>NC_057810.1:188433289-188794393 GCF_018294505.1 Triticum aestivum | reverse complement strand
GGAGTCAGGTAAACATGGTTAATTTAAATTGCAGGAAAAACTCTTCACTAAAGATAGCCATACTAGATTTTCATGCGCAACCCTTAGTTCAATGTTCACTACCAATTGGATGTCTAAAGCGTAAACAGTACAGTACTGCAGTCTGTGTAATAAGAAAGTAAAACACGAACTAACCTGAGAGACATGATCAGTGATTGAATGCAAGATATTTTTCCACCTTGATTTCCTCCCAGTGCTCTTTGAGCACCTTAACACATCTGGTGCAAAAGATAAACAAGCATTCCGAGTCACTGATTATGCATCAAGACGACTGCAAATTCACAAGTTTCACTCGTTGCAGTAAGTTTTGAGTTATAAAGTACTGAATAAAGAAACTTGCTTCCGACGGGTCAAAGGAAAGAACATAAGCAATTAGGATATGATTATGCACAGCATGCAGTTATGATGGAAGGAAGTCAAGAAGCACATGGACATGAGCCGAAATATGTGAACATAACAATTCAAACACTAGTTTTGGGAGGAGTTTGATACATCATTTACTATGAGCTTAGTTATTTGCATAAAAAACGAAATGGTCATTCTGAGAAATATTAAGCAATAGAAAGAAAATGTCTGGAAAATTCAAACAAACCTGCCTCATCTTCATCTTCCACTACAGAAGCCAAAAGTTGCGAAGGTCCAGATTGGTTGCCATTAGTATCCGCTTCGGGATTAGTTCTCATTATGTCTTTTTTCAGCTCTGGTTCCTGAACCTCAAGTCTTGCTTCAGCATTCAGTATTATTTCACTACAATATTCAAAATCAAATTCGAAAGCCCACAGTTCATTGAGATCCCTTGGGACGACTCTCATCCTACGCAAATATGGTGGAAGTTCCCCAAGACTGAAATCAGTAAGTGTAATTTCACCAATATAGGAGGCAGTTCTCATGTTTGACAATTTTCGCTGAAAAACAAGAAAACTAACCATTAGCAAGTATGTTTGAAGGATGAGTTTACTTGTTTTAAATGTAAGCATTATCTAACCTGAAGGCGTGTTCTAATGGATTTACTTATATCATCACTCATTTTAGCATCAAAAAACAACCGAGAGATTAGGAGGTTCCAACAAAGTGTGCCTTCGTCAGCAAACTTTTCATCTACATTTGTTTCAGGAGAATCTGAGAACCTGTTGCTGTAACTGAAATCAGAACTAGGCGTACTGGGTTGCTTTATGTCTAGTAATGATGAACTACTGCTTGACCTTTCTTCTTGTGCATCAATCAGTGCGGCACCATTGTAGCTGCGTGTTTTTTGGAACGTCTTTCTTTCTGCTTGTGCTGAGGCTGAGCTTGTTCTAGTCATCTGGGGAGCTTTTATAGACGCCTTCCTAGCCAACTTCTTAAGGAAAAGGCGCATTTTTGACGACCCATCAGACTTTACTGCCTTGTCCATAATTTCACGATCCTCAGCAGAAAGTGCAGTTGGTTTCAGGAAACAAGGGTATCCAGCGTGTAAAGAGGATATGTAACTTCTGAACTCTTCACTCAACCTGGTATGCAATTTCAGTTTCTCCTTGTCTGTAGAAGATGCAAGACGAAGTGCTTTACACCATGATTCTTTCTCCCAAGAGGTGTCCACATAAAGATAGCATACCTTGCTCCGCTTGCAAATCTCAGATCCCTTGCTTTCTAGTTTTATTGGATACCTCTTAGACCTGAAAGAAAATGGATAAATATAAATAGTACTTACATTGAAACTAGAGTGCATATGCAAAGTGTATTGCAGTATCCACATTCAAATAGGCAAAGTAGGAAAATATAGTCACTCTTTAAGAACATCTAACTTGAAAAATAAAGCATTCTTAGTCTTTAGCTGAATCCAAAATATAAGCATGCTTATATAACCTACCATATGTCAAAGCTATGATATTGGTAACACAAGTCACACATTGAACAAGATACACACTGAACATAAATATGAGTTAATGAGGCGCAAAAACGTTGAAGACCAGTGTATGATAACAAATTTTATATGCACAAACCATTTACGTGACGGTAGGTTAGAAGCAGAAACAGCAAGAACAGTGCAATCCAGAAGCTCAATGGTTATCTGAGAACCATCGGAACCTGTCAAGACAAGCGAGTGGCCTTGAATTTTAGCCGGCATCCTTATCGGAGAAACCTCGACGATGTTCTTTTTATCCTTCACGCCTTTCTGAACCCCAGTTGGTGGTAGGCGGTTGCCGTTTCTAACTTTTGGCACCTTTCCTGGCTCTAACATCCAGAGAAAACCCTGCAACAAGTATGGCTGTCAGGTGAAATGATCCAAATTGTGAGCATACCTGGCTCATAGCAACACCAGGCACAGCGTGTGAGAGTTTGTCTAATGGTCAGTACGGCTAATTGATGGCCTAGTAGCAAAATTAAATGAAATGATGCAGGTTATTGCTTTGCACTATATCCAACAGAACAGAGCGAAGGTGCAAATTCAGGAGAACAGATCGATTCCCCAATCACCACCAGGAGTTCAGTCGCAACAATTAGAGATAGGCGAAAGAATCTGGTTCCAAGAAATTTTCTGCATAAAGTAAACGAGCTTTCCTGCAAGCTATTGATAGACCCCCATTTGCTTGGCTTGCCTACTCCATAGGATTGCAATTGCGACGCAGGAAAATAGGAGGAGGAAATTGGTAGAAATGGGAGAGCACGCGGGACAATTTCGAGTTTATTGACCTGCTTCTCGGCGGGGAACGGCCGGTCGCCGCAGAGTTCGGCGGCGGCGGCCTCAGGAGGCGGAGGCCTTGGCCCCCGGCGGCGCAGGGCGCGGACCGCCCAGAGAAGCGCCGCCCCCTCCGCGAGAGCGAGCGCGAGGAGGCCGAGGAGGAAGCCCGAGAGGAAGATCGCCACCGCCATGGGCGACGACGATGACGAGGAGACCTTCCCAGGCGAGGCTGCTCTGCAGCGCACAAGAGAACATAGGAAAGAAGAAGAGGCGGAGAAGAAGTCAGCATTGTCAAAGGAGGGACGGACGTGCAGGGCCCACCTGTCACGGTCCCTGTTGCTTTATGACCTTTTTTGAAAGGAGGATCTTTCTGTGCCCAGATGCTAAATGGTGAACGCGCCTCTCACTTCACGGCGTACACACAATGATTTGGAAGTCATCATGACATAAAAAATAGTTGTATTTATGTAAACTTATTTTCTACTCCCTTCATTCTATTATTTCTTCTAAACCGTACGTGGGTACACACGTTCTAAACTTCTAATGTGTTTGTTCACTCGTTTCAATGCGTATGTAGTCCGTATAAAAATGCCCAAACATCTTATAATATTGAACGGAGGGAGTAAAATTTTAAAATGCACCGTTTCTAAATCGCTAGTCCGGATAAAAATCTATTTTCACTATTTGGTTATTTGCAAGGAGATCTTAAAATAGCTTGTTGACGTGTTTTTTAGATACAAATTAACGCGAGGGGGGCTCGGGTCTACTTCTCTCATACCAACACGCACTAGCAAGGGCAATGGCAGCGGCCCTCGGGAAGCTATTGTGACCAAGCAGGACAAAAGCTGCCTGTAATAATCACTCCAAGGTGGTTGGATAGCCGAAACCGTCTGCACTAAATTTTGGAGGCGGTTTGCTCGACGAAACCGTCTAAATCCTCTAACCAACGTAGACGGTTTGGCTCTAGGAATTGTCTGCGGGTCAGAGTATCTGCCCATTGGTCGTGGCGTGGTGACCGCCAACTCTTGTGCGCTTCTTCGCGGTGGCCGTTGTCGACCATGTACGTCGGTGTTAGCTTGGTCCACCCACGGTGGCAGATCTGCCCACCGGTTGTGGTGCGGTGGAAGATTTGCCCATTCGCGGCGATGTGGTGCCACGTCCACCCAGCCGCGGTGGAGCGGTGACAGGTCTTCCCATCTGCGGCGACGCGATGGCACATCGGGCCATCTGTGATGACACGTGCCACATCCACCATCTATGGCGGTGCGGTGGCAGATCTTCCCATCCGCGACAATGCGGTGGCACATCCGTCCATTCTTGGCACCGTGTCGGCCCATCTGCCCATCCATGGCGACGCGTGCCCTGTCCACCCATCTGCGGCGGTGGAGTGGCAGATCTTCCCATCCGCGGTGACATGGTGGCACATCCGACCATCTGCGATGGTGCATTGGCACATCCTCCCATACATGTCACTGTGGTGTGCCCATCCGCCAAGGCGTAGTGGCAGATTTGCCCATCCTCAAGGCGCTGGCACATCTGGACATCCGCGACAACTCCAGTCCACCTACATCTTTGACCGGGGCGGCTCGACAGGGGCGGGGGGTAGGGGGGTGCAGTCATAGGGAAATTATTGTCGTCGCCACCAACCTCCGCCGAGTATTAGCAAGACATGCTTTGAGGCAAAACTGGCAACTTTCGGCAGCAAATGTACCAAAACCGCCTCCTAACCCTGATTGTGTGCTAGTGACAATCTCAAGAGCTACTTGAGACAACATGGATGCACACATCCAAATTATCACAAGAAGAAAAGAATAGCAACCAATAGAACAACCGCAACAAACATCACCAACAACCATCAACGATGGAAACCTAGATGGCATGATAGGTTCTTCAACAACGACACCTCCAAGAAGCAAACGACGTAGGAGCGCCACAGTCGTTGGACCAACACAGAGGCGAGATCATGATTTTTCACCTCAAAGAGGAGTTCAAGCAAACTCCATGCAATGCCTTCAACAAAGGAACACCGCATGAATGACACCATTACTAGGTTCAACCAACGAAGGACGAGCCTAGAGTTTTCTCCTTGGAACTCGAAACTCTACACTCAAAGAGCACCACCTAGCCGACATCATCATGTGCACCCACCACCTCTGATGCATACATCAGCGCAGACAGTCCCAGCATGGACTTAGTCACGCAACTAGAACCATGGTCCTTTTCTCTCTTCGCGAGAAAGAAAGAAAGGCTCCATGCGTTTAGGGTTTCCCCACCTTCCGCCGGTTACACCACCGATTTGGCTCGTCTTTTGTGGCCTTAGGGACATGGAGGCTATGTGGATTACGTCCTTGTTGGAGAGAGAGCGCATGCTTCATTTTAGGTGCTTTTTTAGTCTGCTCAGGGTTTGTGTCCTGCCCAGGAAGACGAGGCGGATGCTCCCTGAAAATGGAACAAGGTTCTTCTCGCCCAGCCCTCGTCTCGGTAGTGCATCTCATGTCATTGGAGGACGTGTGGAGGTGTGTCTCCGGTGGATCTTACGGGATTCGGTCGGTGTTTGTCTTTGGTGGATCCGGCCTTCATTCGTCTGCTTTCATGTGTCTACAGATTGGATCCTTCCGATCTACACTTCTCTTCATCGACGATGGTTGCTGTTTTGGTGTGTTGGCCCTTTGGCCTTAGCACGACGACTCTCCGACTGTCTACTATAACAACATTTGCCCAACTCGGTTGAGGGAGAGTGACGGCGGCGGCGCACTTTCGACTTGCTCAAGTGCTTGTAGTCATCGCCAGGTGGTCTATGGACATGAATCTAACTTTTGTTACTCCACATGTTCTTTGTACTGCCATGATGTTTGATGAATAGATCGGAAAAAAATTCCAAAAAAATCTAGAACCATGCTCACACAACACATGTTGTCAAGTAGCACCTAGGGAAGCATGCCATGGTCACTGATCACATGCCATCCAGACCACCCATGCATCCAGTTTAGAAGTGGAATCCACACATCAAGTCATTAGACTTTTTTTTTGAACAGTCGTCAGGCAGAAGTTGAGTCGTCGAGCACATGTTGTCAAGCGGATTTTTTTTCTTGCCCATGTATAACTTTTGTCTTATATAACTTTACTAGTTGCCAGCGTGTTGGTGTTGACTATGGGCATCATAACTATGTGTAGAGGCCAGATATGTTCTCATTGTGTTTGTATCCTCTTGATGCTTCATATTGAATCAATAAATTCCACCGTTTGTTTGTCAAAAGGAAAAAAAGATCTGCTATTGTAGACGCCACCTTGGCCAGGTGGAGCACTCCAAGCCCCACCGCGGAGCACGCTGCCGGAACCCCCATTACGGAGGCTAAAATCCGTCGATCGCCCTTGCGCCCCCGTAGAGACGGGTGGCAGCCTGGGGTCACGTCACCGAGAGCAAAGTAACATGTTCGTACAATACTCCCACTGGAGCCAAAACATGACCAGACGAAACATGGGGAGGCAACGACATAGGAAGCTCACATAAATGGCAAGCAATAGACCAGACAGATGAAGAAGCATTTTCGTCCATTTAAGCTTGATATACTAGTAAATCAAACTGTAAAGATCGTCGGCAGAACCACTGACGATGACAACGACGACCACGACCACTACTACCGTTGAAACAGCAGCAGAGACACATGTAACCCCGTACTACATGTGTACGTTATTCAAACCTTCAACAGAGAGAAGCAAAGGTGCGAGCTTGCAGCGCATGTCTTGCCGCCGCCCGCGCGCGCCCTACGGCGGGCAACACATGCCGCAACACGCCCAGCCATATATGGGGCAAGTGCGGCAGTTGCAGTTTCTGTAGCCGCACCACAGGAGCCGGCGTGCCCCGCCGCCCGCCGCCGCTATCTGCGTGGCCATCAGCAGGACCACGAGGAGCATCACGCAGGAGACGAACATCTTGTTCCTCAGAAGTGCTGCCATGCCGCCGCCGGAGGCCATCGCTTCAGCTGGCTACAATCAAGAGAGAACGAGAGATACACACCGTCACTGATGGTATGAAAAGATAGGACCGACTGGTTAACCCTCGAGAAATACGAAGGAGTAGAACACCTTACGTGGTGAGAGTGAGACGAAGTGCTCGGCGTTAGCTGCTGGTGCTGTAAGGAGGAGTGGAGGGCTGGTATTTATAGGAGAGGAGATGGCTGGAGGGGAAGCCAGTGGCTGGGATACAACAACCAAGCCGGACGCCATTGTTGAACCGAGCACCGCTCCAACGGAATGCGTACAGAGATGCAGTGTACGTTTTTGTAACCAACAAGTAAGCAAGCGGTTCAGTCGCCGACAAACTTTTCATGGATATATTCAACTCCGGCTGCTCATCTTTGCGAAAGAGAACGGCAGCTCATCTTTTCTTCAATTGTCGTTACTCCACCAGAGTTTGGAAACATGCTAAAGGACTGGATCGGCTTCGTGGACATGCAACCTAATCCATGGTCCAAAGGCCAGTGGTTTGGAAACAAGGGTGCTGCGCGGTCATGCATCAGCATTCGTTCAGGGCATACAACACATGGCTATCTCGTCTCTCGATGATTATCTCGGGGGAGATATGGAACGAAAGATATACACTGTTTCTCTGTCGTCGAGAAAGACCGAGGCCGGCTTCTGGCCCATTGCCCGGGGTTCGGTGCCGGTGACGTTGGCGCCCGCCGGCATCATTTACCTCTTGATGGCGTTGTCGAAGAGCCTCTTCTCCCTGTCCCCGGTCTTTTTGGCCCAGAGTTGGCGGATTGCGCTTGGTTGTAGAGTCTAGCTTCGTTTAAGCGGTGTTTGTGTTTGTCGTTAGGTTTTTTACACGATTGTTCTCTAATTGATCATGTAATTGTGTGACCTTCGGCCTAATTTTTCTTACAAGTTAGACCAATATTGTTTCTTCTTAATGAAATTGTAGGAGCACACTGTCTATGATGAGGTTCCGTAAAAAAAATTGAGTTGTACTATAGCGCAAGAGTAATCTGTTGTATCCTTTATGGTCTGCCTTTATAAGATTTTCTGGATTGATGAGATGAGACAAAGTAGTTAAGCCCTTTTGCGCCCCTTTCTCAAAAACTAATAATCTTTTTTCGTAAATACGCAAAGCTTGCGTATCTTTTCGTTTTTTTTGGCGGGGTTGCCTATCTTTTCATTGATAGATGGAAGAGAAATGAATACAAAAAAGGTACAACACATGGCACAAACGCAAACTGACATAGACATTATCCCTGGAGCATAGAGATACGGAATGCTCGGCCCGAACAGAAAAAGAACCACGGCTAAACCCACTAAGCCTAATAATCTGGATTCAACTATTCGAGATTTACTTTGTAGATAACTTCTAGAAAAAAAACAGTTATATATATGCATACGATATCCTCAGCATAAAAGGCAAGTCGCATTCGGAAATACACAGGAGATCATGGGTGCTTGACCCCTCTATATGAATATTAAATTCAAAATATAACAGGAAAATTTTAAAAACTGGAATCTCGTGATGATCGAGATGGGTGCCCAATCTACTCCCATGTGAATTTGTGAAAAAAAAGCATATGACTAGCTCTTGTACATGTTCCCACCCCAGCTGTGGATCGCCGAGGAGTCGAAGGCGCATGAGCCGACAACAATAAAATCAAAGCGTTCTGCAACCACTGCCGTGCAACAAGAATTGTGCTTCAAGTGCAGCAAACGGTGGCGGCATGATCACATGCGCGTCCAACTCCAAGTCATGAAGAACTGCTAGAGATGTTTGGGCTCGACGACATCTCTGAAGAAAAGGCAGCATTGTTATCTGAAGTGGCGACAGAAATAGTTTGCGCCGTTTCGCGTCAAGACCGGGAGGCGGTGTCTCTGCCCATGCCTTTCAGCTTCATGCGTGGGTGCAGGGGCAAGAAGTGTTGATGCTCATAGATTCGGTAGCTCAACTTCCTTTGTCGATCAGAAACTGGTTGTCAAATTACATGGAGTACAATGTCTACAACAACCATGCCATGTCAGAGTTGTAGATAAAGGTGAATTGTCTTGCTCTTCCATTATTCCTCACTGCTTGTGGTCCTCTCAACATCAAGAATTCTTCACTGATATGAAAATTCTACCCCTGGGTACCTACAATGCCATCTTGGGCATGGACTGGCTCGAGGAGCACAATCCTATGACAATGGATTGGATAGTGAAGCATGCCAGCATCACAACTCCCAAAGGTCTTTGTATGGCCACCATTTGAAGCAAGAACTCAATAGATCAACAACGTGCAGTTACTAAGTTTGTGTAAGCAAGGATCCATTTCTCATGTGGTGCATTTGTTTCATGTGGATGTTGTGGACGAGGACACTCGCCCCATTCCAGAGGCCATTGCAGTGATGTTAGAGGAATTTGATGACATATTTGGAGAACCAACCAAATGACCACCCAGGTGAGCGTGCGATCATGGTATTCCTCTGATGGCTGAAGCACAACATGTGAACATTCACCCATACAGGCACATGCCGGAGCGCAAATCGGATTTTCGTGTGCTTTATTTTCGCCTCACCTCCTTCCACCCCCTTTCACTGGATTTTTCTCCCTTGCACTAAAAACTAAATCTCATTAAACTGGTGAGATCTTATTTCGTACTTGTTTTGGCAGGTGTTGATTCAATTCAACTACGTAAATAATAGGTACTTAAGAATTCAGAGATCGCACCATATATGTGAGATCATCTATCTAAAAGACAAACATAAGATTTCCTCGATAACCTTCCAAAACAAAATCAAATATTCCTTAATAACAAATTGCTAGTCCCGCACACTATTCCATTTATTATTATCATTATCTCTATTATTAATTTGGCAACCACAACTTTCCTAATAGAAACAAAAATAACATATCTTTTCCCTTCTGACCAAATCACATATATTTTATTATCTTACCAAATTAATTATCTGTCTACTATTAAAGGGTAGTTAGTAGGCCGCATCCCCACGCCCCCGCGGAGGGAAGCCGTGGCTAGACCTGATGTTGGTGCGATTCTTGAGAATGTGAGGGCATGGAGCATGGCATCGAGGACGGCCATGGCAGCAGGCAGGTCGTCGGACCATCATGTACATGCATTCGTGGACACAATCATATTTTATTTATTGTTAGGCATACAGAGAGCAAGACATGCTACATTGTTAAATCAAATGTGTTCATTCAAATGTCAAGAAAATCATTAAGAAAATGTGTCCTATAATACTCGGTAGGCCTTGTAGAAATGAATTCACTACAAAAACGTCTTTACCACCAAGGCTCAATCAAACAATACAAGAGGCGCGTCAAATGTATAATATCTCTACTATCAAAGGGAATGTTTACGTAGTTGTTGTTCGTAATAGCCAACAATGCAAAAATAATTTGGATATCAGATGTTGAATCAATTCGGAAATCAAACCAGTAAAGCAATTAATTAGCCAGACAGTTAATTACATATGCAACTAATTAGGTCCACTTAAATAGAATTGTTTTCGCACCGAATCAATTTGGAAACCGAGTCATTGGTGCAATTAATAAATTAGACTGACAGTTAATTATGCCTACGGATAATTAGAAGTAGGGATTATTTTTCCCAAGTTGGCAGATAATTAATTGATTTGGTTGACATCTAAGTAGTCATGCATAGAATTAGGTAGTCAATTAATTATTTGAGTAATTAATTAATTAAGAAGGTAGTTAATCATGCTAAATCATTTTGAAAGTGCTCGCGAACAAGGACGGTCAATAGGCTCTCAGCGACATGGCCGAGCACCGCTTGCCAACATGGACAACGACCACTATGCGTCGTGATATGGGCGACCAAGCGTTCACCATGATGATTGACGACCATGCTCTGAAGGATGTCCACATGCTGACAGTTGTTGAAACGTACGTTGGCGAGGGACAACACATCACTACATTGGCCAGGTGATTCATGATATAGTAGAAAGGAAGAGTGTTCCAAGAATAAGAAGAAAAAAGAACTAAAGTGGCCAAGTGGTCCATGGTGTTGAAGACGAGAAAGAGTATTCCAGAAATAAAGCGGAAAAAAAGAAAGGAAGAGTATTCTAGGAAACAAGTAGGAATGAGAACTAAAACTGGCGAGGAAGGAGAAAGAAGAAGATGAGGCATCGTTGACGAACACACTGACGTTGACGTGGTTCTGGTTGGCGCCAACGAAGCGGGTTGATGAAGAGGCTAGGAGTAGAAGATATAAGGGAGGACAAGGAAGAGAAGAACGACAAGTATCCTTTCTAATAATGAATGGTGTGTAGGCTGGAGGTGGAGCTTATTAGTAACTAGAAATATGTTCAGGTTGCCACTTACATCCACGTTGGTATGCATTTGCAAAGTTGAATGAACCTTTAAGAATGATTTATGTAGTTATTTGTTGTTTTCTGGCAATATTCTATGTTAGTTTAACCCAGTCTATTATATTGTAAATATAACATGGAGGATAGTCTGGACAATCATATTTCTCCCCCACTTATGGTCTGGATCTGGGTCATCCCGAATTGTCTAGACTCCAGACGGTTAAATTTGGGAAGCCTATTGGATGCTCATTTGATGTCCGAACATGCTCGTGCATATGAAAGAGAAATGTGCTTCAACATTGAAGACGACCTTAATCATTTGTTTGATTCATTTATATATGCATTATAGCATGTAGCAACGCACGGGCGTTCTACTAGTAACTTATTCTAACAAGGAAACTGGATGAACACAAAGACGGAACAAGACCATGCATCTGTAGGCATCAGCCAGCATGGGCGTGCACCAGCTCTAGCGAGAGATGATCTATCAGGGCATCCTCAACTGTTCCAGCATCTGCTTCATCATGGAGATCACCTCGCCGGACAGCTTCTCCTTGAACATGAGCTCTAAGGAGCTGATTGCCGCTTCGGTGATGTCCTCCCGGCCTTGGATGCAAACCAGCTGCCCAGCAGCATTTTCTGCCGGAGTCACGTGTGCACGCCCAGCAGCCTTGAGCCGGGCACTTGACCTCCTCAGAGTGTAGCCGACACCTGCGACCGTTTTGTTGCCGTAATCTTCAGTTTCAGAAGACAGTAGGGTTTTAGGTGTCGAAATTTTCAGTTTCGACAGTAGTCTTTCAGTTTCAGTTTCGTCAGAGATAAACCGAGCTGCGCCTCGGAGTAGCTAGCTAGTTTTGCGGCGCCTTGACCCGATCGTGGGATGGCGACTGCACGGTCACGGCGCCGTGACGGGCGACGAGCGGGGAGTGCTGGGATGGCGGCACTCGCTACCTGATCGCGTCCGATTCTCTCGTTTCTGTTAGATCGTGTGAGACTGAATAAAAGGTGAAAAACGGAAAAGCTGCAGACAGTTAAGCAGCGCAAAAACTACTCTCCCTCTCGCACCCACTCTTGAGTTGAGCTCCGGTGATTGCCGGAGCGAGAGTCGACGAGGTCTGCCTGACAATTGGTATCAGAGCCCCGTTGCTCGATCACCTGTGGAGATGGCAGGACCTGACAGCCCGGGCAAGAGCGTGGTGGATTCAGGGAACAGCGGCGGCGGCGCCGTGGTCGTTCATCAGCGCGTCGTCCGCGACACCGGCGGGGCCTGGCCCATGCTGACACGCACCAACTACGCGGATTGGCCCCTCCTGATGCAAGTCATGCTGGAGGCGTGCCAGCTCTGGGTCGCCGTCAACGACGGGACTCCGGAGCGCGAGACAGATCGCACGGCAATGGAGTGTCTGCTAAGATCCGTGCCGCCGGAGATGACGTCCACGCTCGCCGTGAAGCCCACGACAAAGGACGCCTGGGGCACGATCAAGACAATGCGGCTGGGCGTGGCACGCGTGCGTGAGGCCAAGGCGACGTCGCTGCGTCGTCAGTACGAGGCGATCAAGTTCAACGACGGCGAGAGCATCGACGATTTCGGTATGCGCCTGTCTTCTCTGGTCACTCAACTTGAGTTGCTAGGTGACAAGATCGGTGAGCCCGCCGTCGTCCGCAAGTTCCTCTCGGTCGTCCCCAAGGCGTACTCGCAGATGGCGTGCGCGATCGAGACCCTGGTCGACCTCAACACACTGGCGCTCGAGGAGTTGATCGGGCAGCTCAGGGACGCCGAGGAGAGATACGATCTGGACACGGCGCCTGGCGCCGGGGACAGCAACGGCAGACTGCTCCTCACAGAGGAGGAGTGGTTTGCGCGCCTCAAGCTGCGAGAAGGCGATGGCTCGTCAGGCAGCAACGGGCGCGGGCGCGGGCGCGGCAGAGGACGCGGCCGCGGACGCGGTGGCCGTGGCCAGAGCGCGGGACGCGGCACCAGCAGCAGAGATAGATCCAAGGATATCTGCCGCTACTGCAAGCAGGTTGGGCACTGGGCGCGCGAGTGCAAGAACCGCGTCAAGGAGCAGGCCAATCTCGTGCAGACAGGCGTGGAAGATGAAGAACCTAGGTTGCTGATGGCCCAGGTCTGTGGTCTATTCGAGAGCAGCGGCAACGACGTGCACGCGGCGCCAGTCCACCTCGTCGAAAACTCGGTACAAGTCAACCTCGGGGCCGAGGACGGCACCCGCGGCGGGCGGTGGTACTGGTACCTGGACATGGGCGCCTCCAACCATATGACAGGCGATCGCTCGGCGTTCTCCGAGCTCGACACGGGCGTTCATGGGAGCGTCAAGTTCGGCGACGACTCCGTCGTCAGCATCCGCGGTCGTGGGACGATCCTCCTGGTGTGAAAGACCGGCGAGCACCTCGCGATCACGGGGGTGTACTTCATTCCCCGCCTTCACACACACATCATCAGCCTGGGCCAGCTCGATGAGAGCGGCTGCCAGGTACTGATCCAGGGAGGTGTACTGCGCGTGCGTGACCGGCAACGCCGTCTGCTCGTCAAGGTAACCAGGGCACCAAATCGTCTGTATACTATAGCTCTCCAGATCGCACAGCCTGTGTGTCTTGCAGCCCAGAGTGGATCAGATGAGGCGTGGACGTGGCACGCTCGCTACGGATACCTGAACTTCGATGCCCTGCGCAAACTGGCTCGGCAAGGCATGGTGCACGGGATGCCTCTGATCGAGCAGGCGGATCAGTTGTGCGACGCGTGCCTGGCCGGCAAGCAACAACGGGCATCGTTCGCGTAGCAAGCGAAGTATCGTGCCGTGGAACGGCTCGAGCTGGTGCACGGCGACCTCTGCGGGCCGATCTCGCCGGCGACTCCAAGCGGGAAGAAGTGCTTCCTCCTCCTGGTGGACGACACGACGCGCTACATGTGGCTCGTGTTGCTCGCATCCAAGGACGAGGCGACCGCAGCAATCCAGCGCATCCAGGCGAGCGCGGAGTCAGAGTCCGGACGCAAGCTGAAGATGCTGCGAACAGATTGGGGCGGCGAGTTCACATCGGGCTCGTTCACGACCTATTGTGCTGAACTTGGCGTGGCACGGCACCTCACTGCGCTGTACTCACTGCAACAAAATAGTGTGGTTGAGCGGCGCAATGGCATGGTGGTGGGCATGGCCCGGAGCTTGCTGAAGGCAAGGAGCGTGCCTGGCGAGTTCTGGGGAGAGGCGGTCACCACGGCGGTTTTCCTCCTGAACTGGTCGCCGACGAAGAGTCTGGATGGGCAGACGCCGTTCGAGGCGTGGCACGGGCGCAAACCGAGTGTGCATTTCCTACGCACTTTCGGATGCGTGGTGCACGTCAGGGACACGCGCCCCAGCGTGAAGAAACTTGACGACCGCAGCCGGCCCATGATCTTCGTCGGCTACGAGTAAGGCACAAAGGGCTACCGAGCCTATGACCCTGCAACGAAGCGCGTGCACGTCACCCGCGACGCTGTCTTCGACGAGGGGGCTCGGTGGAACTGGACTGCAGAAGGGGACGCCGTGAACTCGTTCAGCGGCGCCGACACGTTCGTGATCGAACACCTTGCGAGAAGAGCTCCAGGAGCGACAGAAGAAGATGCAGCAGCCACCTCGCCTTCGTCCACGCCACCAACGTCCCCAGCAACGTCGTCTGCAGCATCGTCTTCCACAGGGCAAGCTAATCCAGCACCGGTCAGTCCAGAAGGGGTGGAACTGGTGTCGCCACCGACGTCGTTCAGCGACAACGTGCTCGATGCGGCTGACGACATAGAGGCTAGAACACCGATTCCGCACCCTGCAGAACGTGCTGGATTTCGGCCCGGCGGATGACCCCGATGAGGAGCTGCACTTCCTCGCAGCAGAGGAGCCTGCCTCATTCTCAGAAGCGGAGCAAGAGGCGAACTGGCGGTGAGCCATGATCGAGGAGATGGCCTCGATCGAGGACAATCATACCTGGCATCTCACCACGCTCCCGTTGGGGCACCGCACGATCAGTTTGAAGTGGGTGTTCAAAGTCAAAAAGGATGCCCAAGGAGAAGTACTCAAGCATAAAGCCCGTCTGGTGGCAAAGGGCTATGTCCAGCAGCACGACATCGACTACGACGAGGTGTTTGCGCCAGTGGCTCGCCTTGAGTCCGTGCGGATGCTGCTGGCGCTCGCGGCGAACGCGGGCTGGGCGGTTCACCACATGGACGTCAAGTCCACTTTCCTGAACGGAGAGCTCGAGGAGGAGGTGTACGTGCAGCAGCCGCCCGGATTCGAAGTCGCCGGCAAAGAGCACCTGGTGCTGCGCCTGAACAAGGCATTGTACGGGCTCAAGCAGGCACCCAGGGCCTGGAACACCAAGCTCGACACATGCGTGGCCGAGCTGGGCTTCATGCAGTGCCCGTCAGAGCACGCGGTGTATGCCCGGGGCACGACGACCTCGTGCCTCGTCGTTGGCGTGTACGTGGACGATCTGGTGATCACCGGGTCAGACGCCGAGGAGATCAACAAGTTCAAGGGTGAGATGCAAAATCTATTCAAGATGTCTGACCTTGGATTGCTCAGTTTCTACCTGGGAATTGAGGTGAAGCAGAGCGCGCATGGCATCGTCATTAGTCAGAGCGCGTACGCTCGGAAGTTACTTGAGAAGAGCGGCATGGCAGGATGCAAGGTGTGCCACATGCCCATGGAGCCGCGGTTCAAGCTGTCCAAGCAGAGCACGGCACCGGCAGTTGATGCAACAGAGTATCGGAGCATCGTCGGCAGCCTGCGCTACTTGGTACACACGCGCCCTGACCTGACTTTCTCTGTCGGATACGTCTCGCGCTTCATGGAGGCACCAACAGAGGAGCATCACACCATCGTCAAACACATTCTGAGGTACATCACCGGCACGCTACAGCTGGGGTGCATGTATGCCAGAGGGAAAGACGCGGTGTAACTTGTTGGTTACAGTGATAGTGATCTGGGGGGTGACATTGACGATCGAAAGAGCACCTCCGGAACGCTGTTTCTCCTTGGAGGTGGCGCAGTGACTTGACAGTCTCAGAAGCAGAAGATCGTCGCTCTCTCGAGCTGTGAGTCCGAGTATGTTGCCGCGACCACGGCGGCCTGCCAAGGCATCTGGCTGTCGCGGCTGCTCGGTGAGTTCAGAGAGTCAGAGACTGGTGCGGTGAAGCTCAAGGTAGATAACAAGTCCGCGATCTCCCTGGCAAAGAATCCTGTCATGCATGATAGATCGAAGCACATTGAACTCCGGTACCACTTCATCAGAGACTGCATGGAGAAGAAGAAGATCGAGCTCGAGTTCGTGGCAACAGAACATCAGCTCGCAGACATGTTCACCAAGTCGCTCGGACGGGTTCGATTACAGCAGCTACGCTCGAGCATTGGAATGGTGGAAGCGATCCCCTGAGACTTCAGATTAGGGGGTGATTGTTGCCGTAATCTTCAGTTTCAGAAGACAGTAGGGTTTTAGGTGTCGAAATTTTCAGTTTTGACAGTAGTCTTTCAGTTTCAGTTTCGTCAGAGATAAACCGAGCTGCGCCTCGGAGTAGCTAGCTAGTTTTGCGGCGCCTTGACCCGATCGTGGGATGGCACGACTGCACGGTCACGGCGCCATGACGGGCGACGAGTGGGGAGTGCTGGGATGGCGGCACTCGCTACCTGATCGCGTCTGATTCTCTCGTTTCTGTTAGATCGTGTGAGACTGAATAAAAGGTGAAAAACGGAAAAGCTGCAGACAGTTAAGCAGCGAAAAACTACTCTCCCTCTCGCACCCACTCTTGAGTTGAGCTCCGGTGATCGCCTGAGCGAGAGTCAACGAGGTCTGCCTGACATGTTTTGTGCATGCTCGCTAGCAGCCTGCGTGGTAGCAGGACAGGAGTGCCCAGTAGTCCACGCTGCTGGTGATGGAAAAGAGGGAGAAGCCCATCAGGCAGCTCAGCACCCGCGACCATGACATCGCGTGAAGGGGAGCGCTGTGGTGGCTCAACAGAGGGCGGCGGAGGAGTCGGGGAGTCCTCGAACCCACGAGGGCGCCTGGGTGAGGGCACACACAGAAGCAAAGGCGGGACAAGGCTCGCCGGCGAGCAGATGCGGAGTGACTCCTGGACCTGGAGGCCAATGCGGTGTATCCCCGGCGCGTTGGCAAGTTCCAGATGTGGCCATGCAGGGCGTAGTGCAACCCGTGCGCCATGTCGTCCGTCTACCGCCACCCACGCCATCGCATGGGGATGGCGATGCCCATAGTCGTCTGGACGCGACTGCACCAAAGGAAGAACAGGAGGATGAGGAGCAGCATGGAAACCTCAAAACCTAGAAAGAGCAGGGCAAGGATGGTGTCCCAAGGCGAAGAAGATAAATTATGCATGAACTCTGAGAAAACTTTGATATTTAAGCCTAATAATATTGGGGGTACACTAAGAGTTTTCCTAGAGTAGGGGGCAATCGCCCCCTTTGCCCCCATGAAGCTCCGCCACTGTTCCTACTAAGGCTGCACCACTTTACCTTCCGTTGGAATTTTCCATGCACTCCTGCAAATTTTAAGTTATCTTCATTTCTGGAAGCAAGGAGATGAAAAGAAGTTTAGAACCAAAACAAAATGAGTTTTTTTGAAGATTTTTAGGTCTTCATTAAAAGCAAAGAGATGAAAAGAAGTTTAGAACCAAAATAGATTTTCACATTGCAAAGCTAAAAAGTTGAGTAATATCAATATTTTGTAAGGACACGTACAACTGTACTCGAGAAAAAAATGCACATTACTTGGTAATGCCACAATAATATAGCCATTAATAGCTACGTAATGGAGGGGACCTGGATGTATATTTATCACATATATATAAGGCTAATAGTTTATGTTGTGAAAGTAAGTTGCAAGAAATCCTAAATGCAAGCATGAATGTTGATAGCTATTCCAAAAAATGGAGTTAAGAATAAGGTTACTCATGAACATTTATAACACATATAGTATTAAAAGACAATTACCAAAGTCGACTTACACATTTATATTTATTGGCATAAATTCGTCGAGTTTGCACAAAAAAATCAAATCTTAAATATAATATTTTTACATCTAATAAAATAATGTAATCAAGAGAATATTAATAAAAAATATATAGTTTATTATTCGAAATTGGCATGCTGTGGGATTGATTGGATTTCATATCAAGAAAAACAATTGCTAATGCTAATAATTACAATAATGACAAAAAAGGCATACACGTCAATTACGTTTAAAAAAACATGCACTCTTAATTCATATAAAAATAATAAACTTTTAGTTAGATTGATCTTGGTTTACACTTTTCAATACAAGGAAAAGTAATCACCATCAATGATTTTTCGTAATTGCATACATAAACAGATCTTTGTCAATATTGTTGGGGAACGTAGTAATTTCAAAAATATTCCTACGCACACGCAAGATCATGTTGATCATAGCAACGAGAGGGGAGAGTGTTGTCTACATACCCTCGTAGACCGTAAGTGGAAGCGTTGTGATAACGCGGTTGATGTAGTCGTACGTCTTCACGATCGACCGATCCTAGTACCGAAAGTACGACACCTCCGCGATCTGCATACGTTCGGCTCAGTGATGTCCCACGAACTTACGATCCAACAGAGTGTCGAGGGAGAGCTTCGTCAGCACAACGGCGTGATGATAGTGATGATGAAGCTACCGGCGCAGGGCTTCGCCTAAGCACTGCAATGATATGATCGAGGTGGATTATGGTGGAGGGGGGCACCGCACACGGCTAAGAGATCAATGATCAACTTGTGTGTCTATGGGTTGCCCCCTCCCCCGTATATAAAGGAGTGGAGGAGGGGGAGAGGGCCGGCCTCCTAGGCACGCCCAAGGGAGAAGTCCTACTCCTGGTGGGAGTAGGATTCCCCCTTCCCAAGTTGGAGTAGGAGAGGGAAGGAAGGGAGAGAAGGAGAGAAGGAAAGGGGGCCCGCCCCCCTCCCAATTCGGATTGGGCTTGGGGGGGGGCACCCCCACCTTGGCCGCCTCCTCCTCCTTTCCACTATGGCCCATTAAGGCCCATTGACTCCCCCGCGGGGTCCGATAACCCGCCGGCACTCCGATAATTATCCAGTGACCCCCGGAACTCATCCGGTGTCCGAATATAGTCATCCAATATATTAATCTTTATGTCTCGACCATTTCGAGACTCCTCGTCATGTCCATGATCACATCCGAGACTCCGACCTATCTTCAGTACATCAAAACACATAAACTCATAATATCGATCGTCACCGAAAATTAAGCGTGCGGACCCTACGGGTTCGAGAAGTATGTATATATGACCGAGACACGTCTCCGGTCAATAACCAATAGCGGAACCTGGATGTTCATATTGGCTCCCACATATTCTACGAAGATCTTTATCGGTCAAACCGCATAACAACATACGTTGTTCCAATTGTCATCGGTATGTTACTTGCCCGAGATTCGATCGTCGGTATCTCAATACGTAGTTCAATTTCGTTACCAGCAACTCCCTTTACTCGTTCCGTAATGCATCATCCCGCAACTAACTCATTAGTCACATTGCTTGCAAGGCTTATAGTGATGTGCATTACCGGGAGGGCCCAGAGATACCTCTCCGACAATCGGAGTGACAAATCCTAATCTCGATCTATTCCAACTCAACAAGTACCATCGGAGACACCTGTAGAGCACCTTTATAATCACCCAGTTATGTTGTGACATTTGGTAGTACACAAAGTGTTCCTCCGTTATTCGGGAGTTGCATAATCTCATAGTCATAGCGACATGTATAAGTCATGAAGAAAGTAATAACAATCTACTAAATGATCAAGTGCTAAGCTAACGGAATGGGTCAAGTCAATCACATCATTCTCTAATGATGTGATCCCGTTAATAAAATGACAACTCATGTCTATGGTTAGGAAACTTAACCATCTTTGATTCAACGAGCTAGTCTAGTAGAGGCATACTAGTGACACTCTGTTTGTCTATGTATTCACACATGTACTAAGATCTGGTTGATACAATTCTAGCATGAATAATAAACATTTATCATGATATAAGGAAATATAAATAACAACTTTATTATTGCCTCTAGGGCATATTTCCTTTAGTCTCCCACTTGCACTAGAGTCAATAATCTAGATTACACAGTAATGATTCTAACACCCATGGAGTCTTGGTGCTGATCATGTTTTGCTCGCGAGAGAGGCTTAGTCAACGGGTCTGCAACATTCAGATCCGTATGTATCTTGCAAATCTCTATGTCTACCTGCTTGACTTGATCGCGGATGGAATTGAAGCGTCTCTTGATGTGCTTGGTTCTCTTGTGAAATCTGGATTCCTTTGCCAAGGCAATTGCACCAGTATTGTCACAAAAGATTTTCATTGGACCCGATGCACGAGGTATGACACCTAGATCGGATATGAACTTCTTCATCCAGACTCCTTCATTTGCTGCTTTCGAAGCAGCTATGTACTCCGCTTCACACGTAGATCCCGCCATGATGCTTTGCTTAGAACTACACTGCTACATCTTGACCTTGTGTTGGTTTTCCTTGAAGAGAAAAGGGTGATGCAACAATAATAGCGTAAGTATTTCCCTCAGTTTTTGAGAACCAAGGTATCAATCCAGTAGGAGGCTCCTCAAAAGTCCCACGCACCTACACAAACAAACAAAGAACTCGCAACCAACACAATGAAGGGGTTGTCAATCCCTTCACGGCCACTTGCGAAAGTGAGATCTGATAGAGATAGTATGATAAGATAAATATATTTTTGGTATTTTATAATATAGATTGGAAAAGTAAAGATGCAAATAAAAGTAGATTGAAAGCTTATATGATAAAAGATAGACCCGGGGGCCATAGGTTTCACCAGTGGCTTCTCTCAAGATAGCATAAGTATTACAGTGGGTGAACAAATTACTGTCGAGCAATTGATAGAAAAGCGAATAATTATGAGATTATCTAGGCATGATCATGTATATATGCATCACGTCCGCGACAAGTAGACCGACTCCTGCCTGCATCTACTACTATTACTCCACACATCGACCACTATCCAACATGCATCTAGAGTATTAAGTTCATAAAGAACAGAGTAACGCATTAAGAAAGATGACATGATGTAGATGGATAAACTCATGCAATATGATATAAACCCCATCTTTTATCCTCGATCGCAACAATACAATACGTGCCTTGCTGCCCCTGCTGTCACTGGGAAAGGACACCGCAAGATTGAACCCAAAGCTAAGCACTTCTCCATTGCAAGAAAGATCAATCTAGTAGGCCAAACCAAACTGATAATTCGAAGAGACTTGCAAAGATAACTTAATCACACATAAAAGAATTCAGAGGAGATTCAAATATTTCTCATAGATAAACTTGATCATAAACCCACAATTCATCGGATCTCGACAAACACACCGCAAAAAGAGTTACATCGAATAGATCTCCAAGAAGATCAAGGAGAACATGGTATTGAGATCCAAAAAGATAGAAGAAGCCATCTAGCTAATAACTATGGACCCGAAGGTGTGTGGTAAACTACTCACAACTCATTGGAGGGGCTATGGTGTTGATGTAGAAGCCCTCCGTGGTCGATTCCCCTCCGGTGGAGCGTCGACGAAGGCTCCAAGATGGGATCTTGCGGATATAGAAGGTTACGGCGGTGGAAATTGTTTTTCGTCTGCTCCCCTGATGTTTTCGGGGTACGTGGGTATATATAGGAGGAAGAAGTAGGTCGGTGGCCGCCCGAAGGCCCACGAGATAGGGGGCGTGTCCTGTAGGGGTGGGTGCGCCCTCCACCCTCGTGGCCGCCTCGACTGCTTCTTGACTTGCACTCAAAGTCCTCTGGATCACGTTTGTTCCGAAAATCACGCTCCCGAAGGTTTCATTCCGTTTGGACTCCGTTTGATATTCCTTTTCGTCGAAACACTGAAATAGGCAAAAAAACAGCAATACGGGCTGGGCCTCCGGTTAGTAGGTTAGTCCCAAAAAATATAAATGTGTAAAGTAAAGCCCATAAACATCCAAAATGGGTAATATAATAGCATGGAACAATAAAAAATTATAGATACGTTGGAGATGTATCAAGCATCCCCAAGCTTAATTCCTGCTCGTCCTCGAGTAGGTAAATGATAAAAACAGAATTTTTGATGTGGAATGCTACCTAGCATAATTCTCAATGTAATTTTCTTTATTGTGGCATGATTTTTCAGATCCAAATGATTCAAGATAAAATCTTATAAAACATAAAAATAATAATACTTCGAAGCATACTAACAAATAATCATGTCCTATCAAAATAGTATAGCCAAAGAAAGCTTATCCCTACAAAATCATATAGTTAGGCCATGCTTCATTTTCATTACACAAAAATACTCCCATCATGCACAACCCCGGTTTCAGCCAAGCAATTGGTTCATACTTTTTAACGCGCTTCAACTTTTTCAACTCTTACGTAATACATGAGCGCAAGCCATGGACATAGCACTATGGTGGTATATGGTGGTGGTTGTGAGGACAAAAAGGGAGAAGATAATCTCACATCAACTAGGCGTATCAACGGGCTATGGAGATGCCCATTGTCGGTGTCAAAACCGGCGGATCTCGGGTAGGGGGTCCCGAACTATGCGTCTAGGCGGATGGTAACAGGAGACAAGGGACACGATGTTTTTACCCAGGTTCGGGCCCTCTCGGTGGAGGTAAAACCCTACTCCTGCTTGATTAATATTGATGGTATGGGTATTACAAGAGTTGATCTACCACGAGATCGGAGAGGCTAAACCCTAGAAGCTAGCCTATGGTATGATTGTTGTTCGTCCTACGGACTAAAACTCTCCGGTTTATATAGACACCGGAGAGGGCTAGGGTTACACATAGTCGGTTACAATGGAAGGAGATGTTCATATCGTATCGCCAAGCTTGCCTTCCACACCAAGGAAAATCCCTATCCGGACACGGGACGAAGTCTTCAATCTTGTATCTTCATAGTCCGGGAGTCCGGCCAAAGGTCATAGTCCGGCCATCCGGACACCCCCTAATCCAGGACTCCCTCAGTAGACCCCGAACCAGGCTTCAATGACGACGAGTCCGGTGCGCAAATTGTCTTCGGCATTGCAAGGTGGGTTCTTCTCCAGCTTCATATACTTGTAGAATAGTGTCCGGCTTTTGATAAATGCTGCGCTCCTTGGCTTCCACGCCCAATAAAGGCCATTTTCCATGTGTCGAACGAATGCGAAAAGCCAGGGTATTTTTGCATTTCCCCCCTAGCGACTTAAATAAGCTGTCTATAAAAAGAGACGGGGATCTAGATCCGAACCACACCATCTCCCCTTCGCAAGCTTTCATCGGAGCACTTCTGACCAAAAAATCCATTCCATCATGGACAGCCGACGCGGCTCCTCCTCTCGCGCTCCCAGCCCCAAGCCTGGGGATTGGGAGAGATGCTCCGTCCCGCATAGTGAACTTGTAGTGCTTCAATCCAAGGGGCTCCTTCCCCCAACATATATGGTCCCAGTTCGAGCTGGGATCGCCACTTATAGCGGCGGAGAGCAAGCAGAGAGCATCCCCTATCCCTCTTGAGGAGAGCGGGTATGCCTAGTCCCTTATTTAATAAGAGGACTCGGATTTCCAATTCATCCGTTTCTCCGAGGGTTGCTGGAGTTCTACGGCCTCTAGCTACACCACCTCACGCCTGCCTCCATTCTGCACATTGCGGGCTTCGTGGCCCTCTGCGAACTATTTTTGGGCGTTGAGGCCCATTTCACGCTATGGAAGAGGTTGTTCTGCCTCGTGCCCCGTTCTCAGGAGGGGTCTATTTATCAAGTGGGTGGAGCCGAACTATGGCGCATCGCTGGGACCGGATATCTATCCGGTACCCCAAAGAGGACGTCTGAGGACTGGCCCTTGGAGTGGTTCTATATAGATGACGTCCCCCTACCGGACCCTGTATGGATCGGCCTCCCTGAGTTCAATAATGCTCTGTTGAAGAAGCGCCTGAGCTGGCGCCCGCGGAACCCTCAGAGGGAAACTGACAGGGACGTCCTTTACCTGATGAGCCGGATAAGGTTGTTGTCTCATTTCGGGCTGACCATGATCAAGGTCATGGCCATATGCATCACGCGAGGGGTGCAACCGCTTCAATACAGAGGCCACCCCATGTGGGATTTCAACGGGGAGGATGATGCCACCCGGTGCGGTCGTAAGGGGCTAGATTCGGCCGCCACTTTAACAAGAACTTCATCCGCTTTGTACAAGGGAGAAGAAGAGGAATTCCTCCGTGCCAACCTGGAGGGCGAATTCTCCATGTACAATCCTCCAAGTTGGGTAAGCGAACAATTTCACTTATCTACCCGCTTCCGAAATTCCCATAATTGAGTATTCAGTCTGGTGATATTAACGCAGGAGCTACGCCAGATGGTGAAGGAGATCAACAGCCCTCCCCCACAGCCCAAGGACCCAGAACGGTCCGTTGATCTGGATTCCCAAGAGGATCCGGACTTATGTGTGGAGTTAATTGATGGGGTGTTTCATCAATTGAGTAAGTACAACACCTTAGTGGCCATTACGGTCGACTATCCCGGATTACTTCCAGCCTCAAAGGTAGCCGAGACCGAAGTCCTGGTACTTTGAAGGAGATCCATCCATGCCTTATTTTGAATGCTGTAAACCAATAGTGTTTCGTTTTGCAGGGGAAATCCTTGAGGCGGAGTGCCGGGCCCGCGGTGGGCAGCCAACAACGGCCGCTAAAGCCAGGCGGGCAAAAAAGGAGTGCGAACCAGATCAAGACTCCGGTGCAACGGTACGGCGTGCGAATTTCACGCCTAGGGTCTATGCCCTTAAGTCATTTCAACGACCATGTTCTCCTTAGGAAGAAGAGAGCCTACCGGACTATATCCACCGGCCATACTTCAAGGCCGGGTCCGAAAGCCGAGGTGGACACGGGGCGCGCATCGGGCGTTCCTCCGACAGAGGATGCAGACGGGCTATCTGCCACCAATTCAGAGGGAGAGTGCCATGAACCACAGACATCGCCGGACTGTTCTTCAGGACGCATGTTTTTCCCCAGAGGCATTAAACGCCTTTAATACAGGAGATGCGTACCTCCGTGCCGCTCAAAATGGTCTAGCCAGGGCCACAGAGCAGTATGTAAAAGACATACGGGTGAGTAAATCTGATAGTTATATATGTCAGTAGCCCCCGAGACTTGAAATAGTTAAGATAACTATTTTAAGTATCATATGTTATGCAGGGTCTTACAGAGAAGAACACACAACTGTCTCAGGAGTTGGTGGAGTGCAAGGCCCAACTCGAGGCCGCACTGGCCATTTCAGCTATTGGCAAGGAGACCCCCTCAGGTAATGTATGCTCCCAAAAATAATTCCATTGCAAAGTGTGGCATGTGTGCAATGCTGACGATAACAATGCAGATGAGGCCGGAGTAAATCCGGACAAGCAACAATTCCTATGCCAATTAAAGGCTGGCGAGAGCGTGCTGACAAGGGTGAGGCAAGAGAAGAACAAACTTCAAGACACCAATACCTAGCTGCGAGAGGAACTAAAGGATATCCGTATCCAGTTGTCTGCTTCCGTAAAGGAAAATCGGCGACTTTGACGCGGCATTTTTAGTAACTGCTTGAGCGAATTCTCGAAAAAAAATCGGCGAAGAAATCGATTGACAGAGCTATGTCTATAGGTCTGCTGACAGGTCGTCCTGCGGAGGAAATGCCCGGTTCAATGGGAGACCTTCTTCCCGAGCTGTTGCAACTGCACAAACGAATTCGGCAGGCAATGCAGAGCGTCGTTCAGGCTATGTGGCCATCCCTCTCCATCCCCCAAGACCTTGGGGAGCTTGCAAAGAAGCTGGAGGGAGTGCGGCAGCGCTTCCGGTTGTGGAAGATATCGGCCTGCCGTCAAGGTGCTAGGGAGGCCTGGGCCATGGTGAAGACGCGGTACACGAAGGCTGACCCAGACCACATGGCCGAGGTCAGCCCTATGGGTCCTGACGGAAAGGAGATCCCTGTCAGCTTAGTATATGGCCAGGTAGAGCTGGCTGTAAAGTATTCCCAACAGGACCGTAAATTAGACCGCCTGTTGGATGGTATTGAAGAAGAGTATACCGAGTCGGATTGACTCTGTAATTTAAAATGACATGAAAAATGCCTTCTAGCCGGATTGTAGATCGTTTGTCATTGCGGACCTTTTTGCTTCGACCTCCGGACTCTATAGTCCGGAGTGTGTTCGAATACCCTCTCGATTATGTAAGAATTGGGGCATGCATGGAGATAAGGCGTAGGGGTCATTATTGCTTTAGCAGACAAGTGCCCAACTAGTTATGTTATATTACATGGTTAGTAAGAAACATCTTCCAGGGAGAATAGTTCCGTTAGGGGTTCCTTTCCCTGGGAGGCATGCCCTAAAGTGCATGTCCGGACTGCTAAAAAGAGCAGAAAAGCATCTGGGGGCAGATAAATAAACAAGAAAAATCATCTTTTATTTCACTGACCGAATATTCCCTTAAGAATGCTAGCTTTCGGCTTCACCCAGTCTGAGGTACACATCCGGCTGACCCAACAGTAACAATCGCAGAGGTGCTCCCTTTACCACCTAGCCGAACGAACGGGAACGTAGGGGTAAGCACAAGAGCCAGGCAACCCAGCTTGGCCAAAACTTAAGTCATATCGATGCATATAATGGTGTATAAAAGGTTCATGCAGAAGTGTCACGCATGTTTTGGGCATGAGGCCCGTTTTATATAAACTTCTGATAAAGAAGGCCCCAGGTATGATGAGCGCGGGTGGCGCGTCAAGTATGTGCGAACAATGCACAAGCAAGCCCCTAAGGGCTTGGGAGAAGAAAAAGGGGAGGGATAAGGAGAGAAATGCCAGACAGCTTAATGTGAAAAATAAAATAAAAAGAGGACAGAGGAAGGAGACGAACACAGAGTCCGGCGCTAGGCGTAGAATCTTCGTAGGCGTGCTGCATTCCATGGGTTCGGCTCGAGTCGGTTGTCCGATGCGTTTCGTAGACGGTACGCTCCGCCTGTCAGTACTTGGTAGATTATGAAGGGACCCTCCCATTTGGGCTTTAGTTTGTCCTTTTTCTTGTTCGGCAGGCGTAGAACTAGTTCGCCAACGTTGTAAGTTTTGGCCCATACTTCTCTGCTTTGATATCTTCGAGCCTGCTGTTCATAGAATGCGGAACGAGCTTTTGCCACGTCGCGCTCCTCCTCCAATGTGTCCAAGCTGTCCTGCCGATCGAGCTCGGCTTCTCTTTCTTCGTACATGCGCACTCGAGGTGAGTCATGTATTATGTCGCAGGGCAGAACTGCCTCTGTGCCGTATACCATAAAAAATGGTGTGAATCTGGTAGTGCGATTTGGTGTGGTCCGCAGCCCCGAGAGTACGGAGTCAAGCTCCTCTACCCAGTACGTGTTTGATTCCTTGAGGGATCGCACTAGTCTGGGTTTGATGCCGCTCATAATAAGACCGTTGGCTCGTTCGACTTGACCGTTAGTTTGTGGGTGATAGACTGAAGCATAGTCGAGCTTGATGCCCATGTTTTTGCACCAGAGTTTAACTTCATCGGCCGTAAAGTTTGTGCCGTTGTCAGTTATGATGCTGTGGGGGACGCCGTAATGGTGTACAACCCCGGATATGAAGTCTATCACCGGTCCGGATTCGGCCATCTTTACAGGCTTGGCCTCTATCCATTTGGTGAATTTGTCCACCATAACCAGTAGATATTTTTTCTTGTGGGTTCCTCCTTTAAGGGGTCCAACCATGTCAAGCCCCCAGACCGCAAAAGGCCAGGTAATGGGTATGGTTTGTAGGGCGGTAGGCGGCATGTGGCTTTGATTAGCAAATAATTGGCAACCGATGCATCGCTGCACTAAATCCTGAGCGTCTGCCCAGGCCGTCGGCCAATAAAATCCGGTACGGAAGGCCTTGCTTACGAGGGCCTGGGCTGCAGCGTGGTGCCCGCCGAGTTCGGCATGAATTTCAGCCAGAAGGTTTCGCCCTTCCTCTTCGGAGATACACCTTTGAAGGACTCTGGCTCTGCTTTTCTTATAAAGCTCTCCCTCGTGGACTTTGTAGGCTTTAGATCACCGCACTATGCAGCGGGCCTCATTTTGGTCCTCAGGAAGTTCCTGCCTAGTTAGGTAGGCTAGGAATGGTTTTGTCCATGGGTCAATGACTGCCATTATTGTGTGGGTTGACGGTGTTGTTTCGTTGGCGGAGCCACCAACTGTGTCAGAGTGTTCGGTGAGGGGTAGTGTGGTCGTGTCCGGGCTGTTGTTTCCGGACTCTCCCTCCCATGATACGGATGGCTTGAACATCCTTTCAAGGAAGATGTTGGGAGGGACGGCATCGCGCTTGGCGCCAATGCGTGCCAACACGTCTGCTGCCTAGTTGTTCTCCTGGGCTATGTGATGAAATTCGAGCCCCTCAAACCGAGCTGACATTTTTAAGATGGCATTACGATAAGCTGCCATTTTCGGATCCTTGGCGTCAAAGTCTCCATTTATTTGGGATATCGCGAGGTTTGAATCCCCGCGGACCTCTAGGTGCTGAATGCCCATGGAGACTGCCATCCGGAGACCATGTAGAAGGGCCTCGTATTCGGCTGCGTTTTTGGAATCCGTGTACATTATCTGAAGTATGTATTGTACTGTATCTACGGTTGGGGACGTCAGAACGACGCCAGCCGCCAGGCCAGCCAACATTTTGGAGCCGTCGAAGTGCATGATCCAGTTGGAGTATGCGCCGTACTCTTTAGGGAGCTCGGCTTCAGTCCATTCGGCGATGATGTCGGCCAAAACCTGTGACTTAATAGCTCACCTTGGCTTGTAAGTTATGTCGAACGGGAGGAGCTCGATGGCCCATTTGGCAATCTGGCCCGTTGCATCGCGGTTGTTTATAATATCATTAAGGGGTACTTCGGATGCCACTGTTATTGAACACTCTTGAAAATGGTGTCACAGCTTCCGGGATTCCATGAACACCGCGTATGCTATTTTTTGATAATGCGGGTACCGTGACTTGCATGGGGTTAGGACAGTGGACACGTAGTAAACTGGTTTTTGGAGAGGGAACTTGTGTCCATCCGTTTCTCGTTCGACGACGAGCACCGCGCTTACAACTTGATGGGTTGCCGCGATGTATAATAGCATTGGTTTGCCCGTGTTGGGCTCGGCCAGGATCAGATTTGTTGCCAGTATGGCTTTGATTTCTTCAAGTCCGGCCGTGGCAGCATCCGTCCACTCGAAGTGTTCGGTTCGCCAGAGGAGGCGATAAAGGGATAATGCCTTTTCTCCCAAGCGGGAGATAAAGCGGCTTAGATCCGCCACGCATCCTATCAATTTTTGTATTTGTTTGAGGTCTTTTGGGGTATCCAATTGTGACAGAGCTCGGATCTTGGCTGGGTTTGCTTCAATTCCTCTACCGGATACGATGAAGCCCAAGAGCTTTCCGGCTGGTACGCTGAAAACGCATTTTTCCGGGTTGAGCTTGATGTCATATGTTCGGAGATCGTCGAACGTGAGCCTCAAGTCGTCTACTAGAGTATCGACGTGTTTGGTTTTGACGACCACGTCATCTACGTACGCTTCAACTGTTTTGCCGATTTGGTTGGCCAGACATGTCTGAATCATGCGCTGATATGTTGCGCCAGCGTTTTTGAGCCCGAAGGGCATCGTGTTGAAGCAGAATGGGCCATATGGGGTGATGAATGCCGTTGCGGCCTGGTCTGATTCTGCCATCTTGATTTGGTGGTAGCCAGAGTATGCATCGAGGAAACATAATGAGTCGTATCCAGCAGCGGCGTCGATGATTTGATCAATTCGGGGGAGTGGGAAAGGATCCTTTGGGAAGGCCTTATTTAGGTCTTTGAAATCGACACATATGCGCCAGGATTTGTCCTTCTTTGGTACCATCACCAGGTTTGCTAGCCAGTCCGGATGTTTTATATCTCTGATGAATCCGGCTTCCAGCAGTTTTCCTAGCTCCTCTCCCATGGCTTGTCTCTTGGGTTCGGAGAAACGCCGCATAGTCTGCTTAACGGGCTTAAACCCTTTTAGGATGTTCAGGCTATGTTCAGCCAACCTGCGTGGGATTCCTGGCATGTCTGAAGGGTGCCAAGCGAAAATGTCCCAATTTTCTCGCAGGAATTCTCTGAGTGTGGCGTCTACATCGGGTTTTAGTTGTGCCCCGATGGAGGCCGTTTTTGTGGGGTCCGTTGGATGGACTTGGAATTTGACTATTTCGTCCGTTGGTTTGAAAGAGGTGGATTTGGATCTCTTATCTAGTATCACATCGTCCCTGTCCACCGTGGAGTGCAACGCAGTTAGTTCCTCGGCCGCTAGGGCTTCGGATAATGCCTCCAGGGCCAGTGCGGCTGTCTTGTTTTCGGCGCGGAGCGCTATGTCCGGATCACTTGCAAGAGTGATGATTCCGTTGGGTCCGGGCATTTTGAGCTTCATGTACCCATAATGGGGTATGGCTTGAAAAATTGTAAATGCTTCTCGCCCTATCAGAGCGTGGTATCCGCTGCTGAACGGGGCCACTTGAAATGTGACCTCCTCGGATCTGTAATTATCCCGCGTGCCGAACACCACATCCAGTGTGATTTTCCCTGAACAGCACGCTTCCCGGCTTGGTATTATTCCTCTAAAGGTTGTGTTGCTTTGTTCAATGCAACTCCAGTCTATTTCCATTTTTCGCAGGGTTTCCTCGTAGATGAGGTTAAGTCCGCTGCCACTGTCCATGAGTACCTTTGTAAGTCGGAAGCCGTCCACTATCGGACTGAGGACCAATGCGGCTGGTGCTCGGGCTGTCCGGAATTTAGGTTCGTCACTGGCATTAAAAGTGATAGCCGTGTCACTCCATGGGTTTATTGTTGCTACTTGGTAGACTTCGGTAAGGTTGTCGAGGGTTCGTTTCCTTGCAATGTTTGATGCAAAGGTCTCGAAGACTGTCGACACCGTACTGGCGTTTCTAGGGTGGTGTTCTTCAGATTCTAGAGTTAGAAGCTCCTCGCCACTTCTGGCCACCTGCCGGAGTATCTAACATGCTCTAAGGCTGTGAGTTGGTGTGACTTCCCCTGAACTATGAATTTTACAGGGTCCATTGAGCCATCCCTCCAGTACGGTCCCATACCCTATAGAGGGTTTTTGTTTTTTGATGTTAGGCTCAGGTGCCTGGCAATAATGCGCCCTTTTGTTTCGGACTCGTGTTGTATTCAGGGCCGGATTGTCCCAGAATTTATCTTCGGTTTTTCGAACGCTTTCTGTCGCACAATACTTTCGTACTATGGATGTCAAATCGGTGAAGCTTGTAATTTCGCGGTGACTTATGGCGTTGAGGATTCCGATGTCCGTGCAGTTGTTATAGAAGAATGAAATTGCTTCTTCCTCACGGCAGTCCCTTATCCTGTTCATAACCAGGAGGAATCTGGCCTGCTTTCTTGGACATTATTCAATGAATCAGGCCTGCTGCCTAACTTTAGGTTCATGACTTGGGCAACATCCTTCCCTCCGCGAGTATCCGGCTTGGAGGGATCGGGAATCCGGACACATCTGGTCCTTAGAGCGGGCGAAGATGCGCCACATTGTTCTTCCACCACTTCAACATGGTGGGTGACCTGGGGAGAGTCGATCTCTCTCTGATCGGGTTTAAGCCCAATCTGGCCGTAATCTGTAGCGACTCCCAAGGCGGCAATGCAATCCAGGAGCTCATTCAGGGAAGAGAGCTCCGTCGGATCTAACTGCTCGGCGAGTTCCAAGCTGATGTGAAGATTGCTTTCGATGGCCTGAGAGGTCATCGTCGGCGCGGCGGCCGAACAGGCGGTCATCAAAAACCTGCCAAGCCGGAGAGTTTGACCGACAGCCAAAGCTGCTTTAGCAACAACGCCGTCTTTAAAGACGGGGTGCGGCATCCTTCCTGACGGTGACGACACAGAGGAACTCTCAATGAAAGCACCAATGTCGGTGTCAAAACCGGCGGATCTCGGGTAGGGGGTCCCGAACTGTGCGTCTAGGCGGATGGTAACAGGAGACAAGGGACACGATGTTTTTACCCAGGTTCGGGCCCTCTCGGTGGAGGTAAAACCCTACTCCTGCTTGATTAATATTGATGGTATGGGTATTACAAGAGTTGATCTACCACGAGATCAGAGAGGCTAAACCCTAGAAGCTAGCCTATGGTATGATTGTTGTTCGTCCTACGGACTAAAACTCTCCGGTTTATATAGACACCGGAGAGGGCTAGGGTTACACAAAGTCGGTTACAATGGAAGGAGATCTTCATATCGTATCGCCAAGTTTGCCTTCCACGCCAAGGAAAATCCCTATCCGGACACGGGACGAAGTCTTCAATCTTGTATCTTCATAGTCCGGGAGTCCAGCCAAAGGTCATAGTCCGGCCATCCGGACACCCCCTAATCCAGGACTCCCTCACCCATCAATAGATATCAATGTGAGTGAGTAGGGATTGCCATGCAACGAATGCACTAGAGCTATAAATATATGCAAGCTCAACAAAAGAAACTTAGTGGGTGTGCATCCAACTTGCTTGCTCACGAGGACCTAGGGTGTTTTGAGGAAGCCCATCATTGGAATATACAAGCCAAGTTCTATAATGAAAAATTCCCACTTAGTATATGAAAGTGACAACATAGGAGACTCTCTATCATGAAGATCATGGTGCTATTTTGAAGCACAAGTGTGGTAAAAAGTATAGTAGCATTGTCCCTTCTCTCTTTTTCTCTCATTATTATTTTTTATTTTCTCTTTTTTTATTTCTTTTTTTTCTTTTATTTTTTCTTTGGTCTTTCTTTTTTTGGCCTTTCTTTTTTTTATGAAGTCCGAAGTCTCATCCCAACTTGTGGGGGAACCATAGTCTCCATCATCCTTTCCTCACTGGGACAATGCTCTAATAATGAAGATCATCGCACTTTTATTTACTTACAACTCGAGAATTACAACTCAACTAGAACAAGATATGACTCTATATGAATGCCTCCGACGGTGTACCGAGATATGCAATGAATCAAGAGTGACATGTATGAAAATTATGAAGGTGGCTTTGCCACAAATACGGTGTCAATTACATGATCATGCAAAGAGCAATATGACAATGATGGAGCGTGTCATAATAACGGAACGATGGAAAGTTGCATGGCAATATATCTCGGAATGGCTATGGAAATGCCATAATAGGTAGGTATGGTGGCTGTTTTGAGGAAGGTATATAATGGGTGCATGATACCGGCGAAAGTTGTGCGGTATAATAGAGGCTAGCAAAGTGGAAGGGTGAGTGTGCGTATATCCATGGACTCACATTAGTTATAAAGAACTCATATACTTATTGCAAAAGTTTACTTGCCCTCGAAGCAAAGTACTACTACGCATTCTCCTATGGGAAGGGTTGGTAGGAGTTAACCATCGCGCGATCCCGACCTCCACTCATAAGGAAGGCAATCAAAAGAGCACCTCATGCAACAAATTTGTCACACAACTTTTACCATACGTGCATGCTACGGGACTTGCCAACTTCAACACAAGTATTTCTCAATTTCATAATTATCCACTAGCATGACTCTAATATTACCACTTTTATATCTCAAAACAATTATCAAGCATCAAATTGATCCTAGTGTTTAATGCACTTTCTATGATAGTTTTTATTATACCCAACTTGGATGCTCATCATTCTAGGACCAAATTCATAACCATAGCAAATACCATGATGTTCTAAGAGACTCTCAAAATAATATAAGTGAAGCATGAGAGACTAACAATTTCTACAAAATTAAGCCATCGCCGTGCTCTAAAATATATACGTGAAGCACTAGAGCAAATACTATCTAGCTCAAAAGATATAAGTGAAGCACATAGAGTATTCTAGTAAATTCTAATCAAGTGGGCTTATCCCAAAAGGTGTGTACAACAAGGATGATTGTGGTAAACTAAAAAGTAAAGACTAATATCATACAAGACGCTCCAAGCAAAACACATATCATGTGGCGAATAAAAATATAGCTCCAAGTAAAGTTACCAATGAACAAAGACGAAAGAGGGGATGCCTTCTGGAGGCATCCTCAAGCTTAGGCTTTTGGCTATTCTTGAATATCTTGGGGTGCCATGGGCATCCCCAAGCTTAGGCTTTTGCCACTCCTTATTCCATAGTCCATCAAATCTTTACCCAAAACTTGAAAACTTCACAACACAAAACTCAACAGGAAATCTCATAAGCTCCGTTAGTGAAAGAAAGCAAAACAACCACATAAGGTACTATAATGAACTCATTATTTATTTATATTGGTGTTAAACCTACTTTATTCCAAGTTCTCTATGGTTCATACCACTTAATACTAGCCATAGATGCATCAAAATAAGCAAACAACACACGAAAAACAGAATCTATCAAAAACAGAACAGTTTGTAGCAATCTGTAACACACGAATACTTATGGAACTCTAAAAATCCTACAAAAATAGGAAGTCCTGGACAATTTGTCTATTGATCTACAGAAGAAAGAATCAATGCAAAATCATGTTTATGTGAATTAAAAAAACTAATTTCATGCGTGCAAAGTTTCTGTTTTTCAGCAAAATCAAATTAACTATCACCATAGGTTATCCTATAGGTTCTACTTGGCACAAACACTAATATAACATAAAAACACATCTAAACAGAAGGTAGATGCAAAATTTATTACTAAACAGAAACAAAAACAAAAAACACAAATAAAATTGGGTTGCCTCCCAACTAGCGCTATCGTTTAACGCCCCTAGCTAGGCGTAAAAGCGAGGATAGATCTAAGTAGTGCCATCTTTGGCACTCAATTCATAAGTAGCTCGCATGATAGATTCATAAGATAATTTAACTTTCTTTCTTGGAAAGTGCTCCATGCCTTTCCTTAATGAAAATTGGAATCTAATATTCCCTTCCTTCATATCAATAATCGCGCCAATCATTCTAAGGAAAGGTCTACCAAGAATAACAGGGCAAGAAAGATTACAATCTATATCAAGAACGATAAAATCTACGGGCACCAAATTTCTATTTGCAACAATAAGAACATCATTGATCCTTCCCATTGGCTTTTTAATGGTGGAATCTGCAAGGTGCAAATTTAAAGAGCAATCATCAAGATCATGGAAACCTAGAATATCACATAAAGTTTTCGGAATCGTGGAAACACTAGCACCCAAATCACATAAAGAATAACACTCATTATCTTTAATTTTAATTTTTATAGTAGGTTCTCACTCATCATTAAGTTTTCTATGTATAGAAACTTCCAAATTAAGTTTTTCATCAAAAGATTGCATCAAGGCATCAACAATATGTTTGGTAAAAGCTTTATTTTGACTATAAGCATGAGGAGAATTAACAACGGATTGCAACAAGGAAATACAACCTTCTAAAGAACAATTATCATAACCAAATTCCTTGAAATCCAAGATAGTGGGTTCAATGCTATTTAAAGTCTTGACCTCTCTAATCACCAAATTTAGCATCAAGTTCTAAAAACTCCGAATCATTGGGACACCTTTTAACTAAAGTTGACTCATCTCCAGTCCCATTATTATTAAGATTCATATTGCAAAACAAAGATCTAATAGGGGACACATCAATAACTTTAAGATCTTCATCATTATTTTCACCTAACTTTTCTGGTTTGGCAGCCATCTTATTGACTAAGGTAGCTTGCTTATCAGAAATTTGGGCTATAGAATTTTCAAGCCGAGTAATTTGGGAGTTCAAACCATAAAATTCCTTAGACATATCATCAAGCTCTTTGTTCATAAACCCCCCAAAACTTTTTTGTTCTTTAAGCTCTTTTCTGAAGAAATTATTATGCTCAAATTGTAAAGTCATAAAACTTCTAACTTTTGATTCAATCTCTTCCAACCTTCTAAGATGAAGGTCGGTGTTCTTAGGCAAAGCCATAAGGGCAAGCAGGCACATAAAAGTCAAGTGAAAGAGAGAGAAGAAGATTGGGAAAGAGAGGGCGAATAAAACGGTAAGGGTGAAGTGGGGGAGAGGAAAACAAGAGGCAAATGGCAAATAATGTAAATGTGAGGGAGATGAGTTTGTGATGGGTACTTGGTATGTCTTGACTTGAGCGAAGACCTCCCCGACAACGGCGCCAGAAATACTTCTTGCTATGTCTTGAGCTCGTGTTGGTTTTCCTTGAAGAGGAAAGGGTGATGCAGCAATAGTAGCGTAAGTATTCCCCTCAGTTTTTGAGAACCAAGGTATCAATCCAGTAGGAGGCTTCTCAAAAGTCCCACGCACCTACACAAACAAACAAAGAACTCGCAACCAATGCAATAAAGGGGTTGTCAATCCCTTCACGGCCACTTGCGAAAGTGAGATCTGATAGAGATAGTATGATAAGATAAATATATTTTTGGTATTTTATAATATAGATTGGAAAAGTAAAGATGCAAATAAAAGTAATTGAAAGCTTATATGATAAAAGATAGACCCGGGGGCCATAGGTTTCACTAGTGGCTTCTCTCAATATAGCATAAGTATTATGGTGGGTGAACAAATTACTATCAAGCAATTGATAGAAAAGTGAATAATTATGAGATTATCTAGGCATGATCATGTATATAGGCATCACGTCCGTGACAAGTAGACCGACTCTTGCCTGCATCTACTAATATTACTCCACACATCGACCGCTATCCAGAATGCATCTAGAGTATTAAGTTCATAAAGAACAGAGTAACGCATTAAGAAAGATGACATGATGTAGAGGGATAAACTCATGCAATATGATATAAACCCCATCATTTTATCCTCGATGGCAACAATACAATACGTGCCTTGCTGCCCCTGCTGTCACTGGGAAAGGACACCGCAAGATTGAACCCAAAGCTAAGCACTTCTCCCATTGCAAGAAAGATCAATCTAGTAGGCCAAACCAAACTGATAATTCGAAGAGACTTGCAAAGATAACTTAATCACACATAAAAGAATTCAGAGGAGATTCAAATATTTCTCATAGATAAACTTGATCATAAACCCACAATTCATTGGATCTCGACAAACACACCGCAAAAAGAGTTACATCAAATTGATCTCCAAGAAGATCGAGGAGAACATGGTATTGAGATCCAAAAAGAGAGAAGAAGCCATCTAGCTAATAACTATGGACCCGAAGGTCTGTGGTAAACTACTCACAACTCATCGGAGGGGCTATGGTGTTGATGTAGAAGCCCTCCATGGTCGATTCCCCCTCCGGCGGAGTGCCGGCGAAGGTTCCAAGATGGGATCTCACGGATACAGAAGGTTACGGCGGTGGAAATAGTTTTTCATCTGCTCCCCTGATGTTTTCAGGGTACGTGGGTATATATAGGAGGAAGAAGTAGGCCGGTGGCCGCCCGAGGGGCCCACGAGATAGGGGGCGCGCCCTGTAGGGGTGGGCGCACCCTCCACCCTCGTGGTCGCCTCGACTGCTTCTTGACTTACACTCCAAGTCCGTTTCATTCTGTTTGGACTCCGTTTGATATTTGTTCCAAAAATCATGCTCCGGAAGGTTTCATTCTGTTTGGACTCCGTTTGATATTCCTTTTCGTCGAAACACTGAAATAGGCAAAAAAACAGCAATACGGGTCGGGCCTCCGATTAGTAGGTTAGTCCCAAAAATGATATAAATGTGTAAAGTAAAGCCCATAAACATCCAAAACGGGTAATATAATAGCATGGAACAATAAAAAATTATAGATACGTTGGAGACGTATCATGCACCAACTGATAGCTCCTCCGTTCAATATAAATACGTATCCGATTTGTGACTTAGAGTCATCCAGATCAGTGTCAAAGCTTGCATCAACGTAACCATTTACGACGAGCTCTTTTTACCTCCATAAACGAGAAACATATCCTTAGTCCTTTTCAGGTATTTCAGGATGTTCTTGACCGCTGTCCAGTGATCCACTCCTGGATTACTTTGGTACCTCCCTGCTAAACTAATAGCAAGGCACACATCAGGTCTGGTACACAGCATTGCATACATGACAGAGCCTATGGTTGAAGCATAGGGAACACTTTTAATTTTCTCTCTATCTTCTGCAGTGGTCGGGCATTGAGTCTGACTCAATTTCACACCTTGTAACACAGGCAAGAACCCCTTCTTTGCTTGATCCGTTTTGAACTTCTTCAAAACTTTATCAAGGTATGTGCTTTGTGAAAGTCCAATTAAGCGTCTTGATCTATCTCTATAGATCTTGATGCCCAATATATAAGTAGCTTCACCAAGGTCTTTCATTGAAAAACTCTTGTTCAAGTATCCTTTTATGCTATCCAGAAATTCTATATCATTTCCAATCAACAATATGTCATCCATATATAATATTAGAAATGCTACAGAGCTCCCACTCACTTTCTTGTAAATACAGGCTTCTTCAAAAGTCTGCATAAAACCATATGCTTTGATCACACTATCAAAACGTTTATTCCAACTCCGAGATGCTTGCACTAGCCCAGAAATGGATCGCTGGAGCTTGCACACTTTGTTAGCATCCTTTGGATCGATAAAACATTCGGCTTGCATCATATACAACTCTTCTTCCAGAAATCCATTCAGGAATGCAGTCTTTACATACATTTGCCAAATTTCATAATCATAAAATGCAACAATTGCTAACATGATTCGGACGGACTTAAGCATCGCTACGAGTGAGAAGGTCTCATCATAGTCAACTCCTTGAACTTGTCGAAAACCTTTCGCAACAAGTCGAGCTTTGTAGACAGTAACATTACCGTTAGCGTCTATCTTCTTCGTGAAGATCCATTTATTCTCGATGGCTTGCCGATCATCGGGCAAGTCAACCAAAGTCCACACTTTGTTATCACCATCTCAGATTTCATGGCCTCAAGCCATTTTGCGGAATCTGGGCTCATCATCGCTTCCTCATAGTTCGTAGGTTCGTCTTGGTCAAGTAACATGACCTCCAGAACAGGATTACCGTACCACTCTGGTGCAGATCTTATTCTGGTTGAACTACGAGGTTTGGTAGTAACTTGATCTGAAGTTATATGATTATCATCATTAGCTTCCTCAGTAATTGATGTAGGAGTCACAGGAACAGATTTCTGTAATGAACTACCTTCCAACAAGGGTGCAGGTACAGTTACCTCATCAAGTTCTACTTTCCTCCCACTCACTTCTTTCGAGAGAAACTCCTTCTCTAGAAAGGATCCATTCTTAGCAACGAACATCTTGCCTTCGGATCTGTGACAGAAGGTGTACCCAACAGTCTCCTTTGGGTATCCTATGAAGACACATTTCTCCGATTTGGGTTCGAGCTTATTAGGTTTGAAGTTTTTTCACATAAGCATCGCAGCCCGAAACTTTAAGAAACGACAACTTTGGTTCCTTGCCAAACCACAATTCATAAGGTGTCGTATCAACGGATTTAGATGGTGCCCTATTTAACGTGAATGCAGCTGTCTCTAAAGCATAACCCCAAAATGATAGCGGTAAATCAGTAAGAGACATCATAGATCGCACCATATCTAGTAAAGTACGATTACGACGTTCGGACACACCATTACGCTGTGGTGTTCTGGGTGGCGTGAGTTGCGAAACTATTCCGCATTGTTTCAAATGAAGACCAAAGTCGTAACTCAAATATTCTCCTCCACGATCAGATGGTAGAAACTTTATTTTCTTGTTACGATGATTTTCTACTTCACTCTGAAATTCTTTGAACTTTTCAAATGTTTCAGACTTATGCTTCGTCAAGTAGATATACCCATATCTGCTCAAATCATCTGTGAAGGTGAGAAAATAACGATACCTTCCACGAGCCTCAATATTCATTGGACCAGATTCATCAGTATGTATGATTTCCAATAAATCTGTTGCTCGCTCCATTGTTCCGGAGAACGGAGTTTTAGTCATCTTGCCCATGAGGCATGGTTTGCAAGTACCAGGTGATTCATAATCAAGTGATTCCAAAATTCCATAGGAATGGAGTTTCTTCATGCGCTTTACACCAATATGACCTAAACGGCAGTGCCATAAATAATTTGCACTATTATTATCAACTCTGCATCTTTTGGCTTCAATATTATGAATATGTGTGTCACTACTATCGAGATTCAACATAAATAGACCACTCTTCAAGGGTGCATGACCATAAAAGATATTACTCATATAAATAGAACAACCATTATTCTCTAATTTAAATGAATAACCGTCTTGCATCAAACAAGATCCAGATATAATGTTCATGCTCAACACTGGCACCAAATAACAATTATTCAGGTCTAAAAATAATCCCGAAGGTAGATGTAGAGGTAGCGTGCCGAGCGCGATCACATCGACTTTGGAACCATTTTCCCACGCGCATCGTCACCTCGTCCTTAGCCAATCTTTGCTTAATCCGTAGTCCCTGTTTTGAGTTGCAAATATTAGCAACAGAACCAGTATCAAATACCCAGGCACTACTGCAAGCAATAGTAAGGTACACATCAATAACATGTATATCACATATACCTTTGTTCACCTTGCCATCCTTCCTATCCGCCAAATACTTGGGGCAGTTCCGCTTACAGTGACCAGTCCCTTTGCAGTAGAAGCACTCAGTCTCAGGCTTAGGTCCAGACTTGGGCTTCTTCACTTGAGCAGCAACTTGCTTGCCGTTCTTCTTGAAGTTCCCCTTCTTCCCTTTACCTTTTTTCTTGAAACTGGTGGTCTTGTTGACCATCAACACTTGATGCTCCTTCTTGATCTCTACCTCCGCAGCCTTTAGCATTGCAAAGAGCTCGGGAATTGTCTTATCCATCCCTTGAATATTATAGTTCATCACGAAGCTCTTGTAGCTTGGTGGCAGTGATTGAAGAATTCTGTCAATGAAATTATCATCAGGAAGATTAACTCCCATTTGAATCAAGTGATTGTTATACCCAGACATTTTGAGTATATGCTCACTAACAGAACTATTCACCTCCATCTTTTAGTTATAGAACTTATTGGAGACTTCATATCTCTCAATCCAGGCATTTTCTTGAAATATTAACTTCAACTCCTGGAACATCTCATATGCTCCATGACGTTCAAAACATCGTTGAAGTCCCAGTTCTAAGCCGTAAAGCATGGCACACAGAACTATTGAGTGGTCATCAGCTTTGCTCTGTCAGACGTTCATAACATCTGGTGTTGCTCCTGCAGCGGGTTTGGTGTTGGAAATATGCCCTAGAGGCAATAATAAAAGGATTATTATTATATTTCCTTGTTCATGATAATTGTCTTTTATTCATGCTATAAGTGTATTATCCGGAAATCGTAATACATGTATGAATACATAGACCACAATACATCCCTAGTAAGCCTCTAGTTGACTAGCTCGTTGGTCAACAGATAGTCATGGTTTCTTGACTATGGACATTAGATTTCGTTGACAACAGGATCACATCATTAGGAGAATGATGTGATGGACAAGACCCAATCCTAAGCATAGCACAAGATCGTGTAGTTCGTTTTGCTAGAGCTTTTCCAATGTCAAGTATCTTTTCCTTAGACCATGAGATCGTGTAACTCCCGGATACTGTAGGAGTGCTTTGGGTGTACCAAACGTCACAACGTAACTGGGTGACTATAAAGGTGCACTACAGGTATCTCCGAAAGTGTTTGTTGGGTTGACACAGATCGAGGCTGGGATTTGTCACTCCATATGACGGAGAGGTATCTCTGGGCCCACTCGGTAATGCATCATCATAATGATCTCAAAGTGACCAAGTGTTTGGTCACGGGATCATGCATTACGGTACGAGTAAAGTGACTTGCCGGTAACGAGACTGAAAGAGGTATTGGGATACCGATGATCGAGTCTCGGGCAAGTAACGTACCGTTTGACAAATGGAATTGTATACGGGGTTGATTGAATCCTCGACATCCTGGTTCATCCGATGAGATCATCGAGGAGCATGTGGGAGCCAACATGGGTATCCAGATCCCGCTGTTGGTTATTAACCAGAGAGTCGTCTCGGTCATGTCTGCATGTCTCCCGAACCCGTATGGTCTACACACTTAAGGTTCGGTGACGCCAGGGTTATTAGGAAGACTTGTATGTGATTACCGAATGTTGGTCGGAGTCCCGGATGAGATCCCGGATGTCATGAGGAGTTCCGGAATGGTCCGGAGGTGAAGATTTATATATGGGAAGTTGTCATACGGTCACCGGAAAGTTTCGGGGGCATATCGGTATTGTACCGGGGCCACCGGAGGGGTTCTGGGGGTCCACCGAGAGGGGTCACCCCTCTCAGAGGGCCTCATGTTCCGTAGGGGGCAGGGAACCAGCCCCTGGAGGGCTGGGCGCCCCCCTTGGGCCCATGCGCCTAGGGTTGGGGGGGGGGGAAACCCTAGTGGGGGCGGCCCCCTTGCTTGGGGGGCAAGCCCCCTCCCTTGGCCGCCGCCCCCCTCTAGGTCTCATCTAGAGGGGGCCCACCCCCTTCCCCCTTCCCCTATAAATAGAGGGGCGAGGGGAGGGCTGCACACAACATACAAGGCGCAGCCCCTCCCCTCTGTTGGAAATATGCCCTAGAGGCAATAATAAATAAGTTAATATTATATTTCCTTGTTCATGATAATCGTTTATTATCCATGCTATAATTGTATTGATAGGAAACTCAGATACATGTGTGGATACATAGACAACACCATGTCCCTAGTAAGCCTCTAGTTGACTAGCTCGTTGATCAATAGATGGTTACGGTTTCCTGACCATGGACATTGGATGTCATTGATAACGGGATCACATCATTAGGAGAATGATGTGATGGACAAGACCCAATCCTAAGCCTAGCATAGAGATCGTGTAGTTCGTATGCTAAAGCTTTTCTAATGTCAAGTATCTTTTCCTTAGACCATGAGATTGTGCAACTCCCGGATACCGTAGGAATGCTTTGGGTGTACCAAACGTCACAACGTAACTGGGTGGCTATAAAGGTGCACTACAGGTATCTCCGAAAGTGTTTGTTGGGTTGGCACGAATCGAGACTAGGATTTAACACTCCGTGTAAACGGAGAGGTATCTCTGGGCCCACTCGGTAGGACATCATCATAGTGTGCACAGTGTGACCAAGGGGTTGATCACGGGATGATGTGTTACGGAACGAGTAAAGAGACTTGCCGGTAACGAGATTGAACAAGGTATCGGTATACCGACGATCGAATCTCGGGCAAGTACAATACCGTTAGACAAAGGGAATTGTATACGGGATCGATTGAGTCCTTGACATCGTGGTTCATCTGATGAGTTCATCGTGGAACATGTGGGAGCCAACATGGGTATCCAGATCCCGCTGTTGGTTATTGACCGGAGAACGTCTCGGTCATGTCTGCATGGTTCCCGAACCCGTAGGGTCTACACACTTAAGGTTCGATGACGCTAGGGTTATAAAGGAAGTTTGTATGTGGTTACCGAATGTTGTTCGGAGTCCCGGATGAGATCCCGGACGTCACGAGGAGTCCCGGAATGGTCCGGAGGTAAAGATTTATATATGGGAAATCCTGTTTTGGTCACCGGAAAAGTTTCGGGTTTTATCGATAACGTACCGAGACCACCGGGAGGGTCCCGGGGGTCCACCAAGTGGGCCCACCAACCCCGGAGGGCTGCATGGGCCAAGTGTTGGAGGGGACCAGCCCCAGGTGGGCTGGTGCGCTCCCCCACAAGGGCCCAAGGCGCCTAGAGTTTGGGGAGGGGGCGCCCCACCTTGCTTGGGGGGCAAGTTTCCCCCTCTCCACCCCTTGGCCGCCCCCCTAGATGGGATCTAGGGCTGGCCGCCGCCCCCTAGGGGTGGAAACCTAGGTGGGGGCGCAGCCCCCTCTCCCCCTATATATAGTGGAGGCATAGGAGCAGCCCAACACATGAGTTTCTTCTCCTATTGGCACAGCCCTACCTCTCTTTCTCCTCATATCTCGCGGTGCTTGGCGAAGCCCTGCTGGACTACCACGCTCCTCCATCACCACGACGCCGTTGTGCTGCTGCTGGATGGAGTCTTCCTCAACCTCTCCCTCTCTCCTTGCTGGATCAAGGCGTGGGAGATGTCACCGGGCTGTACGTGTGTTGAACGCGGAGGTGCCATCCGTTCGGCACTAGGATCTCCGGTGATTTGGATCATGACGAGTGTGACTCCTTCAACCCCGTTCTCTTGAACGCTTCCGCTTAGCGATCTACAAGGGTATGTAGATGCACTCTCCTTCCCCTCTTTGCTGGTTTCTCCTTAGATAGATCTTGGTGACACGTAGGAAAATTTTGAATTTCTGCTACGTTCCCCAACAGTGGCATCATGAGCTAGGTCTATTGCGTAGATTCTTTGCATGAGTAGAACACAAAGTAGTTGTGGGCGTTGATTTTGTTCAATATGCTTACCGTTACTAGTCCAATCTTGTTTTGACGGTATTGTGGGATGAAGCGGCCCGGACCGACCTTACACGTACTCTTACGTGAGACAGGTTCCACCGACTGACATGCACTTGGTGCATAAGGTGGCTAGCGGGTGGCAGTCTCTCCCACTTTAGTCGGAACGGATTCGATGAAAAGGGTCCTTATGAAGGGTAAATAGCAATTGGCATATCACGTTGTGGTTTTGCGTAGGTAAGAAACATTCTTGCTAGAAACCCATAGCAGCCACGTAAAACATGCAAACAACAATTAGAGGACGTCTAACTTGTTTTTGCAGGGTATGCTATGTGATGTGATATGGCCAAGAAGAATGTGATGAATATATGTGATGTATGAGATTGATCATGTTCTTGTAATAGGAATCACGACTTGCATGTCGATGAGTATGACAACCGGCATGAGCCATAGGAGTTGTCTTTATTTATTGTATGACCTGCGTGTCATTGAACAACGCCATGTAATTACTTTACTTTATTGCTAACCGGTAGCCATAGTAGTAGAAGTAATAGTTGGCGAGACAACTTCATGAAGACACGATGACACTACTAGGAAAAGGGCTATAGATGGAAATGACACTAATGGCGCACCAGACATGTGGTGCGCCATTAGTATATACTAATGGCGCACCACCTTCTGATGCGCCATTAGTGTTGAAACTACTAATGGCGCACCCTGCCCACGGTGCGCCATTAGTACCAATTTTTTTTTGAACTAGTGCGCCTGTCCAAACATACTAATGGCGCATCCGCTGGTGGTGCGCCATTACTAGTTGTAACTAGTAATGGCGCACCAGCCAGAAGGTGCGCCACTAATGTTATTTTTTATTATTGTTTTTATTCCTTTTTTTGCAAAAGTACTAATGGCGCACCACCAGGGGGTGCGCCATTAGTAACCTGGATTACTAATGGCGCATTTGTTGCTGGTGCGCCATTAGTAAGTGGGCAGCAACAAGATATTTTGGACAGCCTCTCCTCCCACACTCACTTTCTCCCCACTTCATTCTCTCCACCGCCTCCTCCTTGTCTCGGGTGCCTCCTCTTTTTCACCTCATTTCCACCATAGATTCATTCAAATTAAGTGGTTAAGTTACCTTGTTTTGCTAGGTAAGTAAGGGGGGAAGCTATATTTATGTTGTTCTCCCTACAACAATGTGCACATGCACTTTTTATGGCCTAGCTAGATCTATGTATGTTCGTGGTGTTGCATATGTTTGTGGTGTTGCATATGTGTTTGTGTTTGGAGGTGTACCGGTATTTGAAATGCGATAGTTGCCAATATTTTGCCGGAATGTTGATTCATTTCCGTTTCGGCGAGAATTTTGGCATTAAGCATTCTTTTTGGTCCTATTTTTAGGGAAAGTCATGCCAAATTTTTTCTTGGTTCTAAAATATCGTTTTGCTCTACCCCGCAGGCGACCATGGTCCGCACGATGACCGAAGGCATCGTGAATAGGTTTTTGAGGTCCGCGAAGGCCGAGATGCTTCAAAAGAACGAGACGGAGATAAGATGTCCGTGTCGAAGATGCAAGCTGAATAGCCTTATTGCGGACCCGGATTCCGGGCAGGTGCGGGACCACCTGCTCTTGCGTGGTTTCATGGATGGCTATCGGTGGCAAGGTGATGAAGATGACTACGAAGTCGTCCATGGGGGCCGGGCAAGAAATGAGGAAGGGCAGCAAGACAACCACCGCGGCTCGGGGGGGCGAGAAGACGAAGAATCCCCAGGAGATGATCACGACGGTGATGCTGTACACAGTCATCATGTAGAAGATGCAGGACATGATGATGATGCCGGCGGAGCAGACGACGCTGGACCATCGATGGGCTGGGTGCAGGACCCTCATATTCAAGAGCTGCTTCTCAAGCAGACGGATAACGCAAGAGCTGCCGCCCGAGAGAAAGCCAAGATGGATCAACTTGAGTTAGACGCGGTTACTCCATTGTATGAAGGATGCAGGCCCGAGGATACCCGCCTGAAAGTAACGCTCATGGCTCTGGAGATGAAGGTAAAACACAAAATGACCGACGCATGCTTCGACGAGAACATGTCATTCTGGCACGAACGTCTTCCCAAGGGGAACAAGTGCCCGACCAGTTTGGAGGAGGCGAAGAAAATCGTGTGTCCTCTGGATTTACCGCACGTGAAATACCATGTGTGCATGAACAATTGCATCATTTATCGGGACGAGCACGCGGAGTCTACCATATGTCCGGTGTGCGGTGTCACTCGATACAAGAAGAGGAAGAAAGCTCCTCGAAAAGTGGTGTGGTACTTTCCGATCACTCCTCGTCTGCAGCGGTATTTCGCGGACCCTAAGGTAGCAAAGCTCCTGCGTTGGCACGCGGATAGGGAGGAGAAGAAGCGAGAAGATGACGCAAATGATCCGGAGATAGATAAAAAAGACAAGATGCTGAGTCACCCTAAGGATGCGAGCCAGTGGCAAGCGTTGAACTTCGAATACCCAGAATTTGGGAACGATCCAAGGAACATCATGCTGGGCGCGAGCACCGATGGAGTCAATCCGTTTGGCAGCCAGAGAAGCACACATAGCACCTGGCCTGTGTTCGTGTGGATGTACAACCTTCCCCCCTGGTTGTGCATGAAGAGGAAGTACATTCACATGAGTATGCTAATTGAAGGGCCGAAACAACCAGGGAACGACATCAATCTGTATCTGGGGCTGCTGAAAGAGGAGATTGACACGCTGTGGAAAACGCCAGCCAATACGTGGGACGCCGCAGAGAAAGAATATTTCCCTATGAGAGCCGCACTGCTCACGACGGTGCACGACTATCTCGGTTACGGATATCTTGCGGGGCAGGTAGTCCACGGATTTTCTGGATGCGTAAGGTGCATGGATGACACAACGTATCGCCAGCTAGATAGAGATCCCGGGTCTTCGAAAACCGTGTTCATGGGACATCGAAGGTGGCTTCGCGACGATGACCCGTGGAGGAAACGCAAGGATCTGTTCGATGGTGAAACCGAACCCCGAAAACGCCCGTGTACGAGGAGCGGCGAGGAAATAGACAAGCTGTTGAAAAATTGGAAAGACTGCCCACTGCCGGGAAAGAAGCAAAAGGCGCCAGAGCCGCTGCTGAAGGTATGGAAAACGAGGTCTGTTTTCTAGGACTTGCCGTACTGGAAGATCCACCGTGTGCCTCACAGCCTTGATGTCATGCATATCACGAAGAACGTGTGCGAGAGTCTGCTTGGTACCCTGCTCAACATGCCAGAGAGGACCAAAGATGGGCCGAAAGCAAGGGCAGACTTGAAATCAATGGGCATCAGGGAGGAGCTTCACGCTATATATGATGATGATGATGATGATGATGAGGCGAAGCAGGACACAGAAAGTCGTCGCAAAGGCAAAAAGGCCAAGAAGACCGGAAATGACTACCCTCCCGCGTGCTTCACTCTAAGTCAGGAGGAGATCGAGCAGTTTTTCACCTGCCTCCTAGGAGTAAAACTTCCTTACGGTTACGCGGGGAAGATAAGCAGATACCTAGACCCAGCGAAGCAGAAGTTCAGCGGGATGAAGTCTCACGACTGTCACGTGCTGATGACGCAGATACTTCTAGTTGCAATCCGTGGGATCATGGACGCGCACGTCCGTGAAACGCTATTTGGCCTATGCAACTTCTTCAACGTCATCTCTCGGAAGTCGATTGGCGTGAGGCAACTCAGAAGGCTACAGGAAGAGATCGTGGTGATACTATGCGAGCTTGAGATGTACTTCCCGCCCGCATTCTTCGACGTTATGGTGCATCTGCTGGTCCATAGGGGATCATCCACTCGGGCCGACGTTCCTGCACAGCATGATGCCGTTCGAAAGGATGAATGGTGTCATCAAAGGATACGTTCGCAACATGTCACGTCCAGAGGGAAGCATAGCCAGGGGCTTTCTGACCGAAGAGTGCATCTCCTACTGCACGAATTATCTAGGCATCGAGAACCCCGTTGGTCTGCCCGTCAACAGGCACCTCGGCAGGCTCGCTGGATGGGGTCACCGTGAGGGTCGCCGCGAAATGCATGTCGACTTCGAGGGTCGACTCGCCGACTTTGAAAGAGCAAACCTAGTCGCGCTACAACACATAGACGTGGTCGATCCTTGGGTGGTAGAGCACAAAACCTTTATTAAGAAGACGTACAATGACCGAGGCCAACAGAGGACGGACGGAGATATACTCAAAGAGCACAACTCATGTTTCACGCGTTGGTTCAAGCAGAAGCTTCTGTCGTACCCTTTACATGAGGATTCTTCCGCGGAAGAACAACTCATATTCGCCTTGTCACAGGGCGCCGAGCACAACCTGATGACCTATGAGGCGTACGATATCAACGGCTACACATTCTACACCGAGGCCAAGGACATGAAGAGCGATGGTTATCAGAACTCCGGGGTAACGATGGAATCCTACACCGGTAACGACAAGGACAGATACTACGGAAGGATCGAGGAGATCTGGGAGCTGAGCTACGCTGGAGAGAAGGTCCCGATGTTCCGTGTCAGATGGGCCAAGAACGTCATAAAAGAAGACCGGTATTTCACCACCATGGTTATACCCGAAGCCAAATCCAAGACCGCGGGCGCAAACGTCACCGCGAAAAATGAGCCATGGGTACTGGCTTCCCAAGTGGACCAATGCTTCTTCATTACCGACCCGCCAAAGCCCAGTCGTGTTGTCGTGAGGAGAGGCAAAAGGAAGATCATCGGAATGGATGGAGTAGCCAATGAGCAAGACTTCGACAAGTACGGCGACCCGAGGATCGAACATGACGACGATGATGAAGTAGCAGCATACACCACAAGAAGAAGCAGGACCACCCTACCTAAAGGACGTCCGTTCCACAGAAGAACTCCATTTGCGAAAAAGAAGGGCAAGAAGATTGTGAACAGATAGCTAGCTAAGATCGATTGTATTTAAATCGTAGCCTTCATTTCTCGATTGTATTTCATGGGTACTTTTTGAACTATCATGAATATTTTTAAATTTCATGGACACTCGATCTCGATCCCCCTCCATCTCGATCGCTATCCCACCTCGCCAGATCCGGTCCCCCTCGCCGCCGAGCACCCCCCAGTCCACCGGCCGCCGCCGCCGACCCCCCGCACCCTCGATTCCCCTACTCAACCGCCGCCGCCGACCCCCCGCACCCCGCGCACCGTCTTATAAAAAAAATAAGTATCAAACAGCTTTTTAAATGCTACTGTCTTATAAAAAAATATTACTGTTATTATTTAAACAAGTTTGAACATATTTAAACACAAATAAGTATCAAACAGCTTTTTAAATGCTAAAAAAAATTTGTGGAGCCTGGGAGTCGAACCCAGGACCTCCTGGTGTGAGAACTGGCTGCTGACCAGTCGAGCTAGTAGAGGGGACTTGATGTGGATCAGTTCTGGTGGTACATAACCTGTTGGCTCGAGTTGAAATAAAAAAAATACTAATGGCGCACCACGGTGAGGTGCGCCATTAGTATGGATATACTAATGGCGCACCACGGTGAGGTGCGCCATTAGTATTGTGCCCGATCCCCCCTTCCCTCTCCCCCTTCGCCCGATCCCCCCTTCCCTCTCCCCCTCGCCAGTTCCCTCTCCCTCTCGATCCACCGCCGCCGCCGCCGCTGCCCTGACCCACTGCTCGCCCTCGCCCTCACCCTCTCCCTCCCTCGCCCTCTCCCTCGCCCTAGATCCCCTTCCCCTCTCCTCTCCCGACGCCGCTGCCCCGCCGCCTCGACGCTGCCCCGCCGCCCCACGCCGCCTCGACGCCGCCCCGCCGCCCCGACGCCGCCCCGACGCCGCCTCGACCCCGCCCCGACGCCGCTGCCCCGCCACCTCGACGCTGCCCCGCCGCCTCGACGCGACCCCGCCGCCCGGACGCCGCCCCGTCCACACCACCGTCGCCGGAGCACCACCACCACCCGGACCTCGTCCCCGACATCCTCCCCGCGCCCCACTCCCCGGCATCCTTATCCTCTCCGACCGCCTCCTCCACCCCGGCCCGCTCCTCCAAGGTAAGCTACCGCCCCGACCCCTATCCCCTTCCCTCCTCCCATCCCATCTCCATATGAGCATGATAATTTGCATGAACCTTGGATGCCTAAAAATTTCAGATAGTTTTTTTAACATGAGCTCTTAAGTGCGGACAAGTATTTTATTTGCATATATTCTTTCTCAAAGTTTCTCAGACACCCAGATTTTGTTTTTGGCACGAACTCCTCCGATGTCCATATGATCATGCAAATTTGCACCAACCTTGGATGCCTAAAACTTTCAGATTTTTCTGAACATGAGTTCTTAAGAGCGGACAAGTACTTGCATGCCTGAAATGAACACGATGATCATCAAGTCAACTGGTTATTGGTCGATAGTATAGACAACTAGCTACACTGAGTGACGAAACTAAACAAGCCTGCCTGGCCACCCGTCCATCCTACATGAGGGCAATTATGCCTGAACCACGGAACTATTTAATTTTTTATATAACTCATAAAACAAAAAAAATGGCTCCATTGGGTTTTGGTGCTTCCCCATGGCCAGGACAAGATAACTTTATCATTGTGCTATGAGATTAAACAGGGAGAGGGATGCTAACGCTCCTTTTGCTTGGCAGTATAAAGTACTAGTAAGTATAGATAAGAGGTTGGTTTTTTGAGGAATCAACAGTTAACGGGTGAGGCTCAGGCTGCAGTGATGGCTGCAGTATAAAGTAATATTCTTGTTTCGGTGTACATATGTAGGACACAAACAATTAAGGTGTCTATTTTGATTTAGTGCCTTTGCCTCCACTGCCTTTATCTGGATTGAAGCTTGCTTGTGTTTACTTCTGATTACAAGATCTCCATACTCGGAGATTTCTTTATATATGTTGTAGTATAAATATATTGTTTTGTCATTCTGTAATTGTTAGTGGAATTTACACTGTAAATGTTAGTGGGTTTACAGTGTACTTCTAGTGGATTTTTGCTCTGTATTTGCTAGTGGCATTTTTACTGAAACTAAATTGAAAATGGGACTCTGTGCACCAAGTTAGAGAGATGATGAAACAGCGTGGTGTGCTCAAAGACGCAGCATGCAGCTGGGTTGGGTCTGACAACTGTCCACCTGTCAACTGATGCAAATTAACGGTGATTTTTTCATGATATTTTGGGGGATTTCCTTCCTCTGTTGATTCGTTCTTGGGCTTTGCTGCTCCAACAGCAAAAGGAAAGCGTACAATGTCTGATCGATTCTGGACATGCATGGTCGCTTAGTTAGCAAAGTCGACTTATTTACAATACAGAGTAGCTCACAAATCTTAATACAACCTGTGTCAACTTAATTAGCCACTGAAATACAACAAAGAGGTTTATTTATGTAAGCTAGGCTAACTTAATCAAACATACTCCTACTACGTAGCTCAACTTCAATAGCAGATTGTAGGACCTCCATGTATCAATTTCCCTGAGTATATATAAATTGATGGCAACAAAGATTTGGCTTAGACTGTTCTGCTCATTGCTTGGCTGCAAAGGGTGACTTGTTGTATTTAGAGCATGCTATTGCTTGCATATAACCAGATTTTGCATATCATTGTTTCTTCTGTTTCCAGTTTTACTGATTGGAGTATGTTTCTGGTTGAGGGGAGAACTGCACTGTAGTAGTACTGATGGAGCTGAGAAAGAGAGTGGTTCATTCTGAAACTCAACTAGCAACAGGCAAATATTGTATTCCCTGAGTAAATCCTTTTCTGAGCTAAAATATATTTTCTTGTTGATTGAAGAATATCATATTCCCTGATTAAATCCCTGGGGAGTGATAATTTTTCCTATGTTCATAGTGTGAGATTGATCCAGATTGAATGTTATGCATATCTTAAACATAGGAGTGTTAGACATAAAGCATGTCCAGCAGAACCTTTAGTGCATCTTTGCTCTTGTTCATTTAGTTTCAGTAAACAAATATTGCGAAGCATGACATGGCCTTTGTGAGCTCCTTTGTATAAAATGAAATGCAAGGTTGCTGATACTGTAACCCAGATCACACAGATCAATTTTTTTTCAATTTATGCAACTGTAAGAGTACCAACCAGATTACACAAATCATTTTTTCTTCAGAAGTGTGTCATAATTTCCCTGTCCTAATTGTTGTTTTGATTCAGAAGTGATGATTTGCTACAACCAGTGCATGCATGCCTTTTTTCTTCTTCATTTTTAGTAAAGTGCTCTGTTCTGGGTCATGGACTTTGTGCCATGGACCAGTGCATGCATGCTGCTGCTGCTGTACTACTTGTCAAGTGATGCTGCTGCTGCTATCTGCGAGTTGCTGCTGCTAGTTGTGATTTTGTCAAGTGATGCTGCTGCTACTTGTGATCTTCTAAAATGACCCCTTTCTCCTGAAACGTTGATTAATTTCCGTTTCGGTTGAGAAATGGGGCACTCCAAGGTCAAGAAAATTAGCAAAGGTCATGCCCAATTTTCTTGACCTAGAAGGTGCCCGATTCTCAACCGAAATAAAAATTAATTTGCTTTAGTGGTTGGATTAGTTTAGTATTTTTTTCACACACTCAGACACCCTTGCTTGCCATGTGTGTGAGAGAGATAGTGAGAGGAGACAAGAAGAAGGGGGTTAGGAAGATGTTGCCTGCTCATCAAAGCTAACCATCTCCCCCTTTTCACCCCTTTTCCTTTGTCTTTTGTGGGTTGCAAGGAAGCTACTGTCTTAGCTAGCTTAGCTTGTGCACAAATCCCAGTGTTACAATCTAGAAAATTAGCCTGCAAAGATGAGGTCCCATGCTGGCTGTACCACTGCATCATGCAACAGTGCCTTCAAGATCCAAGGCAATATCACAAACATCATAGGCAATTTGACCAAACTCACAACCTTGTATCTTTGCAGCAACCAACTTTCTAGACACACCCCTCAAGAACTAGGTTACCCTGAGAACGTGGACTTGGACCTTAGCAACAACACACTAACAGGTTCTATCCCAAAACACCTAGGCAATATCACAAACATCTCTCAATTGTTCCTTGACAATAACCAACTTTTTGGCGACATTCCTCGAGAATTAGGTTATTTGGTCAACTTAGAGATCTTGTTCCTTGACAATAACCAACTTTTTGACCAAACTTTGTTTCTATTTAGAGAGAAACATGGCCCACAACGATGAGGCCGGGGGTTCGGGCGGCAAGGCATTCTGGGAGCTGTCCCAGGAGATGGAGGAACAACCTCACTTGTATGAGGCCGCCGCCTTCCCCACCGATCCTGAGACCACTGATGGTGCCGCCGAGGATGACCACACTGATGCCACCACTGATGGTGCCGCCGAGGATGCCACCACTGATGATGGCGGCGCCCGCACAGATGGCAGCCAACCGAAGAGGCAACGGAAGGACCGGCGCCCGATCGTGCTCCGCACCCTCAAGGAGGAAGTTACTGAAGTGGACTCCAACGGGAATCCAACGGCGCCCGAACGAATAGTCAAGGGGTACTCGCTTCAGCTCGGGTGCATTGTCCGGAGCACCGTCTCGATCAACACCGAGAACCTGAGGCATCCTGACCGAGGGAATTTGCGCAACCTCCTCTTCACGAAGCTGCACGAACGATACAAGTTCCCCGCTGAATTTGAAAACACAAGCCTCAAAGGGAATAAAGTGAACAATGCTGCCCTCACGAAGATGAGCAAGGCCCTGTCTACTTGGAAAAGCAATGTGAAGAGAATGATCGAGAAAGGTGAGAGTTATCAGAAGATCAAGGAGAAAAATCCTTCGATCACCGAAGATGACTACAACGACTTCAAGATCAATTGCTCGAGCACCGCAAGCTCCCAATCAAGTGAGTGGGGGAAACAAATGCGGGAGCTGAACATAGGGGAACACACACTCGGTCCCGGCGGTTACAGAGTGGCGGAGCCTATATGGGACAAGGAGGAGGCGGACCGTGCCGAGCAAGGCCTACCGCCCCTCTTCGATAAATACGGTGACAAGCAGACCAGGAACTTTGTCAGGGCCCGGTACAAGAAGGACCCGAAAACAAAGGAGCTTACCACGGATCCGAAGACCAGGCAGCTTGAGCTTGTTCTGGTAAGGAATACACCCCCGCGTAATTAGCTCCATATGGTTGCATTCTAATTAATGAAGCCAAATTTCTAAATGGTTCACATTCCTTCCGCAGGCGACTGAAAGCAGTAGCGCGGGGTCGACTAAGAGCAACCCTTGGGACACCACTCTAAATAGGGGGTTGAATGTAATGAAGAACAAGGATAAGCTCAGTAAGCCGACGTCAGCTGGTCGTGTGGCCGGCAAAGGCTTGTCGACAAAATGGGGGTCATACTATACCGCTGGTGTGCGGAAGGAGAAAAAGACCAGCTCGGAAAGCCAGGCGCGAGAGGTTCAAGAACTCAAGGCACAGGTGGCGCGGATTCCGGAGATTGTCCAAGAGCAAGTGGAACAACGACTCGGAGCGACGATCACCGCCCTTGTGCCTACCTTGATCTCGGGGTTGAGTGCGTGGATTGCGGGCGGCCAACAGGGGCCGCCCCCGATTCCTAGCTTCACGGCCAGCAACTCGCATAATGCGATGGCGGGGCCATTGGTGCCTCCGGCGGAGGCGACATTGGTGTCTCCGACGCCGGCACGGGAGCTTAATGCACCCGGGTGTACGCCGGCCGGCACCTCTGCAGCAAGCGGCACCTCCGTCAACTGCACGCCCGCCGTTGGCGGTGCGTCGACATTAGCCGAGCTCGACGCCATCATCACGGTAACTAATTAAGCCTCTCTCGGCCGAGGACTTCATCTCCTTGCCTTTGACTGGGCATCCCTGACGCCCTACATGTTTTCGCAGGGCGCCGCCGACGTTCCGTGCACTCTCCTCCACTTCGTGAACAACGAGTTGGTCGATGTCGCCAAGGGCAAAATCGTTCAACCGGGCAACCCCTTGTTCCACGGTACCCAGATGCCACCCAACTTGTTTAGGGTTCAACTGGTTCGGGTGCTGCCAGGCTGCGACGACTTGTTACCTCCGATTCGACCCGTCGGGGCCGACGATGAAGACGTGATGACCCTCAGCGCCTGCCTGAGCTGGCCCCTGCTTTGGCCGAAGAGCCAGATTCGTTTGGGGGCGGGGGACACCACCCCAAAGACAACACCGCCAGTCGTGCCGGCGCCAAGTCGGCCCCATGGCAAGACCGCCGTAACGGTGCCGGACATCCCTATGCCACTGGATCCAAACATGCATATGGCACAGGATCAGAACGACGACGACGACGACGATGATACATTTGGCAACGTCGATCAGTACTTTGCCGATCATGGGTACGATGGCGACTTCATGGGGCCTCCTTCTCAAGAACCAAACCCAACAAAAGACGTGTGCGATCTAGCTGGTACCGCGGAGAAGCCAAGTTGCAACAGGCGCCGTCTGACGTTCAGCTCTCAGGAGACGCCTCCAGCTGCCGACTTCACCGAGCCTCAGATAGGCGAGGTGCGAAATATTATCAGCCCCAACACACTCAAGAAGGCGGTCTGTGAGCAGAACTCGGTCCCATTACAGGAGAAGAAGAAGGCACGCAAAAGAAAGACTAAGAAGGGTGCGAGCCAGCCGGCACCGAGTACGATCCGTGCTCAGGACGGGCCACCTTCACCGCAGGATATCTCGAGGAGGGTGCATGTGGCGGGTAGGGCGATGCTACCGACAAATATGCTCAATGCTGCAACCGGTGCTATGCGGAGTCTGCATGACAGTGTTCTTTCTTTGGAGAAGCGGCGTCTCAGGGAGAAGGATGTGGCATACCCAGTTTTCGCGGCCAAGGTGCCAGAGGGCAAGGGCTTTGTGGATAACTCCATCGGGCGTACGATCGTCCTGCGTTTTGATGACATCCACGCTATGTTGAACCTTCATCCGCTGCACTACACCTTCGTTCGGCTATTTTCGCTGAGTATGGAGATGCGGATCATTCGCGACAAGACCCCGGACATCGTGATAGTCGACCCCTTCTACATGCGTGCCAAGATCTTGGGCAGCGCTGGGGACCGGCAAGTCGCGAGTTCTTACCTCGAAGGCGTCATTCTGGCAAACCAAGATAAGGATAACTTCCTCGTGCCTTACTTTCCCGAGTAAGTCCTCCCCTCAACCGGCCCGTAACATATGAATTCTTACATTTCGATCGTTTTTCTTTTAACATTCCGTGTTTTCTGCAGTGACACACGTTGCACGCTCATCCTCCTAAGCCCCAAATATTCCATGGCCACGTATTTCGACCCGGACCGTCAGTCGAACGTAGACTACACAAATGTCAAGAAGGTTCTTGATGATGTTCTCCCCGGCTACGCCAAATCTGGAGGCACCTTCACCAGGCCTATTCGTAAGTACGGCAAGCACGTGTTCTCCCACAATACGACGTTCTGCTGCGTCAAGCAGCCGCCTGGCGGTCAGAAGGGTGCCTACTACGCCATCCATCACATGCGGGCGATCGTACGGGACCATCATCAACTTCTGCTACCGAGTAAACTCAAAGATTGGGCCGCGAGCGTGTCGGCAATCCAGGACGCGGACCTCCGACAAGAATTCTTTCGCATCCAGTCGGAGTTTGCGGAAATCATCCATCAAGATGTCCTTCGTACCTCGGGGCAGTTCTACCTCAGAAATCAACCGTCCAACAGTGACATCGACACAATGCTACAAATGCAGGCTGACAACGACCGTTATTTCATGACTCCCACGATAGACGGCGGCTTCATCCACGCTCCGGTCCCTTGAGTCGAGTCGAAAGCAGTGATGCTGTGTCTAGTTCTGAAACATCGATTGGCTCATGTTGTAATTAAACTTTAATGAACTTGTAGTATGTCTCTTTGGTTTCGAGAGTCGTTCAACTTAGATGTAATCGATGCTATTAATGTCTTGCTTTTCTCTTCCGATCGTTCTGTTGCATAATTATATATTGCTTATGTATTGTCTGTGAATTGGTACTAACGTTTCGTTTGGCTAGTGCATAGCGATGCCGACGTATGTCGTGTACAAGGGTAAGGTTCCCGGAGTCTACGATGACTGGGAGGAGTGTCGGAGACAGGTTCACCGATTCAGCGGTAACAGTTACAAAGGGTACACCACTAGGGCCGAGGCCGAATCTAGATACGCCCGCTATCTAGCGGGAGAGGGGAGGGAGCGTTGGAGGAACCGGATGAAGACGAGTTTCATCGTGATGATGCTCATCGTGATGACCGCAGCTCTCTTCTATGTGATGGTAGTTTAGATGATCGATATCGACTTGTAATGTGAAGACAAACTCGCTACTCGCGGTCTCGAGACTTGTAATATAATGTTCTATCTTTGTTCGGTCTTTTCAATTCGGAGACTAATATGATGAATTGTATTCGGAGACTAATATGATGAATTGTATTCTTCTATTGTATTCGATGAATCTGTTGTTGATGTGTGCTGTCTATATTTTGTCAAATTATACATTTTGTAACCTGTGCAAAAAACAGAAAATAAAAAAATAAAAAAAACCTAATATTCATACTAATGGCGCATCACATGACAGTGCGCCATTAGTATGACAAAGCATACTAATGGCGCATCACTTGTAAGTGCGCCATTAATATGCCATGGTTACTAATGGCGCATCCAGTGGTGGTGCGCCATTAGTATGCCAAAGCACCTGGATATACATGGCCCCTGGGAGGCATACTAATGGCGCACCCTGGCCTATACTAATGGCGCACCCGCGGTGCGCCATTAGTATACCAGATACTAATGGCGCACCAGGTGGTGCGCCATTAGTAAAAATTACTAATGGCGTGCTGTTAATGGCGCACCACAGATGCGCCATTAATGGCCATACTAGGTGCGCCATTAGTAGGGGTTTTTCTAGTAGTGTGATGGAGATCATGATGATGGAGATCATGGTGTCATGCCGGTGACGATGATGATCATGGAGCCCCGAAGATGGAGATCAAAAGGAGCAAAATGATATTGGCCATATCATGTCACTATTTGATTGCATGTGATGTTTATCATGTTTATGCATCTTATTTGCTTAGAACAACGGTAGTAAATAAGATGATCCCTCATTAAAATTTCAAGAAGGTGTTCCCCCTAACTGTGCACCGTTGCGAAAGTTCGTCGTTTCGAAGCACCACGTGATGATTGGGTGTGATAGATTCTTACGTTCACATACAACGGGTGTAAGCCAGATTTACACACGCAGAACACTTAGGTTAACTTGACGAGCCTAGCATGTACAGACATGGCCTCGGAACATAAGAGACCGAAAGGTCGAGCATGAGTCGTATAGTAGATACGATCAACATGAAGATGTTCACCGATGATGACTAGTCCGTCTCACGTGATGATCGGACATGGCCTAGTTGACTCGGATCATGTAATCACTTAGATGACTAGAGGGATGTCTATCTGAGTGGGAGTTCATAAGATGAACTTAATTATCCTGAACATAGTCAAAAGACCCTTTGCAAATTATGTCATAAGGTCGCGCTTTAGTTCCACTGTTTAGATATGTTCCTAGAGAAAATATAGTTGAAAGTTGATAGTAGCGATTATGCGATCAGTAGAAAGCTTATGTCCTTAATGCACCGCTCAGGGTGCTGAACCCCAAACGTCGTTTGTGGATGTTGCAAACATCGGACATACACGTTTTGATAACTACATGATAGTTCAGATAAACGGTTTAGAGTTGAGGCACCAAAGACGTTTTTCGAAACATCGCGGAACATATGAGATGTTTCGAGGGCTGAAATTGGGATTTCAGGCTTGTGCCCACATCAAGAGGTATAAGACCTCCGACAATTTTCTTAGCCTGCAAACTAACGGAGAAAAGCTCAATCGTTGAGCTTGTGCTCAGATTGTTTGAGTGCAACAATCACTTGAATCGAGTGGGAGTTGATCTTCCAGATGAGATAGTGATGTTTCTCCAAAGTCATTGCCACCAAGTTGCTAGAGCTTCGTGCTGAACTATAACATATCAGGGATAGATGATCTTTGAGGTATTCACGATGTTTGACACTGCGAAAGTAGAAATCAAGAAGGAGCATCAATTGTTGATGATTGGTGAAACCACTAGTTTCAAGAAGGGCAAGGGCAAGAAGGGACACTTCATGAAACGGCAAATCAGTTGCTGCTCCAGTGAAGAAACCCAAGGTTGAACCCAAAACCAAGACTAAGTGCTTCTGTAATAAGGGGAACAGCCACTGGAGCAGTATTACCCTAGATACTTGGTAGATAAGAAGGCTGGCCAGGTTGATAGAAGTATATTGGATATACATTATGTTAATGTGTACTTTACTAGTACTCCTAGTAGCACCAGGGTATTAGATACCGGTCCGGTTGCTAAGTGTTAGTAACTCGGAATAAAAGCTAGGGAATAAATGGAGACTAGCTAAAGGTGAGCTGACGATATGTATTGGAAGTGTTTCCAAGGTTGATGTGATCAAGCATCGCACGCTCCCTCTATCATCGAGATTTGGTGTTTGCGTTGAGCATAGACATGATTGGACTATGTCTATCGCAATACGGTTATTCATTTAAGGAGAATAATGGTTACTCTGTTTATTTGAATAATACCTTCAATGGTCTTGCACCTAAAAGAATGGTTTATTGAATCTCGATCGTAGTGATACACATTTTCATGCCAAAAATTAGTAATGATAGTACCACTTACTTGTGGCACTGCCATGTAAGTCATATTGGTGTAAAACAAATGAAGAAGCTCCATGTTGATGGATCTTTGGACTCACTCGTTTTTGAAAAGTTTGAGACATGCAAACCATGTCTATTGGTGTATACGCATGAAGAAACTCCATGCAGATGGATCGTTTGGACTCACTTGATTTTGAATCACTTGAGATATGCAAATCATACCACATAGGCAAGATGACTGAAAAGCCTCGTTTTCAGTAAGATGGAACAAGATAGCAACTTGTTGGAAGTAACACATTTTGATGTGTGCAGTCCAATGAGTGCTGAGGCATGCAGTGAATATCGTTATGTTCTTACTTCACAGATGATTCGAGTAGATGTTGAGTATATTTACTTGATGAAACACAATTATTGAATGGTTCAAGTAATTTCAGAGTGAAGTTGAAGATCATTGTGACAAGAGGATAAAATGTCTATGATATGATCATAGAGATGAGTATCTGAGTTACGAGTTTGGCACACAATTAAGACATTGTGGAGATTGTTTCACAACCAATACCGCCTGGAACACCATAGTGTGATGGTGTGTCCGAACATCATAGTTGCACCCTATTGGATATGGTGCGTACCATGATGTCTCTTATCGAATTACCACTATCGTTCATGGGTTAGGCATTAGAGACAACCGCACTCACTTTAAATAGGGCACCACGTAATTCCATTGAGACGACACCGTTTTGAACTATGGTTTGGAGAAACCTAAGTTGTCGTTTCTTAAAGGTTTGGGGCTGCGACGCTTATGTGAAAAGTTTCAGGTTGATAAGCTCGAACCCAAAGCGGATAAAATGCATCTTCATAGGACACCCAAAACAGTTGGGTATACCTCCTAATTCAGATCCGAAAGCAATAGGGATTGTTTCTTGAATCGGGTCCTTTCTCGAGGAAAGGTTTGTCTCAAAAATTGAGTGGGAGGATGGTGGAGACTTGATGAGGTTATTGAACCGTCACTTCAACAAGTGTGTAGCAGGGCACAGGAAGTTGTTCCTGTGGCGTCTACACCAATTGAAGTAGAAGCTTATGATAGTGATCATGAAGTTTTTGGATCAAGTCACTACCGTACCTCGTAGAGTGACAAGGATGCGTACTGCTTCAGAGTGGTACAGTAATCCTATCTTGAAGGTCATGTTGCTAGACAACAATGAACCTACGAGCTATGGAGAAGCGATGGTGGGCCCATATTCCGACAAATGGTTAGAAGCCATGAAATCCGAGATAGGATCCATGTATCAGAACAAAGCATGGACTTTGGTGGACTTGCCCGATGATCAGCAAGCCATTGAGATAAATGGATCTTTAAGAAGAAGACGGACATGGACGGTAATGTCACCGTCTATGAAGCTCGACTTGTGGCGAAGAGTTTTTCACAAGTTCAAGGAGTTGACTACAATGAGATTTTCTCATCTGTAGCGATGCTTAAGTCCATCAGAATCATGTTAGCATTAGCTGCAATCTGGCAGCTGGATGTCAAAACGAGTTTCCTTACCAGTTTTCATAAGGAAAGGTTGTATATAATACAATCAGAAAAGTTTTGTCGATCCTAAGGATGCTAAAAGGTATGCTAGCTCCAGCGATCCTTCTAAGGACTGGAGTAGGCATCACGGAGTTGGAATGTGCGCTTTGATAAGATGATCAAAGATTTTGGGTTTATACAAAGTTCATGAGAAACTTGTATTTTCAAAGAAGTGAGTGGGAGCACTATGGAATTTTTGATGAGTATATGTTGTTGACATATTGTTGATCAGAAATGATGTAGAATTTTCTGGAAAGCATATAGGGTTATTTGAAAGGTGTTTTTCAATAGAAAACCTGGATCAAGCTACTTGAACATTGAGCATCAAAATCTATGAGGATAGATCAAAATGCTTAATAATACTTTCAAATGAGCATATACCTTGACATGATCTTGAAGGTGTTCAAGATGGATCAGTCAAAGAAGGAGTTCTTACCTGAGATGTAAGGTATGAAGTTAAGACTTAAAGCTCGACCATGGCAGAAAAGAGAGAAAGGATGAAGGTTGTCCCCTATGCTTTAGACGTAGGCTCTACAGTATGCTATGTACCGCACCTGATGTGTGCCTTGCCACATGTCTGGCAAGAGGGTACAAAGGTGATCAAGGAGTGGATCACCAGATAGCGGTCAAAATTGTCCTTGGAGTAATAAGGATTTATTTCTCAATTATGGAGGTGATAAAGAGTTCGGCGTAAAGGGTTACGACGATGCAAGCTTTAACACCTATCCGAATGACTCTGAGTAGCAAACCGGATATGTATAGTGGAGCAACCATTTGGAATAGCTTCAAGTGGAGCGTGGAAGCAGCATTTACAATATGACATAGAGAATTGCGAAATACATACAGATCTGAATGTTGCAGACCCGTTGACTAAAACCTCTCTTACAAGCAAAACATGATCAAACCCCAGAACTCATTGAGTCTTAATCACATGATGATGTGAACTAGTAAACTCTTTGGATGTTGGTCACATGGAGATGCGACTTGTGAGTGTTAATCACATGGCGATGTGAACTAGATTATTGACTCTAGTGCAAGTGGGAGACTGTTGGAAATATGCTCTAGATGCAATAATAAATAAGTTATTATTATATTTCCTTGTTCATGATAATTGTTTATTATCCATGCTATAATTGTATTGATAGGAAACTCAGATACATGTGTGGATACATAGACAACACCATGTCCCTAGTAAGCCTCTAGTCGACTAGCTCGTTGATCAATAGATGGTTACGGTTTCCTGACCATGGACATTGGATGTCATTGATAATGGGATCACATCATTAGGAGAATGATGTGGTGGACAAGACCCAATCCTAAGCCTAGCATAGAGATCGTGTAGTTCGTATGCTAAAGCTTTTCTAATGTCAAGTATCTTTTCCTTAGACCATGAGATTGTGCAACTCCTGGATACCGTAGGAATGCTTTGGGTGTACCAAACGTCACAACGTAACTGGGTGGCTATAAAGGTGCACTACAGGTATCTCCGAAAGTGTTTGTTGGGTTGGCACGAATCGAGACTGGGATTTGTCACTCCGTGTAAACGGAGAGGTATCTCTAGGCCCACTCGGTAGGACATCATCATAGTGTGCACAATGTGACCAAGGGGTTGATCACGGGATGATGTGTTACGGAACGAGTAAAGAGACTTGCCGGTAACGAGATTGAACAAGGTATCGGTATACCGACGATCGAATCTCGGGCAAGTACAACACCGTTAGACAAAGGGAATTGTATACGGGATCGATTGAGTCCTTGACATCGTGGTTCATCCGATGAGATCATCATGGAACATGTGGGAGCCAACATGGGTATCCAGATCCCGCTGTTGGTTATTGACCGAAGAACGTCTCGGTCATGTCTGCATGGTTCCCGAACCCGTAGGGTCTACACACTTAAGGTTCAATGACGCTAGGGTTATAAAGGAAGTTTGTATGTGGTTACCGAATGTTGTTCGGAGTCCCAGATGAGATCCCGGCACAAGGAGTCCCGGAATGGTCCGGAGGTAAAGATTTATATATGGGAAGTCCTGTTTTGGTCACCGAAAAAGTTTCGGGTTTTATCGGTAATGTACCGAGACCACCGGGAGGGTCCCGGGGGTCCACCAACTGGGCCCACCAACCCCGGAGGGCTGCATGGGCCAAGTGTGGGAGGGGACCAGCCCCAGGTGGGCTGGTGCGCCCCCCACAAGGGCCCAAGGCGCCTAGGGTTTGGGGAGGGGACGCCCCACCTTGCTTGGGGGGCAAGTTTCCCCCTCTCCACCCCTTGGCCGCCCCCCTAGATGGGATCTAGGGCTGGCCGCCGCCCCCTAGGGGTGGAAACCTAGGTGGGGGCGCAGCCCCCTCTCCCCCTATATATAGTGGAGGCATAGGAGCAGCCCAACACATGAGTTTCTTCTCCTGTTGGCGCAGCCCTACCTCCCTTTCTCCTCATATCTCGCGGTGCTTGGCGAAGCCCTGCTGGACTACCACGCTCCTCCATCACCACGACGCCGTTGTGCTGCTGCTGGATGGAGTCTTCCTCAACCTCTCCCTCTCTCCTTGCTGGATCAAGGCATGGGAGACGTCATCGGGCTGTACGTGTGTTGAACGCGGAGGTGTCGTCCGTTCGGCACTAGGATCTCCGGTGATTTGGATCACGACGAGTACGACTCCTTCAACCCCATTCTCTTGAACGCTTCCGCTTAGCGATCTACAAGGGTATGTAGATGCACTCTCCTTCCCCTCGTTGCTGGTTTCTCCTTAGATAGATCTTGGTGACACGTAGGAAAATTTTGAATTTCTGCTACGTTCCCCAACACCCTCCCCAACATCTCTCCTCCTCCGTTAAGTGCTTGGCGAAGCCCTATCGGAGTACTGCCTCTCCACCATCACCACGCCGCCATGCTGCTGCTGGAGCCTTCTTCCTCAACCTCTCCTTCCCCCTTGCTGGATCAAGAAGGAGGAGACGTCATTCGCTCTGTACGTGTGTTGAACGCGGAGGTGCTGTCCGTTCGGCACTTGGTCATTGGTGATTTGGATCACGGCGAGTACGACTCCATCATCCCCGTTCTCTTGAACGCTTCCGCACGCGATCTACAAGTGGTATGTAGATGCATCTCTCTCCTATCACTCGTTGCTTAGATGAACTCATAGATGGATCTTGGTGAAACCGTAGGAAAAATTTTAATTTTCTGCAACGTTCCCCAACAGTGGTATCAGAGCTAGGTTTATGCGTAGTTCTCTATTGCATGAGTAGAACACAATTTTGTTGTGGGTGTAGATCTTGTCAACTTGCTTGCCGCTACTAGTCTTATTTTGTTTCAGCGGTATTGTGGGATGAAGCGGCCCGGACCGACCTTACACGTACGCTTACGTGAGACAGGTTCCACCGACTAACATGCACTAGTTGCATAAGGTGGCTAGCGGGTGTCTGTCTCTCCCACTTTAGTTGGAGCGGATTCGACGAAAAGGGTCCTTATGAAGGGTAAATAGAAGTTGACAAAATCACGTTGTGGTTATTCGTAGGTAAGAAAACGTTCTTGCTAGAACCCAATTGCAGCCACGTAAAAGATGCAACAACTATTAGAGGACGTCTAACTTGTTTTTGCAGCAATTGTCATGTGATGTGATATGGCCATAAGTTGTGATGAATGATGAATGATATATTGTGATGTATGAGATCATGTTCTTGTAATAGGAATCACGACTTGCATGTCGTTGAGTATGACAACCAGCAGGAGCCATAGGAGTTGTCTTTATTTTTTGTATGACCTGCATGTCATTGAAGAACGCCATGTAAATTACTTTACTTTATTGCTAAACGCGTTAGCCATAGAAGTAGAAGTAGTCGTTGGTGTGACAACTTCATGAAGACACGATGATGGAGATCATGATGAGGGAGATCATGGTGTCATGCCGGTGACGAAGATGATCATGGAGCCCCGAAGATGGAGATCAAAGGAGCTATATGATATTGGCCATATCATGTCACTATTATGTAATTGCATGTGATGTTTATTATGTTTATGCATCTTGTTTACTTAGAACGACGGTAGTAAATAAGATGATCCCTTATAATAATTTCAAGAAAGTGTTCCCCCTAACTGTGCGCCGTTGCTAAAGTCCGTCGTTTCGAAGCACCACGTGATGATTGGGTGTGATAGATCCTTACGTTCACATACAACGGGTGTAAGACAGTTTTACACATGCATAAACACTTAGGGTTAACTTGATGAGCCTAGCATGTACAGACATGGCCTCGGAACACAAGAGACCGAAAGGTCGAACATGAGTCGTATGGAAGATACGATCAACATGGAGATGTTCACCGATGATGACTAGTCCGTCTCACGTGATGAGCGGACACGGCCTAGTCGACTCGGATCGTGTAACACTTAGATGACTAGAGGGATGCCAATATGAGTGTGAGTTCATTAAATAATTTGATTAGATGAACTTAATTATCATGAACTTAGTCTGAAGTCCTTGCAAAATATGTCTTGTAGATCAAATGGCCAACGCTCATGTCAACACGAACTTCAACGCGTTCCTAGAGAAAACCAAGCTGAAAGATGATGGCAGCAACTATTCGGACTGGGTCCGGAACCTGAGGATCATCCTCATAGCAGCCAAGAAAGATTATGTCCAAGAAGCACCGCTAGGTGAAGCACCAATCCCAGAGAACCAAGATGTTATGAACACTTGGCAGTCACGTGCTGATGATTACTCCCTCGTTCAGTGCGGCATGCTTTACAGCTTACAACCGGGGCTCCAAAAGCGTTTTGAGCGACACGGAGCATATGAGATGTTCGAGGAGCTGAAAATGGTTTTTCAAGCTCATGCCCGGGTCGAGAGATATGAAGTCTCCGACAAGTTCTATAGTTGTAAGATGGAGGAAAACAGTTCTGTCAGTGAGCACATACTCAAAATGTCTGGGTTGCACAACCGCCTGTCCCAGCTGGAGATCAACCTCCCAGACGAGGCGGTCATTGACAGAATCCTTCAGTCGCTCCCACCGAGCTACAAGAGCTTTGTGCTGAACTACAATATGCAGGGGATGGTGAAGACCATTCCTGAAGTATTTTCAATGCTGAAGTCAGCAGAGGTTGAAATCAAGAAAGAACATCAAGTGTTGATGGTCAATAAGACCACTAAGTTCAAGAAGGGCAAGGGTAAGAAGAACTTCAAGAAGGACGACAAAGATGTTGCCGCGCCCGGTAAGCCAGTTGCCGGGAAGAAGTCAAAGAATGGACCCAAGCCTGAGACTGAGTGCTTTTATTGCAAAGGGAAGGGTCACTGGAAGCGGAACTGCCCCAAATACTTAGCGGACAAGAAGGCCGGCAACACTAAAGGTATATTTGATATACATGTAATTGATGTGTACCTTACCAGTACTCGTAGTAACTCCTGGGTATTTGATACCGGTGCCGTTGCTCATATTTGTAACTCACAGCAGGAGCTGCGGAATAAGCGGAGACTGGCGAAGGACGAGGTGACGATGCGCGTCGGGAATGGTTCCAAGATCGATGTGATCGCCGTCGGCACGCTACCTCTACATTTACCTACGGGATTAGTTTTAAACCTCAATAATTGTTATTTAGTGCCAAGTTTGAGCATGAACATTGTATCTGGATCTCGTTTGATACGAGATGGCTACTCATTTAAATCCGAGAATAATGGTTGTTCTATTTATATGAGAGATATGTTTTATGGTCATGCCCCGATGGTCAATGGTTTATTCTTAATGAATCTCGAACGTAATGTTACACATATTCATAGTGTGAATACCAAAAGATGTAAAGTTGATAACGATAGTCCCACATACTTGTGGCACTGCCGCCTTGGTCACATTGGTGTCAAGCGCATGAAGAAGCTCCATGCTGATGGACTTTTAGAGTCTCTCGATTATGAATCATTTGACACATGCGAACCATGCCTCATGGGCAAAATGACCAAGACTCCGTTCTCCGGAACAATGGAGCGAGCAACCAACTTATTGGAAATCATACATACTGATGTGTGTGGTCCAATGAGCATTGAGGCTCGCGGAGGATATCGTTATGTTCTCACTCTCACTGATGACTTGAGTAGATATGGGTATGTCTACTTGATGAAACACAAGTCTGAGACCTTTGAAAAGTTCAAGGAATTTCAGAATGAAGTAGAGAATCAACGTGACCGAAAGATAAAATTCTTACGATCGGATCGTGGAGGAGAATATTTAAGTCACGAATTTGGTACACACTTAAGAAAATGTGGAATCGTTTCACAACTCACGCCGCCTGGAACACCTCAGCGTAACGGTGTGTCCGAACGTCGTAATCGCACTCTATTGGATATGGTGCGATCTATGATGTCTCTTACCGATTTACCGCTATCATTTTGGGGATACGCTCTAGAGACAGCTACATTCACTTTAAATAGGGCACCGTCTAAATCCGTTGAGACGACACCGTATGAATTATGGTTTGGGAAGAAACCTAAGCTGTCGTTTCTAAAAGTTTGGGGATGCGATGCTTATGTCAAGAAACTTCAACCTGAAAAGCTCGAACCCAAGTCGGAAAAATGCGTCTTCATAGGATACCCTAAGGAAACCATTGGGTATACCTTCTACCTTAGATCCGAAGGCAAGATCTTTGTTGCCAAGAACGGATCCTTTCTGGAAAAAGAGTTTCTCTCGAAAGGAATAAGTGGGAGAAAAGTAGAACTCGATGAAGTACTACCTCTTGAACCGGAAAGTAGTGCAGCTCAGGAAAATGTTCCTGTGGTGCCTACACCGACTGGAGAGGAAATTAATGATGATGATCAAGGTACTTCGAATCAAGTTGCTACTGAACTTCGTAGGTCCACAAGGACACGTTCCACACCAGAGTGGTATGGCAACCCTGTCCTGGAAATCATGTTGTTAGACAACGGTGAACCTTTGAACTATGAAGAAGCGATGGCGGGCCCAGATTCCAACAAATGGCTAGAAGCCATGCAATCCGAGATAGAATCCATGTATGAAAACAAAGTATGGACTTTGACTGACTTGCCCGATGATCGGCGAGCGATAGAAAACAAATGGATCTTTAAGAAGAAGACGGACGCGGATGGTAATGTCACCATCTATAAAGCTCGACTTGTCACTAAGAGTTATCGGCAAGTTCAAGGGATTGACTACGATGAGACTTTCTCTCCCATAGCAAAGCTTAAGTCCGTCCGAATCATGTTAGCAATTTCCGCATACTATGATTATGAGATATGGCAGATGGATGTCAAAACGGCATTCCTTAACGGTTATCTTAAGGAAGAGCTGTATATGATGCAGCCGGAAGGTTTTGTCGATCCTAAGAATGCTAACAAAGTATGCAAGCTCCAGCGATCCATTTATGGGCTGGTGCAAGCATCTCGGAGTTGGAACATTCTCTTTGATGAGATGATCAAAGCGTTTGGGTTTATGCAGACTTATGGAGAAGCCTGAGTTTACAAGAAAGTGAGTGGGAGCTCTGTAGCATTTCTCATATTATATGTAGATGACATACTTTTGATGGGAAATGATATAGAATTCTTGGACAGCATTAAGGCCTACTTGAAGAAGTGTTTTTCAATGAAGGACCTTGGAGAAGCTGCTTACATATTAGGCATAAAGATCTATAGGGATAGATCGAGACGCCTCATAGGTCTTTCACAAAGCACATACCTTGATAAGATTTTGAAGAAGTTAAAAATGGATCAGTCCAAGAAAGGGTTCTTGCCTGTACTGCAAGGTGTGAGATTGAGCTCGGCTCAATGCCCGACCACGGCAAAAGATAAAGAAGAGATGAGTGTCATCCCCTATGCCTCAGCCATAGGATCTATTATGTATGCCATGCTGTGTACCAGACTAGATGTAAACCTTGCCGTAAGTTTGGTAGGAAGGTACCAAAGTAATCCCGGCAAGGAACACTGGACAACGGTCAAGAATATCCTGAAGTACCTGAAAAGGACAAAGGACATGTTTCTCGTTTATGGAGGTGACGAAGAGCTCGTCGTAAAGGGTTACGTCGACGCTAGCTTTGACACAGATCTGGATGACTCTAAGTCACAAACCGGATACGTGTATATGTTGAATGGTGGGGCAGCAAGCTGGTGCAGCTGCAAGCAGAGCGTCGTGGCGGGATCTACATGTGAAGCAGAGTACATGGCAGCCTCGGAGGCAGCGCATGAAGCAATCTGGGTGAAGGAGTTCATCACCGACCTAGGAGTCATACCCAATGCGTCGGGGCCGATCAAACTCTTCTGTGACAACACTGGAGCTATTCCCCTTGCCAAGGAGCCCAGGTTTCACAAGAAGACCAGGCACATCAAGCGTCGTTTCAACTCCATCCGTGAAAATGTTCAAGATGGAGACATAGATATTTGCAAAGTACATACGGATCTGAATGTCGCAGATCTGTTGACTAAACCTCTTTCGTGAGCAAAACATGATCAACACCAGAACTCTATGGGTGTTCGATTGATCACAATGTAACTAGATTATTGACTCTAGTGCAAGTGCGAGACTGTTGGAAATATGCCCTAGAGGCAATAATAAAAGGATTATTATTATATTTCCTTGTTCATGATAATTGTCTTTTATTCATGCTAGAATTGTATTATCCGGAAATCGTAATACACGTGTGAATACATAGACCACAATACGTCCCTAGTAAGCCTCTGGTTGACTAGCTCGTTGGTCAACAGATAGTCATGGTTTCTTGACTATGGACATTAGATGTCGTTGACAACGGGATCACATCATTAGGAGAATCATGTGATGGACAAGACCCAATCCTAAGCATAGCACAAGATCGTGTAGTTCGTTTTGCTAGAGCTTTTCCAATGTCAAGTATCTTTTCCTTAGACCATGAGATCGTGTAACTCCCGGATACCGTAGGAGTGCTTTGGGTGTACCAAACGTCACAACGTAACTGGGTGACTATAAAGGTGCACTACAGGTATCTCCGAAAGTGTCTGTTGGGTTCACACGGATCGAGACTGGGATTTGTCACTCCGTATGACGGAGAGGTATCTCTGGGCCCACTCGGTAATGCATCATCATAATGAGCTCAAAGTGACCAAGTGTTTGGTCACAGGATCATGCATTACGGTACGAGTAAAGTGACTTGCTGGTAACGAGACTGAACGAGGTATTGGGATACCGATGATCGAGTCTCGGGCAAGTAACGTACCATTTGACAAAGGGAATTGTATACGGGGTTGATTGAATCCTCGACATCGTGGTTCATCCGATGAGATCATCGAGGATCATGTGGGAGCCAACATGGGTATCCAGATCCCGCTGTTGGTTATTGACCGGAGAGCCATCTCGGTCATGTCTGCATGTCTCCCGAACCCGTAGGGTCTACACACTTAAGGTTCAGTGACGCAAGGGTTATTAGGAAGACTTGTATGTGATTACCGAATGTTGTTCGGAGTCCCAGATGAGATCTCGGACATCATGAGGAGTTCCGGAATGGTCCGTAGGTGAAGATTTATATATGGGAAGTTGTCATACGGTCACCGGGAAGTTTCGGGGGCATATCGGTATTGTACCGGGGGTCCACCGGGAGGGGCCACCCCTCTCGGAGGGCCTCATGGGCTGCAGGGGGCAGGGAACCAGCCCCTGGAGGGCTGGGCGCCCCCCCTTGGGCCCATGCGCCTAGGGTTGGGGGGGAAACCCTAGTGGGGGCGCCCCCCTTGCTTGGGGGGCAAGCCCCCTCCCTTGGCCGCCGCCCCCCCCCTCTAGATCTCATCTAGAGGGGGCCGCCCCCCTTCCCCCTTCCCCTATAAATAGAGGGGTGAGGGGAGGGCTGCACACAACATCCAAGGCGCAGCCCCTCCCCTCCCCAACACCTCTCCTCCTCCGTTAAGTGCTTGGCGAAGCCCTGTCAGAGTACTGCCTCTCCACCATCACCACGCCGTCGTGCTGCTGCTGGAGCCTTCTTCCTCAACCTCTCCTTCCCCCTTGCTGGATCAAGAAGGAGGAGACGTCATCCGCTCCATACGTGTGTTGAACGCGGAGGTGCTGTCCGTTCGGCACTTGGTCATCAGTGATTTGGATCACGGCGAGTACGACTCCATCATCCCCGTTCTCTTGAACGCTTCCGCACACGATCTACAAGTGGTATGTAGATGCATATCTCTCCTATCACTCGTTGCTTAGATGAACTCATATATGGATCTTGGTGAAACCGTAGGAATTTTTTTAATTTTCTGCAACATTCCCCAACATTTGGCACCTAGCGGTACTTCTAGGACGTAATTCTTCTGTGCAGCAATGAGGATAATCCTCAAGTTACGGACCCAGTCCGTGTAGTTTCTACCATCATCTTTCAACTTAGCTTTCTCTAGGAACGCATTAAAATTCAACGGAACAACAACACAGGCCATCTATCTACAACAACATAGACATGCAAAATACTATCAGGTACTAAGTTCATGATAAATTAAAGTTCAATTAATCAAATTATTTAAGAACTCCCACTTAGATAGACATCCCTCTAATCATCTAAGTGATCACGTGATCCAAATCAACTAAACCATGTCCGATCATCACGTGAGATGGAGTAGTTTTCAATGGTGAACATCACTATGTTGATCATATCTACTATATGATTCATGCTCAACCTTTCGGTCTCAGTGTTCCGAGGCCATATCTGCATATGCTAGGCTCGTCAAGTTTAACCCGAGTATTCTGCATGTGCAGAACTGGCTTGCACCCATTGTATGTGAACGTAGAGCTTATCACACCCGATCATCACGTGGTGTCTCAGCACGACGAACTTTCACAACGGTGCATACTCAGGGAGAACACTTGTACCTTGAAATTTAGTGAGAGATCATCTTATAATGCTACCGCCGAACTAAGCAAAATAAGATGCATAAAGGATAAACATCACATGCAATCAATATAAGTGATATGATATGGCCATCATCATCTTGTGCCTTTGATCTCCATCTCCAAAGCACCATCATGATCACCATCGTCACCGGCGCGACAACTTGATCTCCATCGTAGCATCATTGTCGTCTCGCCAACTATTGCTTCTACGACTATCGCTACCGCTTTGTGATAAAGTAAAGCAATTACATGGCGATTGCATTTCATACAATAAAGCGACAATCATATGGCTCCTGCCAGTTGCGGATAACTCTGTTGCAAAATTTGATCATCTCGTACAATAAAATTTAGCATCATGTCTTGACCATATCTCATCACAACATGCCCGGCAAAAACAAGTTAGACGTGCTCTACTTTGTTGTTGCAAGTTTTACGTGGCTGCTAAGGGCGGAGCAAGAACCGTTCTTACCTACGCATCAAAACCACAACGATTTTTCTTCAAGTATGTGTTGTTTTAACCTTCAACAAGGACCGGGCGTAGCCACACTCGATTCAACTAAAGTTAGAGAAACTGACACCCGCCAGCCACCTGTGTGCGAAGCACGTCGATAGAACCAGTCTTGCGTAAGCGTACACGTCATGTCGGTCCGGGCCGCTTCATCCAACAATACCACCGAATCAAAGTATGACATGCTGGTAAGCAATATAACTATTATTGCCCACAACTCACTTGTGTTCTACTCGTGCATATAACATCTACGCATAAACCTGGCTCAGATGCCACTATTGGGGAACGTAGTAATTTCAAAAAAAAACCTACGCACACGCAAGATCATGGTGATGCATAGCAACGAGAGGGGAGAGTGTTGTCTACGTACCCTCGTAGACCGTAAGCAGAAGCGTTGTGACAATGCGGTTGATGTAGTTGTACATCTTCACGATCGACCGATACTAGTACCGAAAGTATGACACCTCCACGATCCACACACGTTTGGCTCGGTGACGTCCCACGAACTCATGATCCAGCAGAGTGTCGAGCGAGAGCTTCATCAGCACGATGGTGTGATGATGGTGATGATGAAGCTACAGGCGTAGGGCTTTGCCTAAGCACTGCAATGATATGACCGAGGTGGATTATGGTGGAGGGGGCACGGCACATGGCTAAGAGATCAATGATCAACTTGTGTGTCTATGGGGTGCCCCCTCCCCCGTATATAAAGGAGTGGAGGAGGGGGAGAGGGTCGGCCTCCTAGGCGTGACAAAGGGGGGAGTCCTACTCCTGGTGGGAGTAGGATTCCCCCTTCCCAAGTTGCAGTAGGAGAGAGTAGGAAGGGAGAGAAGGAGAGAAGGAAAGAGGGGCCGCCCCCCTCCCAATTCAGATTGGGCTTGGGGGGGGGGGGCACCCCCACCTTGGACGCCTCCTCCTCCTTTCCACTATGGCCCATTAAGGCCCATTGACTCCCACGGGGGTTCCGATAACCCCCCGACACTCCGATAATTATCCGATGACCCCCGGAACTCATCCGGTGTCTGAATATAGTCATCCAATATATCAATCTTTATGTCTCGACCATTTCGAGACTCCTCGTCATCTCCATGATCACATACAGGACTCCGACCTATCTTCGGTACATCAAAACACATAAACTCATAATACCGATCATCATTGAAAATTAAGCGTGCGGACCCTACGGGTTCGAGAACTATGTAGACATGATTGAGACACGTCTCCGGTCAATAACCAATAGCGGAACCTGGATGTTCATATTGGCTCCCACATATTCTACGAAGATCTTTATCGGTCAAACCGCATAACAACATACGTTGTTCCAATTGTCATCGGTATGTTACTTGCCCGAGATTCGATCATCGGTATCTCAATACCTAGTTCAATCTCATCACCGGCAAGTCTCTTTACTCGTTCCGTAATGCATCATCCCGCAACCAACTCATTAGTCACATTGCTTGCAAGGCTTATAGTGATGTGCATTACCGAGAGGGCCCAGAGATACCTCTCCGACAATCGGAGTGACAAATCCTAATCTCGATCTATGCCAACTCAACAAGTACCATATGAGACACCTGTAGAGCACCTTTATAATCACCCAGTTACGTTGTGACGTTTGGTAGCACACAAAGTGTTCCTCTGATATTCGGGAGTTTTAAAATCTCATAGTCATAGGAACATGTATAAGTCATGAAGAAAGGATTAGCAATATACTAAACGATCAAGTGCTAAGTTTACAGAATGGGTCAAGTCAATCACATCATTCTCTAATGATGTGATCTCATTAATCAAATGACAACTCATGTCTATGGTTAGGAAACTTAACCATCTTTGATTCAACGAGCTAGTCAAGTAGAGGCATACTAGTGGCACTCTGTTTGTCTATGTATTCACACATGTACTAAGTTTCCGGTTAATACAATTCTAGCATGAATAATAAACATTTATCATGATATAAGGAAATATAAATAACAACTTTATTATTGCCTCTAGGGCATATTTCCTTCAAATATACCATCTTATGTTTGCCAATAAAACATATAATCAATCATGTTTAGATCATGTGTGTAGATATTTTAAATTTGCGTAGTTTCAGTTAGCACAAACATACATATTTCTACTGTCTCAATTGAGAGCTCTTTGTAATTATACCAACACATATCATGCATATCCACTTACTTCGACTTCGAGTACTTGGACATATCTAGTTATTTAGATACCATGGAATTAACACAAGTGTGATTGAAATCATGTATTTCACTCATCAGTATTTCAAGATACTGATCTTGCTAGGAACTCCTTCCATGTGACTTTGACAAAAAAACACTTATTGGCATTTTTCATACTAAACTATTTTAGTACTTTGTCAATATGTATTTTGGCCAAGCCCTGATTAGATACTACTATCTCCGTAGATTATTATGTATAATACAAGGACTATATTGCCAAAGTACTTTACTGGAAAACTATTTTTAGTGAAGTCTTAATCCGTGTCAAGAAATTTATATAACTTCCAATCAACAATGCATCATGCACATACAGTGCTTAGAAATATTATCATGCTCCCACTTACTTTCTTATAAATACAAGCATCTTTGTTTCTATCAATGAAATCATATTATTTGATTAATTTATCCAAACAAATATTCCAACTCCACTATGCTTGCTTCAAATCATTATTGGATCTCTGGAAGTTTGCACACTTACTAGCATCCCCCGGATCGGGAAAATTACCTTGGACTGTATCAAATATACAACCTTGGTTCTATTTCTATCTCATGAGAATCATTTTGGCGTCCATCCGTTATATCTCATAATTGAAATATTTAGTAATTGCTAGTTTAATCTGAACTGACTTTAAGTATTATTATGATGAGGCAATCTCGTCATAATTAACTCTGTGATCTTGTCATAAACTATTTGCAACAAGTCAAGCATTATAAAACATTTTTATCTTTGTCAATTTATAGATCCATCACTACAATTTAGATTTTAAGTCTTTCAAAGGGTCTATCAAGTTCTGAACTTGAATTATGTGTATCGATACTATCTCAGATTATTTTGGCGTATAGCCAATTCCGGAGTTAGGGCCCATCAACGCTTTTCTCTGTATAATAGGTTTATTGTTTGTTTCAACAATATTTCATGTGCACACCTTGAAGGTTTCTACGAATTTTCCAACCTATATAGTTCAGCTATACATTTAGCCAAAGTCTCTGTATCCTATGTACATGCTTCTGTATCAGTCGCAGTAACTACTTCTAGCGTTTCTTTTCTTTGACCTAATCACAAATATTTTGTAATCTCGTCGAATTGCATTGTCCTCCCACCCACTATTTTGCAGAAAACACTTTCTTCAAAATTTCCGCACTCTGTGACAAAACACTTTGCCTCAACATAGTGATAGAGGAATATACAACAATTTTGGATAACTTACAAAGTAGCAATTATTTCAACAAATTTGATGGTGCTCTTTTCAGTCTAAAAGCCATAGTCTCTAAAGCATCTTATTAAAAGTATATTGGTGGAACAATCAATGTCATCTCTAATCTCATCATGTCATACATAGCTTGATTACACCTAATCAAAACACTCTATTCTTAGTGGTGTTTCTAGGAGGTGCAAGCTATAAAATTATTTTATAGCTCATCAGACATTTGAAAAATTTGTAACTCAAATATTCTTTTCTGCAATCCAATTTTAGAAACACAATTTTCTTATAACAATAATTTCTACTTCTTTCTGAAAATCTTTTTGAAACATTTCAAAAGATCTAGATTTATGTCTCAATTAGTAATATAAATATCTACTTGAGTCATCCTTGAAGATGGATAAATCCACTATTTGCAACAACACGTATTGGACTACATACATCAATATGCATATTTCCAATTATTTTTTAGCTCATTCTTTATGGCCTGTGAATGGTATTTTAGTTTACTTCACTATTTGGACGGAAGTTGCAAGTGTCAGATGATTCATAATCATATGACTCCAAAATCCATCACTATGAAATTTCTCCATGCGGGTTTCTCCAATGTGACTAAATGTAGTGCCACACACATATGTGGTATTTTCAGTCTTGTGACATTTAGTGTGAGTGTTACGAATGTTCAATTCTATCATCAATATTGATAACTTCAATCCTATTCACAATAGGAGTATGGCCCTTTTGTTCAATACATCGAACAACTATTGTTCTCTTATGAACAACCACCTTGCAACTTCTGTTCAATGGGCTAGAGTGTACAAAACTCTAAAATGAATTATGACAATAATTTAAGAGGTAATATGTTGATGGAAAAGTGTCATCACTATTATAAAAATTTAAACACATATTTTAACCTCATTAATTTGTTGGTCATTAGGCCGTGCATCGATTTGTGACAACATGCAATCGAGTCGGTATTCTTGTAATCAACTTTTAACCAAAATTTTCGAAGAATTTAGTGTTTAACAATGTAATAACTATTCTCATAAATCACACTTTACATGACCGAATTTCTCTACATCTTATAACTTGTATGATATTCATACCTGAGCTGGACATTCCAGACTTCTTTTCTTTGCCTCTAAACTTCTTATAGTTTTACTTACAATATTTCTCCCACTCAATAGAAGGATCATCTTACTTTTAAGAGTGGCGCGAGACCCGAACTTCCCTAGGTATGTAAGACTCATTACATCCTTTGGTTTTGTTCTTTCTCTTTAAGTTCTCGCCATCAACTCATGACTGGCGTTCTTCCGAGTCTTACGCATTTCAGTCTCAAACATAGTTGAACACTTCACTACGTCTTGCAAACAAAACACTTCTTCAGATATCACATATCTTTTAACCATCTTTTGTTTGTTTCTGAAAACAATTTTTAGTTCGAATAATATCGCATAACTATCCCAATTTTTTTTGAAGTTTGGGTTTCTCGGAAGTAAGCAGACCGTAATGCAATTCTAGCTTTGGATTAAAGGGCGTGAGTCTCATCATCCATAGTAGGAGAATATTGCAAGCATGTAGTAGGACAAAATCCTTCTTGGCACTCTAGAGGACGATCCTCTCAATCATAAAGATTCAACTAGATAAATAATAATCAATCAATTTTAATAACAAAGGTGGAACCGTAAGCCATAATTCTAAAACTATAATGCAAACTACACATAGACATTTTTCATAATTAATTTGCACTAGTGATTAAACTAAATTAATACATAATTGTGCTCCCACTCAAATCAATATCTCTCATAATTGATTTTAAGTGATTCAAGATCCAAATCTAGTTCTCAGCCACTGATGCGGACATCACTGATGACGACCGGTGTGCAAACTATTGCCGATCATATCACCATATGACTCTTGTTCATCTTTCGATGCTTTGTGCTCCAAGCTCAAAATGATTCTGCTAGAACTTCAAGACAACCGAGTGCTATCTGCATAGATGGTATGCCCATCTCCATCTTACACCTCTCAAGTCGTTTGTACTCATGTGGACATGACGCATTCCGAGATGCTAGAATGTCGTAGACGATATTTACTATGAGAGATCACCCTAATAATTGACTACTACACAATCAAAGGGTGCAAACAATAAAAGGGATAAACACATCAGGTAGCTCATAAAAGCATGATATAGTATAGCCCTGGGCACCGGGAATCTCCGTGATCATCTTCAATCTCCAGTTGAAGCGTCGTGATGACCAATATTTCATTGTCGTGGGAACTGTTTAAAAAATGTTGTCGGGGTAGCAATTTCAGAAAACATTGCCATGGCGACCGTTTCAAAAATGTTGTCGTGGCACCAATTTAGAAATTCCGCCGTGGCACGAAATTATAGCTCCTCGTCCTGCTCCATGTACATCTTCTCCTCGTCGGGGTCCTCCATGTACGGTTGCCATCCTTACTTGTAACCTGTAGGCTATCTCTACGAATTTTACATTAATGTGGCAATCTCATGGATCCAGCCATCATGCTGTAACGCGCAGGCCACTTAACATTACAACTTATAAACATCTCATACAAAAACAAATTATCATGACGAAGGCTATACCACATCATATGCATACCCTGCAAAACCAAGTTAGACGTCCTTAATCAGTTTGGGCACAATTTTAGTTACGTGGTTAAACAGTTTTAACAAGTAACACTAGCTACCTACGTCCACAATTTAGAAGATGATTCTTGATGCTAGATTAAGTTTCGGGGTGTGTGTGAAACAAGAGACTTAATTAAAATATCTAGCCCCACACTAAAATTTGTCAATACGTTTGACCCCCTAGAAGATCATCCATCTTCGACACCCTTTTGTGTATGCGCTAGTTCACTATTCTCAACTATGGTGAAGCCCAATGAACTATTAGCAGAGTGTCGACAGCCAGAGCCGATCGATTGTCAGAACCTTGTAATAAAGCGACACCATGTTGTCGAAGAATTGAACCGAAGCAACACTCGAGGGAAGCATAGCAAGAACATCAACCCTCACAATTGTTGGGGAACATAGTAATTTCAAAAATTTCATATGCACACACAAGATTATGGTGATGCATAGCAACGAGAGGGAGAGTGTATCTTCATACCCTTGAAGATCGCTAAGCGGAAGCGTTTATCAACACGGTTGATGTAGTCTTACGTCTTCACGATCCGACCGATCCAAGTACCGAACACACGGCACCTCCGAGTTCTGCACACGTTCAGCTCGATGACGTCCTCGCCTTCTCGATCTAGCAAGACGGGCGAAGTAGTAGATGAGTTCCGGTAGCACGACGGCATGGTGACGGTGTTGGTGAAGAACAATCTCCGCAGGGCTTCGCCTAAGCACTACGGAAACTATGACGGAGGATAAACTAGAGGGGATGGGGTTGCTGTTGGGGAACGTTGCAGAAAATTAAAATTTTTCCTACGGTTTCACCAAGATCCATCTATGAGTTCATCTAAGCAACGAGTCAAGGGAGAGAGTTTGCATCTACATACCACTTGTAGATCGCGTGCGGAAGCTTGCAAGGTGATGATGTAGTCGTACTCGACGTGATCCAAATCACCGATGACCAGCGCCGAACGGACGACACCTCCGCGTTCAACACACGTACGGGACGGGAGACGTCTCCTCCTTCTTGATCCAGCAAGGGGGAAGGAGAGGTTGATGAAGATCCAGCAGCACGACGGCGTGGTGGTGGATGCAGGGCGTCACAGCAGCAGGGCTTCGCCGAGACTACGAGGGAGAGACGTAACGGGGGGAGGTGGATGCGCCAGGGGCTGGTGTATGAAGTCCCTCCTCTCCCCCACTATATATAGGGGGTGCCAGGGGGGGCGCCGGCCCTAGTAGATGAGATCTACTAGGGGGGGGCGGCGGCCTAGGGGAGGTTTCCCTCCCCCCCAAGGCACCTAGGGGTGCCTTCCACCACTAGGACTCCTCCTAGGGGGAAACCCTAGGCGCATGGGCCTATAGGGGCTGGTGCCCTTGGCACATGATGGCCAAGGCGCACCCCCTACAGCCCATGTGGCCCCCCGGGACAGGTGGCCCCACCCGGTGGACCCCGGGACCCTTCCGGTGGTCCCGGTACAATACCGATAACCCCGAAACTTGTCCCGATGCCCGAAATAGCACTTCCTATATATAATTCTTTACCTCCGGACCATTCCGGAACTCCTCGTGACATCCGGGATCTCATCCGGGACTCCGAACAAAATTCGGGTTTCTGCATATACATATCTTCATAACCCTAGCGTCACCGAACCTTAAGTGTGTAGACCCTACGGGTTCGGGAGACATGCAGACATGACCGAGACGCTCTCAGTCAATAACCATCAGCGGGATCTGGATACCCATGATGGCTCCCACATGCTCCTCGATGTTGTCATCGGATGAACCACGATGTCGAGGATTCGATCAAACCCTGTATGCAACTCCCTTTGTCAATCGGTACGTTACTTGCCCGAGACTCGATCGTCGGTATCCCAATACCTTGTTCAGTCTCGTTACCGGCAAGTCACTTTACTCGTACCGTAATGCATGATCCTGTGTCCAACACCTTGGTCACATTGAGCTCAATATGATGATGCATTACCGAGTGGGCCCAGAGATACCTCTCCGTCATACGGAGTCACAAATCCCAGTCTCGATCCGTGTCAACCCAACAGCTACTTTCGGAGATACCTGTAATGCACCTTTATAGTCACCCAGTTACGTTGTGACGTTTGATACACCCAAGGCACTCTTTACGGTATCCGGGAGTTACACGATCTCATGGTCGAAGGAAGAGATACTTGACACTTGCAAAGCTCTAGCAAAACGAACTACACGATCTTTTATGCTATGCTTAGGATTGGGTCTTGTCCATCACATCATTCTCCTAATGATGTGATCCCGTTATCAACGACATCCAATGTCCATAGTCAGGAAACCATGACTATCTGTTGATCACAACGAGCTGGTCAACTAGAGGCTTACCAGGGACATAGTGTGGTCTAAGTATTCACACGTGTATTACGATTTCCGGATAATACAGTTATAGCATGAATAAAAGACAATTATCATGAACAATGAAATATAATAATACTTTTATTATTGCCTCTAGGGCATATTTCCGGATAATACTTTTATTGTTATCACAGAAGAGTTTGATCGGCCCCGACGCATTGGGTATGACTCCTAGGTCGGTGATGAACTCCTTCACCCAAATCGCTTCATGTGCTGCCTCCGAGGCTGCCATGTACTCCGCTTCACACGTAGATCCCGCCACGACGCTCTGCTTGCAGCTGCACCAACTTACTGCTCCACCATTCAACAGATACACGTATCCGGTTTGTGACTTAGAGTCATCCAGATCTGAGTCGAAGCTAGCGTCAACGTAACCCTTTACGACGAGCTCTTCGTCTCCTCCATAAACGAGAAACATGTCCTTTGTCCTTTTCAGGTACTTCAGGATATTCTTGACGGCTGTCCAGTGTTCCTTGCCGGGATTACTTTGGTATCTTGCTACCAAACTTACGGCAAGGTTTACATCGGGTCTGGTACACAGCATGGCATACATAATAGATCCTATGGCTGAAGCATAGGGGATGACACTCATCTCTTCTTTATCTTTTGCCCGTGGTCGGTGACTGAGCTGAGCTCAGTCTCATACCTTGTAACATAGGCAAGAACCCTTCTTGGACTGATCCATTCTGAATCTCTTCAAAATCTTATCAAGGTATGTGCTTTGTGAAAGACCTATGAGGCGTCTCGATCTATCTCTATAGATCTTGATGCCTAATATATAAGCAGCTTCTCCAAGGTCCTTCATTGAAAAACACTTATTCAAGTAGGCCTTAATGCTGTCCAGAAATTCTATATTATTTCCCATCAAGAGTATGTCATCTACATATAATATGAGAAATGCTACAGAGTTCCCACTCACTTTCTTGTAAACGCAGGCTTCTCCATAAGTCTGCATAAACCCAAACGCTTTGATCATCTCATCAAAGCGAATGTTCCAACTCCGAGATGCTTGCACCAGTCCATAAATGGATCGCTGGAGCTTGCATACTTTGTTAGCGTTCCGAGGATCGACAAAACCTTCCGGCTGCATCATATACAGTTCTTCCTTAAGATGCCCGTTAAGGAATGCTGTTTTGACGTCCATATGCCATATCTCATAATCATAGTATGCGGCAATTGCTAACATGATTCGGACGGACTTTAGCTTCGCTACGGGAGAGAATGTCTCGTCGTAGTCAATCCCTTGAACCTGTCGATAACCCTTAGCGACAAGTCGAGCTTTATAGATGGTTACATTACCATCCGCGTCCGTCTTCTTCTTAAAGATCCATTTGTTTTCTATCGCTCGCCGATCATCGGGCAAGTCTGTCAAAGTCCATACTTTGTTTTCATACATGGATTCTATCTCGGATTTCATGGCTTCAAGCCATTTGTTGGAATCCGGGCCCACCATTGCTTCTTCATAGTTCGAAGGTTCATTGTTGTCTAACAACATGATTTCCAGGACAGGGTTGCCGTACCACTCTGGTGCGGAACGTGTCCTTGTGGACCTACGAAGTTCAGCAGTAACTTGATCCGAAGTACCTTGATCATTATCATGGTTTTCCTCTTCAGTTGGTGTGGGCATCACAGGAACGGTTTCCTGTGCTGCGTCACTATCCCGCTCAAGAGGTAGTACTTCATCGAGTTCTACTTTCCTCCCACTTACTTCTTTCGAGAGAAACTCTTTTTCCAGAAAGCATCCGTTCTTGGCAACAAAGATCTTGCCTTCGGATCTTAAGTAGAAGGTATACCCTACAGTTTCCTTAGGGTATCCTATGAATACGCATTTTTCCGACTTGGGTTCGAGCTTTTCAGGTTGAAGTTTCTTGACATAAGCTTCGCATCCCCAAACTTTTAGAAACGACAGCTTAGGTTTCTTTCCAAACCATAATTCATACGGTGTCGTCTCAACGGATTTAGACGGTGCCCTATTTAAAGTGAATGTAGCTGTCTCTAGAGCGTATCCCCAAAATGATAGCGGTAAATCGGTAAGAGACATCATAGACCGCACCATATCCAATAGAGTGCGATTACGACGTTCGGACACACCGTTTCGCTGAGGTGTTCCAGGCGGCGTGAGCTGTGAAACGATTCCACATTTCTTTAAGTGTGTACCAAATTCGTGACTTAAGTATTCTCCTCCACGATCTGATCGTAAGAATTTTATCTTTCGGTCACGTTGATTCTCCACCTCATTCTGAAATTCCTTGAACTTTTCAAAGGTCTCAGACTTGTGTTTCATTAAGTAGACATACCCATATCTACTCAAGTCATCTGTGAGAGTGAGAACATAATGATATCCTCCGCGAGCCTCAACGCTCATTGGACCGCACACATCGGTATGTATGATTTCCAACCAGTTGGTTGCTCGCTCCATTGTTCCGGAGAACGGAGTCTTGGTCATTTTGCCCAAGAGGCATGGTTCGCACGTGTCAAACGATTCATAATCAAGAGACTCTAAAAGTCCATCGGCATGGAGCTTCTTCATGCGCTTGACACCAATGTGACCAAGGCAGCAGTGCCACAAGAATGTGGGACTATCGTTATCAACTTTAAATCTTTTGGTATCTACACTATGAACATGTGTAATATTACGCTCGAGATTCATTAAGAATAAACCATTGACCATCGGAGCATGACCATAAAACATATCTCTCATATAAATCGAACAACCATTATTCTCAGACTTAAATGAGTAGCCATCTCGTATTAAACGAGATCCTGATACAATGTTCATGCTCAAACTTGGCACTAAATAACAATTATTAAGGTTCAAAACTAATCCCGTAGGTAAATGTAGAGGCAGCGTGCCGACGGCGATCACATCAACTCTGGAACCATTCCCGACGCGCATCGTCACCTCGTCCTTTGCCAGTCTCCGTTTATTCCGGAGCTCCTGCTGTGAGTTACAAATATGAGCAACGGCACCGGTATCAAATACCCAGGAGTTACTACGATTACTGGTAAGGTACACATCAATCACATGTATATCAAATATACCTTTGGTGTTGCCGGCCTTCTTATCCGCTAAGTATTTGGGGCAGTTCCGCTTCCAGTGACCCTTCCCCTTGCAATAAAAGCACTCAGTCTCAGGCTTGGGTCCATTCTTTGACTTCTTCCCGGTAACTGGCTTACCAGGCGCGGCAACATCTTTGCCGTCCTTCTTGAAGTTCTTCTTACCCTTGCCCTTCTTGAACTTAGTGGTCTTATTGACCATCAACACTTGATGTTCTTTCTTGATTTCAGCCTCTGCTGACTTCAGCATCGAGAACACTTCAGGAATGGTCTTTTCCATTCCCTGCATGTTGTAGTTCATCACAAAGCTCTTGTAGCTTGGTGGGAGCGACTGGAGGATTCTGTCAATGACCGCCTCATCTGGGAGGTTGATCTCCAGCTGGGATAGGCGGTTGTGCAACCCAGACATTTTGAGTATGTGCTCACTGACAGAACTGTTTTCCTCCATCTTACAACTGTAGAACTTGTCGGAGACATCATATCTCTCGACCCGGGCATGAGCTTGAAAAACTAGTTTCAGCTCTTCGAACATCTCATATGCTCCATGATGCTCAAAACGCTTTTGGAGCCCCGGTTCTAAGCTGTAAAGCATGCCGCACTGAACGAGGGAGTAATCATCAGCGCGAGACTGCCAAGCATTCATAATGTCTTGGTTCTCTGGGACGGGAGCGTCACCTAGCGGTCCTTCTAGGACATATTGTTTCCTGGCAGCTATGAGGATGATCCTCAGGTTCCGGACCCAGTCCGTATAGTTGCTGCCATCATCTTTCAGCTTGGTTTTCTCTAGGAACGCGTTGAAGTTCATGTTGACGTTAGCGTTGGCCATTGATCTACAAGACATATTTGCAAAGGTTTTAGACTAAGTTCATGATAATAAAGTTCTAATCAAATTATGAGCTCCCACTTAGATTAGACATCCCTTTAGTCATCTAAGTGTTACACGATCCGAGTCGACTAGGCTGTCCGATCATCACGTGAGACGAACTAGTCATCGTCGGTGAACATTCTCACGTTGATCGTATCTTCCATACGACTCGTGTTCGACCTTTCGGTCTCCGTGTTCCGAGGCCATGTCTGCACATGCTAGGCTCGTCAAGTTAACCCTAAGTGTTTTCGCTGTGTAAAACTGTCTTACACCTGTTGTATGTGAACGTAAGAATCCATCACACCCGATCATCACGTGGTGCTTAGAAGCGACGAACTGTAGGAACGGTGCACAGTTAGGGGAGAACACTTCTTGAAATTTTAGAAGGGATCATCTTATTTACTACCGTCGTCCTAAGTAAACAAGATGCATAATACATAATAAACATCACATGCAATTATATAGTTGTGACATGATATGGCCAATATCATATAGCTCCATTGATCTTCATCTTCGGGGCTCCATGATCATCTTGTCACCGGCTTGACACCATGATCTCCATCATCATGATCTCCATCATCGTGTCTTCATGAAGTTGTCATGCCAACGACTACTTCTACTTCTATGACTAACGTTTAGCAATAAAGTAAAGTAGTTTACATGACGTTATTCAATGACACGCAGGTCATACAAAAAATAATGACAACTCCTATGGCTCCTGCCGGTTGTCATACTCATCGACATGCAAGTCGTGAATCCTATTAAAAAGAACATGATCTCATACATCACAATTCATCATTCATCACAACTTCTGGCCATATCACATCACATGATCAATCGCTGCAAAAACAAGTTAGACGTCCTCTAATTGTTGTTGCATCTTTTACGTGGCTGCAATTGGGTTCTAGCAAGAACGTTTTCTTACCTACGAATCACCACAACGTGATTTTGTCAACTTCTATTTACCCTTCATAAGGGCCCTGTTCATCGATTCTGCTCCAACTAAGGTGGGAGAGACAGACACCCGCCAGCCACCTTATGCAACTTGTGCATGTCAGTCGGTGGAACCGATCTCACGTAAGAGTACGTGTAAGGTTGGTCCGGGCCGCTTCATCCCACAATACCGTTGAGCAAGAAAAGACTAGTAGAGGCAAGTAAGATGACAAAATCCACGCCCACAACAAAGTTGTGTTCTACTCGTGCAAAGAGAACTACGCATAGACCTAGCTCATGATGCCACTGTTGGGGAACGTTGCAGAAAATTAAATTTTTTCCTACGGTTTCACCAAGATCCATCTATGAGTTCATCTAAGCAACGAGTCAAGGGAGAGAGTTTGCATCTACATACCACTTGTAGATCGCGTGCGGAAGCTTGCAAGGTGATGATGTAGTCGTACTCGACGTGATCCAAATCACCGATGACCAGCGCCGAACGGACGGCACCTCCGCGTTCAACACACGTACGGGACGGGAGACGTCTCCTCCTTCTTGATCCAAAAAGGGGGAAGGAGAGGTTGATGAAGATCCAGCAGCACGACGGCGTGGTGGTGGATGCAGGGCGTCACAGCAGCAGGGCTTCGCCGAGACTACGAGGGAGAGACGTAACGGGGGGAGGTGGAGGCGCCAGGGGCTGGTGTATGAAGTCCCTCCTCTCCCCCACTATATATAGGGGTGCCAGGGGGGGTGCCGGCCCTAGTAGATGAGATCTACTAGGGGGGGCGGCGGCCTAGGGGACGTTTCCCTCCCCCCCAAGGCACCTAGGGGTGCCTTCCACCACTAGGACTCCTCCTAGGGGGAAACCCTAGGCGCATGGGCCTATAGGGGCTGGTGCCCTTGGCCCATGATGGCCAAGGCGCACCCCCTACAGCCCATGTGGCCCCCCGGGACAGGTGGCCCCACCCGGTGGACCCCCGGGACCCTTCCGGTGGTCCCGGTACAATACCGATAACCCCGAAACTTGTCCCGATGCCCGAAATAGCACTTCCTATATATAATTCTTTACCTCCGGACCATTCCGGAACTCCTCGTGACGTCCGGGATCTCATCCGGGACTCCGAACAAAATTCGGGTTTCTGCATATACATATCTTCATAACCCTAGCGTCACCGAACCTTAAGTGTGTAGACCCTACGGGTTCGGGAGACATGCAGACATGACCGAGACGCTCTCAGTCAATAACCATCAGCGGGATCTGGATACCCATGATGGCTCCCACATGCTCCTCGATGTTGTCATCGGATGAACCACGATGTCGAGGATTCGATCAAACCCTGTATGCAACTCCCTTTGTCAATCGGTACGTTACTTGCCCGAGACTCAATCGTCGGTATCCCAATACCTTGTTCAGTCTCGTTACCGGCAAGTCACTTTACTCGTACCGTAATGCATGATCCCGTGTCCAACACCTTGGTCACACTGAGCTCAATATGATGATGCATTACCGAGTGGGCCCAGAGATACCTCTCCGTCATACGGAGTGACAAATCCCAGTCTCGATCCGTGTCAACCCAACAGCTACTTTCGGAGATACCTGTAATGCACCTTTATAGTCACCCAGTTACGTTGTGACGTTTGATACACCCAAGGCACTCTTACGGTGTCCGGGAGTTACACGATCTCATGGTCGAAGGAAGAGATACTTGACACTTGCAAAGCTCTAGCAAAACGAACTACACGATCTTTTATGCTATGCTTAGGATTGGGTCTTGTCCATCACATCATTCTCCTAATGATGTGATCCCGTTATCAACGACATCCAATGTCCATAGTCAGGAAACCATGACTATCTGTTGATCACAACGAGCTGGTCAACTAGAGGCTTACCAGGGACATAGTGTGGTCTAAGTATTCACACGTGTATTACGATTTCCGGATAATACAGTTATAGCATGAATAAAAGACAATTATCATGAACAATGAAATATAATAATACTTTTATTATTGCCTCTAGGGCATATTTCCAACAGTTGCCGGCACATGGCTTGGTGTTTCTTGATGTGTCTTTTGTGCTAGCCATGCCCCTCTATTTATATGTTGAGCATTGGGATCGAAACTTGGAGTAAAAGCCTCCACAAAGTCGGTTTCACCCGAAAGGCAAGAGTCCTTCTCGGACTCCAGGGCCAGATGCCAGGGTTCCCGGCATCTGGACCCAGACGCCAGGGACCCTGGTGTCTGGCCCCTGGACTCTGCAAAACTTCCTTTTGCGCTTTCCAAAAACCTTGTGGGCTTTCCCCTTTGGTCCAAATAACGTGTTCTCGTACCCAAACATTTCGGGAAACATCCGGAACCCCTTCCGGTGAATTCCGGAACCCTTCCGGAGATCAAACACTATTGTCCCATATATCAAACTTTACCTCTGGACCATTCCGGAGTTCCTCGTCATGTCCGTGATCTCATTCGGGACTCCGAACAACATTCGGTTACCAACATACATAACTCATATAATACTATATCATCAACGAACATTAAGCGTGCGGACCCTACGGGGTCGAGAACTATGTAGACATGACAGAGACATCTCTCTGGTCAATAACCAATAGCGGAACCTGGATGCCCATATTGGCTCCTACATATTCTACGAAGATCTTTATCGGTCAAACCGCATAACAACATACGTTGTTCTCTGTGTCATTGGTATGTTACTTGCCCGAGATTCGATCGTCGATATCTCAATACCTAGTTCAATCTCGTTACCGGCAAGTCTCTTTACTCGTTCTATAATACATCATCCCGCAACTAACTTATTAGTTGCAATGCTTGCAAGGCTTATAATGATGTGCATTACCGAGTGGGCCCAGAGATACCTCTCTGACAATTGGAGTGACAAATCCTAATCTCGAAATACGCCAACCTAACAAGTACCTTCAGAGACACCTGTAGAGCACCTTTATAATCACCCAGTTACGTTGTGACGTTGGGTAGCACACAAAGTGTTCCTCCGGTAAACGGGAGTTGCATAATCTCATAGCTATAGGAACACGTGTAAGTCATGAAGAAAGCAATAGCAACATACTAAACGATCAAGTGCTAAGCTAACGGAATGGGTCAAGTCAATCACATCATTCTCCTAATGATGTGATCCCGTTAATCAAATGACAACTCATGTCTATGGTTAGGAAACTTAACCATCTTTGGTTAATGAGCTAGTCAAGTAGAGGCATACTAGTGACACTATGTTTGTCTACTAGATCATTAAGGCACGCGTTGTTGCGCCCGTCCCTTTCTAAATCAAAAGATAGGAGCTTATATAAATTTCTGGAAGCATGATCACTACCAAGTGCAAGCAAGTAATAACTCTACCGTGATGATAATCACAATATGGCATCTCCAATTTCATTGAATCTATACATATAAACTACAAACAATATTCAACTCAAAATGGAATTCACCATTATAAACAACTCCACAAATTCAGGAGAATTAAATTCTCACTTTTTTAACACGTCCACCACAAATAATAACATTGTAAGGTAAATGTGTTATATAATGTTTTCTCATCTGGAAAGCCCAGCCCTTCTGTTGTAAGTTCCACGCACAGCATTGTCATTAATAACATAAAACAACAACTTTAATGTGCTTATATGAGCAAACTTAATTCATCAAATGTGCAATAAATGGATAGGAGATGATACAAAGGTATGCAAAGGAGAACTACACTCGCTCAGAAGAAAATGAATGTAAACCAATATCTATTGAAGAATGTTACATAGTAGAAGGTGCAAGTACCAAAGGCAAAACTTCATGGAGCATCTCCCATCACCAAACAGATTCAGACCTCACACTGTACATGTGCTATCATCTAATCAGTAAAAATAATTGCTATAATAATTAGCAGTGCTGTAGTGAAACAAAACTACCAACGTGGGGAGCACAAAGAAGTGGGCATTACAATCAAAGTTACTTTTTTATCCATGGCACAAAAGTAACATCTCACTGAAAACTCATCGATAGAGTATGTCAATGGAGATTAAAAAAAACTATATCATAGTTAGCAGATATAGTTGAACAGAGTGTTACATGATTCAAAAACTTGCATCCATCTAGATGTATATACATTCTCAAATTTAAACTAATAGTCACCGAGGGCTCAATATTTTGCTCTAGGAATCTGATTTAAAATGACGGGCTAATTTTCTTAGCAAAGTAACCTGCATGCTAAAATGTTTTTTGTAGACTAAATCATACTACAAATTAACTGTCTATTTTACACGAGCAAGTAGCAACTACTCATGTTTCATAAAAAGCAGAATGGACAATGAGCTTTTTATAAATTGGAAGAAGAGTTCTCCTCATGACAACTATATAATCATGATTGTCTACTTGGAGCTTGTCAACTTATGTTATTTATCATAGTGTTGGTCACTCGTAGAGAAGGAGTCCGGGGGTGCATGAATCGGCGATGGTAGAAGTAGGATTCATAGAACGAAGAAATTCAAACTAATAAGTTTAATGGAGTAATGGGCAATACAAAAAACCAAGATATTTATTATATGTTAATGCAAAGTGCACCATTGCAGTTCTTTGAATCGAAGTCAGGCCGCAACACATGGTAAAAATGGTAAAAATAAAAGCTATATTTTTAATGGTAGATAACAGTGACCTGGATGCAATTATTTGTCACAGATTTATTGACTTCTAACAATGAAGTTGGTGGTTGTACATTTTCCTTTCTATCTAATAACGCAAAGCACAAAATTCGTACTACCAATTAGCATGGAGAGATCCATCAAAACTTTCACTGGCAGTAGTATGGCGCGCTGTTTTCTGTTTTGGGGCTATCACATGGTAAAGCAATTGAATTGGATGGTGCTACAAAGCCATAGGCAAGAGGAGAACAACTTATAACTGATAATAACAGATTAGTGATCAATGATTTCATGACAGATTAGTGTTGTTTGGGTCAGATACAAAATGAGTTATAAGGAAAATAAGCAGACTTAAGCCGCCAGCATAAAAGAAGGAACAATCAAAATTTCTCATTTCAATGTACTCTGAATTTGTCAGGCAAAACATTATATGAGGCCAGATGACTTTTTTTGCTGAATATTTTGTCTAATTGTGTATAAGTTCTACTATTTATTGTCTCCACACAGGTTTCTGAAGTGTGATTTATCATCTCACATAATGGAATAAAACTTATGGTAGCTTGTTGCTTCCAAAGAAAGAAAAAATTAAGCTTTTACTGAGAAGTCATCACTCATTTCAATAAGTGGTAATCAATAATGACAATTACATTGTTCACAACCTGCAACAGATGACAACAATCCACAAGAACACACATATATGATGGTTGTTAATTAAAAAAATCCACAAATAGTCCCAAGAAATATGTGATAATTCATAAGACTTTTCGTTACTAAGTTGCCAGTCTTAACCTTGGATGAAGTAATGACATTGTCTTACTATATAACATTTTTCATCTAAACTATACTATATTAAATTGGAATGCATAACCAAGGAGCGCGTTATTATAACTGTAGTAGACCTTCATTCTGAATAAAAAAGATGTTTAATGAACTAAGCTTTAAAGCATCTTTGGATATATACCTTCACTCCGAACAAAAAGATGGTTAGTGAAACTAATCTTGAGAGTGCCTTTTGCAAGGTAATCAGATCCTCCATTTCTTAATTCAAACGTCTCATATATTCCTTAATTCAATGGTCCAAATACTAAGAAGTGAATAACTCTGATGGCTCTTGAGCCAACACATTTTACCTGTAACATAATTTGTATGGTAAATTGATTTGAACATCAGTCACAACTATGAACTATGGAGGTTAATGGCATCTGCTGTTGTGAGTCCATGATGTACTTCTCGGCTCCTCGTACATAGAAAATAGACCGTTGAGCTCAGTGATTCCTCTTTTGCATTGCATCAAACACATGGCATGGATACTGTCAAGGAAATCAAAGTCTGAATATATAAAAGAAACATGAGACATAAAAAGTTAATCAGGAAGAGAGTTTGCTTGAGCAAACCCAGCCGGCGCACCATGGCTGCCGTAATGCCGGCACCCAGCTTGCCGGGTGATCAGCGCACGGGCCACTAATCAAAGAGTCACCATCCATATATTTATAATGCGGAATTTTTTTTGCAGGAAAATATTCCAGACCTTATTCCTAGGAAATGAAATACTAAGTATAGTGTGTATCATTTGAACAACGTTAAAGAAGTAGACGGGATCGAACCTCAAAAGGTTTGGATTCCAGTAGGCCTCCCACTGTCGCCCAGCACTGTGTCAAACTGTCAATACAAGATGTCAAGATCGAGCATATGACAATGCATTCCTCCCTTCCTCCCATGGCTTCACCTCTAAGCCGCTAGGAGAAGCTCATTGCATCACGCTTCCATAACAATGAATGGCAAGGTGATGCTGGTAGCCGCCGCCGTGCTGTGGTGAATGCTTAGGGATTTGACAACCTCGCCGTCCCACCAAGAAACATAGAAATTAATCCTGATGAAAAACGAAAGATGGAGAAGGAGGCAACCAAGTTGAGGTTGCCAAGCAAAACGAAGAGATACTTCCCTACCATGGCGGCTGACGGCTGCCCTACCGCCACCAGCGCGACGAAGATCCTGGCGCGGGGATCCATCAAGAGGACCTCGGTTGAGCTGTCATCATCGGCAGCGCAGGTGTGCTTACGGATGGAATCCCTGGCCTGGCGCGACCACCGTCACTTGGGTTTCGCAACCTCGTTTGCCCGTCGCCGCCATTGCCATCAGTCACCCTCGTCTCTCTCTCTCTCTCTCTCTCTCTCTCTCTCTCTCTCTCTCTCTCTCTCTCTCTCTCTCTCTCTCTCTCTCTCTCTCTCGGCAGCGGCGACGGCAGTAGCGGCGGCGCATAGATTTCACCCTAGGTCAAGAGATCGGGGAGGAGCCTGTGCGGCGTACATCACGATCGTCCATTTGGGATCGAACGAGAGGCCACGGAATTTGTTTCTGGAGTAGCGGCCCACGCGGGAGGAAGAGGTCCATCATACGGCCAAAAATGATTCAGACGCGTGATCTAACGACCAAAATTGCTGATGGCATGAGAGCCTTCCTAACATGCTTAGTTTTAATGTATCTAAATTTATTCACACATGTATTATGTTTCCGGTTAATACAATTCTAGCATGAATAATAAACATTTATCATGAAATAAGAAAATAAATAATAACTTTATTATTGCCTCTAGGGCATATTTCCTTCAACAATCACATGTGGTCTAGATCGCAACCTGCATCTACTCATAAAATTTCTCATGATGCCACTTTTGGGAAAGATAATAGAAAAAAACAAAATTGCGCCTACGATCACCCAATATCAATATGAAGATGCACTACGGGTTGGGATCACGATCGATACCGTCACCGAGTTAGAATAGAAGAAGAACGTGTCGGTGTAGATCATACTTGGAGTCCCTCAAACCGTTGATGAACGATCCCTCGTACCGCCCAAAAATAGTCCCTCGAACCGAAGACCGAAAGCACGACCTCTCTACTTTGTTTCAAGCGTGCAACCTTCAAGATCTGGCAGCGCTTCGCCATCCAGAGCTAATCGTCGCCGAAAAATTAGAGGGAGGAGATTATAACCACACTGGACTTCTAATTATGAGGACAAGAGGGTTAGCCTAACTCTAATTAGTCAACCAGGACCAACTAGAACTATAAGAACTAGAAGAGGCTCCAAAACTTGTGTATACAAAAGAGCACAATACATCATGTATATATAGGTTTAAGGGAGAGGGAGGGAATCCACCTAGGGAAAGGAATCCCCCTTGGTGTGCCAGCCATAGGGGAGGAGGAGTTTGACTCCTCCCTTGCCCCAATTCGGCCTCCTTTCCTAAGGAAGGAGGCACTTTCCCACTTTGGTCTTTTTGGCCCAAGTTGCCTTCCACCACTTGGCATTTTTAGACCATTGATATTAAATTAAATATAAAAATAGTTTTAAATATTTTTAGACCGTTATATATATACAGATGGTCTATTCTGCTAATATTAGCAGAATAACTATTCTGCACACCACTTCCGCACTGCACGCTCAACACAAGTGCACTGCATCTTCTTGACGACGAGCACTGCAATATAGACTAGTGAACTTCTCGTCAGAAAAAAAAATGCAGGTAGTGTTTTTCTGGTACTATTTTCGCTCTAAGTTTTTGATTGTTTATCGGAACGAGGCATATAATATACCGTTGAAAAGCTATGGATTAGGCGCAACTTCGACATGTTGAACAGTTTTTGAGATTCCACACGGTTTAAGAGCAGTTTTAAAAATGGTGCGGCGGATGACGAGTGATAGCGAGCATTTTTTCGCGTTTTTTTTTTCTAAACCGCTTGTCGGAATGAAGCAAATGATACGCCGTTGGATAGATATCGTCGAGGCGCATCATTTGCATATATAAATCTTTCTCTAATTCGTTACGGTTTAAGAGCAGTTTCAAATTTACTAAATCACGGAATTCTGTTTTAAAAAAAAATCAAATTTTTGGTACTGTTTTCGCTCCAGTTTTTGAACCGTTTGTCGAAACGAGGCGTGTGATACGCCGTTGGAAAGCTACGAACAAGGTGCAACTTTCATATGTTGAAATAGTTTTGAGATTCCTTACGGTTTTAAGTTAATTTTGAAAATCGTGCGGCGGACGACGAGTGGCAGCGGCCGTTTTTCGCGAAATTTTTGCAAACCGCTGGTCGGAATGATTTAAACGATACGCCGTTGAAAATATATCGACGAGCCGCAACTTTTTCATGTATAACACTCTCCCTAATTCTTTACGGTTTAAGAGGAATTTCGAATTTACCGAAATGCGGACACTCTGTTTTTTCACCACCCAAAATCGTTGTATGTATTGCATCAAACAGAAAACCGCACTGCTTTTCGAACAAAAACCACACTGCATCAAACCGACAAGTGCACTGCATGATTTCTTTTTTGTGAGACGTAAATTTTTTCCAAACGAGCTAGCAAACCGCACTTCTTTAGACTAAAATCTGCACTTCATCAGACGGACAAGTGCACTGCATGATTTATTTTTTGTGGGACGTAAGTTTTCCCAAACAAGGTGGAGTGCACTCCATGTCAATCGTTGGTGAACCGGAATACTATGAAAAGTGAAGCGCATTAATTTTTGGTCGTTTCCACAACATTTTCTTGTACTTCACATTAGGCACGAGTGAGCAACATCATTTTTCGTACTTGAACCATAGGCAGAATCTAGTGTACCACATCTAAAAAGAATTGAACTTGCGAAACGGAACCACAGGTATATATCTAGTGAACTTCATCTAAAAAGAAGTAAACTTCTTCGAGATATGTTTCTTTCTTCTTGTGGTTTAGCAAGTGAACCCTGGAGTTTTTTTACATTGAACGTAATCTCACAACGAAGCAGTACTGAACTTCAAAAACAAAATATTTTTGTTGTACACATCAAATAGGGTACTAGGATATATACATAAAAACACATCAATAAATTCCACATTCGAACAAACTGCACACATGACCTGATCGAACGGCATGTCCACGGGCTGCTAACCCATTCACCATTATCTTCGGGCAACAAAACTGCACACCACACACAATGACTGCATCCTAGGGTACGCCATGACCCTTTTTCAGAGTTTTCCACTCCTGTGAAAACAATAGTGGACTGAAGGCCCACGAGCGACAGAGATCACCATGGAAGGTGATGGGGCCACTAGTGACGCCTCGCCGGTGGTGCTCACGCAGGGAAGGAGGAAGGGCCCTCGACGGACTGCACGCATGCCAGCGAGCTCCAACAACGTCACGGTGTACTGCACGACGTCGGGGGGCGGACTGCAGCAAAACGACCCATCCGCACTGCACCGAGGAATCAGGCATACTGCAGTGCTTTTTGCACAAGCAAAATCTGAAAAAAAAATCCGAAACAGCAACGTAGCTACGCACCGCACCTTAATAGTGACCCAGTCAAACTGCAGGCTGGAGGCGCTGCCCACCTTGTGCGCCTCCCGGCGGCCAAGGTTGTGCTTCACAGTCGTCGTTGAGGAGCCCTGGATCTCGAGCTCAAGAATAGTAAGCTTCATGGGAAGAGAAAACGAACTGCATGGAGTGGAGGGCGCACCACAGCCGGATCTAGCACATACGAGATCCACTTTCCATGGATCCACTGAACCCGTCGGCCGAATCCTGCGCGAGACATGCCATGGCAAGGCGGAGATCACCGGAATCCAGGCAGAGGTGACGGGAGGCCCGCCGGTGATGGAGATACAAGGGAAGATGTGCGGCTGGTTGCCGTACCCATGGCCGTCGAGGATGATTCTGGTGGCTTAAATGCGCATCGGGGCCGTGGGCCGATGGCGGACGGGATTCAGCAGCTGAGGCCGCCCTGGGGGGGGGAGGGGGGGCGTGGCCCGAACCCGTGGTTGAGGCCGCGCCGGAGCCTGGTGGCGGCGGATCTCGGAGGGGGCTGGAGCACGCCGTCCGGATCAGCAGGTGGGAGGTTGGAGGTGGGCACGAGATGTGGGAGCGGGAGGGAAGGTGTGTGGGAGGTGTGTCCACGGGCAAGGGGCAGCGGCAGCGCGAGGCCATGGAGGTGGCGGGGGCAGTGCCCGGCGGCGGGGTCGGGGGAGGTGTGGCCGGAACGGGTTAGGGCGGCCTCCGCGCATCAGGGGAAGAAGGAAAAAACAGAGGGAGGGAAGGTACTAGTGGGAGGGGCGGCGCTAGGGTAGGAGGCTGGAGGTGCACGCCCAAGGGAGTGCCGGATCCGCCGCTGACCAGGACGTGATGGTGAGATCTGGCGAGAGGAAGGTGGAGGGGGTGGGCGCCGTGGGGGGGAAAGAAGGTGGGTAGGAGAGGGAGTGGGCGGGGCGGGCACTGCGGGATGGTGGGGGGAGTTGCCCCGGGGTGGGGGTTGACCGAGCGCCGCTGGGAGAAGGTTCAGTCCGGACGCACTGTTAGCAGAATAAGGGTTTGGTGTGCAGAATAAGACTCTAGAAGGTGTTATCATAATATATATATATATATATATATATATATATATATATATATATATATATATAGGGAAAATCCATCCTACCACCCGGTGGTAGTTACCCCACATGTCTCATATACTAGCATGTGGTACTATATATACTATTTTATTATTTTAAATATGTTCATATACTACACGTACATACTTTCGGTTTCGACAGATACTACATACAACATACAAAACGCAAGTGGTGATAACTACCACTGCTTGTAGGAAACATTTGTCCTATATATATATATATATATATATATATATATATATATATATATATATATATATATATAGATATAATTTAACATCACCAAAAACATTTTTCATCTCTATATGTATTAATCGATAATACCTGGTATTACCCAATGTTGAGGATATCGCTTATCGTTATCGTCTCTGTCAGGTAGGGGCTAAAGATTAATCGGAAATCAGCCGATTAATCAATTTTATCGGTCGACTATTAATCGGATATTATTTTGCAAATCTCAGGTTCCCAACACCAAAATATGATATATATTCAACACCAAAACAATATTTGATGGAAGTGTTACCTTGATTCCTAGCCTTTGAATCCTTGTATAATGACAAACAAAATAGGACAACACTACATGTTGAAATATATTGACCACCTCCCTCCATTAGTTCGGATTTTTAAATGAAACATTAATTTAATATGGTATCAGAGCCAAGAGGTCTTGAGTTTAAGACCCCTCCAACACAGTATTAAATAAAACGATTCTACGGCCTACATCGATCCCACGTCTAAGGACTAAAATAGCCTATACATGAGAGGGGTTGTTGAAATATATTGCTCGCCTCCCTCCATCAGTTCGGACTTTTGAATTAGTTGGCTGGAGCATGAATTCAATAGTGGACGTGCAACCTAATCCATGGTCCAAAGGCTAGTGGTTTGGAAACAAGGGTGCCCCGCGGTCATGCATCAACATCCATTCAGGGCACCACACACAAGGCTATCTCGTCTCTCGATGATTATCTCGGGGGAGATATGGAACGAAAGATATACAATGTTTCTCTGTCGTCGAGATCAAGACCGAGGCCGGCTTTTGGTCCATTGCCCGGGGTTCGGTGCCGGTGACGTTGGCGCCCGCCGGCATCATTTACCTCTTGATGGCGTTGTCGAAGAGCCTCTTCTCCCTGTCCCGGGTCTCTTTGGCCCACAGTTGGTGGATTGCGCTTGGTTCTACAGTTTAGCTTCATTTAAGCGGTGTTTGTGTTTGTCGTTAGGGTTTTTACACGGTTGTTCTCTAATTGATCATGTAATTGTGTAACTTTCGGCCTAATTTTCCTTACAAGTTAGACCAATATTGTTTCTTCTTAATGAAATTGTAGGAGCACATTGTCTTTGATGAGGTTCCGTAAAAAAATTGAGTTGTACTATAGCACAAGAGTAATCCGTTGTATCCTTTATGGTCTGCCTTTATAAGATTTTCTGGATTGATGAGATGAGACAAAGCAGTTAAGCCCTTTTGCGTCCCTCTCTCAAAAACTAATAATCTTTTTTCACGAATACGCAAAGCTTATGTATCTTTTCGTTGATAGAAGGAAGAGAAATGAGTACAAAGAGGATACAACACATGGCACGAAAGCAAACTGGCATGGACATGATCCCTGCAGCAGAGAGATACGGGATGCTCAGCTGAATAGAAAAAGAACCACAACTAAACCAACTAAGTCTAATAATCTGGATTCAACTATTCGAGATTTACTTTGTAGATATCCTGAAGCAGAACTTGTAGAAAAAACAATTATATGTATGCATAGGATTTCAAGTCAGGAGGCAGGAGCGGCTTCGTCTTGCACAGAGGTTCGGTGGAGATGTCAAGTCATGCCTACCCGACAGGTGCTACGCTTTGTCATGCTTGTTCTGCAGGTGTTACGAACGACAGATCTTCTAGGGGCTTCAAGCTGTGTCGGCTGATGGTACTTTACGGCATGGTGCTGCGGTGTACCGACGGTGACCGCGACGTGTTCAACAATTTGCGTGCGGGAAGGTGATGTCATTGGGCATCATGGTGGCGTCGATGAGGGCCGAACTGGCAAGGGTGATGCGGATCTCTTTTCTGAAGATGGGTTGGCGGCTTGATGATGGTGGCAGCCTCTAGAACATGTTTATGTGGTGCACACTTTAGGTTTGCTGCACCGGTTGTAGGTTCCGATACGTTATGTGGATGGGTCGGCGACGACACCGATTTTAGATATGGGAAATGAGAGCACTTCACATTATCGAGTTTGTAGGGGTGAGTGGTTTCTTCGGGTGGCTTGATGTATGTTCTGGTCAGATCTTTGTTGAATAATTAATAAAGATGAATGTATGCTTTGATTGATGCAGAGGCCGGGGGTCTTACCTCCTTTTCCAAAAAAATGCATAGGATATCCTCGGCATAAAAGGCAAGTCGCATTCGTAAATACACATGAGATCATGGGTGCTCCATCCCTTTATATGAATATTAAATTCAAAAAATAACAGAAAAACTAAAAAGAAACTGGAATCTTGTGATGATTGAGATGGGTGCCCAATCTACTCCCATGTGAAATTTCCTGAAGAAATGGCATACGACTCGCTCCTGTACATGTTCCAAAAAAAAGATGAGGAGTCGAAGGCGCACGAGCCAGCAACAATAAAATAAGGTGTTGTGCAACTACTGCCATGCACAAGGATTGTGCTTCAAGTGCAGCAAACGGTGGCCGCATGATCACACACGCGTCCAACTCCAAGTCGTGGAAGAACTGCTAGAGATGTTTGGGATCGACGACATCTCTTAAGAAAAGGCAGCATTGTCATCTGAAGTGGCGACAGAAATAGTTTGCGCCATTTCACGTCAAGACTGGAAGGCGGTGTCTCTGCCCATGCCTTTCAGCTTCATGCGTGGGTGCAGGGGCAAGAAGTGCTGATGCTCATAGATTCGGTAGCTCAACTTCCTTCGTCAATCAGAAACTGGCTGTCAAATTACATGGAGTACAACGTCTACAACAGCCATGCCATGTCAGAGTTGTAGATAAAGGTGAATTGTCCTGCTCTTCCATCATTCCTCGCTGCTTGTGGTCCTCTCAACATCAAGAATTCTTCATTGATATGAAAATTCTATCCCTGGGTACCTACAATGCCATCTTAGGCATGGACTGACTCGAGGAGCACAATCCTATGTCAATGGATTGGATAGTGAAGCATACCATCATCACAACCACCAAAGGTATCTGTATGGCCACCATTTGAAGCAAGAACTCAAGAGATCAACAACATGCAGTTATTGAGTTTGTATAAGCAAGGATTCATTTCTCATGTGGTGTATTTGTTTCATGTGGATGTTGCGGACGAGGACACTCGCCCCATTCCAGAGGCCATTGGAGTGATGTTAGAGGAATTTGAGGACATAGTTGGAGAACCAACCAAATGACCACCCAGGTGAGCGTGCGATCACGGTATTCCTCTGATGGCAGAAGCACATCCTGTCAACATTCGCCCATACAGGCACAAGCCGGAGCGCAAATCGAATTTTCGTCTAGTTTATTTTCGCCTCACCTCCCACCACCCCCTTTCACTGGATTTTTCTCCCTTGCACTAAAAACCAAATCTCATTAAGCCGGTGAGATCTCATTTCGTGCTTGTTTCCGCAGGTCTAGATTCAATTCAATTACATAGGTTCTTAAGAATTCAGAGATCGTACCATATATATGTGAGATCACCTATCTAAAAGACAAACATAAGATTTTTCTCGACAACCTTCTAAAAATCAAATATTTCTTAATAACAAATTGCTAGTCCCGCACACTATGCCATTTATTAATATCATTATCTCTACTATTAATTTGGCAACCACAACTTTCCTAATACGAACAAAATAACATATCTTTTCCCTTCTTACCAAATAACATATATTTTCTTATCTTACCAAGTTAATTATATGTCTACTATTAAAGGGTATTTAGTAGGCCGCATCCGTGCGCCCCCGACGAGGGAACCCGTGGCTAGATCTGATGTTGGCGCGATTCTCAAGAATGCCAGGGCATGGAGCACGACATCAAAGACGGCCATGGCAGCAAGCAAGTCGTTGGACCACCATGTACTTGCGGTTCGTGGAGGCGGTCAAATTTTATTTATTGTTAGACATACAGAGAGCCGGACATTACATTCTTAAATCAAATGTGTCCATTCAAATATCAAGAAATTCATTAAGGAAATGTATTCTACAATACTCAGTAGGCCTTGTAGAAATGAATTCACTACAAAAACGTCTTTACCACCAAAGCTTAATCAAACAATACAAGAAGCGCGTCAAATGTATAATATCTTTATTATCAAAGGGAATGTTTACGTAGTTGTCGTTCGTAAGGGAGGCGGCTCCCCTTCCGTCACGATGTGTGTCGTTGGGCCACTGACATGTGGGCCAGGTTCCCAACGAGGCCACATGTCAGTGGCGAAACGGCAGGGTATCGTACGTCAAACGATTCGCTTCTGTTCGTAAGAGCCAACAATGCAAAAATAATTTGGATATCAGATGTTGAATCAATTTAGAAATCAAACCATTAAAGCAATTAATTAGATAGGTAGTTAATTACATATGCAACTAATTAGGTCCATTTAAAATAGAATTGTTTTCGCACCGAATCAATTTGGAAACCGAGTCATTGACGCAATTAATTAATTAGACAAATGGTTAATTATGCCTACAAATAATTAGAAGTACGGATTATTTTTCCCAAATTGGCAGATAATTAATTAATTTAGTTGACAACTAAATAGTCATGCAGAGAATTAGACAGTCAGTTCATTATTTGGGTAATTAATTAATTAAGAAAGTAGTTAATCATGCTAAATCATTTTGGAAGCGCTCATGTACATGGACAGTCAACAGGCTCTCAGCGACATGGCCGAGCACCGCTTGCCAATATGGACAACAACCGCTAGCTATGCGCCGTGATATGGGCGACCAAGTGTTCACTATGATGGTTGACGATCATGCTCTGCAGGATGCCCACATGCTGACGGTTGTTGAAACGTTCACTGGCGAGGGACGACATGTCACTACATTGGCCAGGTGATTCATTTATTTATTTTTAGGACAGTATAACTGAACCTAAACCGAGCACTCTCAGCGATTTGCATTTCTGGCCATCCGATTTCGTGATCTGAGCGTTTTTGAGCGCCGGATCTGATTTGTACACCACGTTTTCTGTCTTGTGGGCCTCTATCCTAAGGGGACGCTACTCCGGCGGAAAAAACGGAGTGTTCTGGTTGTTTGGGCTGCTGGGCCGAAGGGACGTACGCACTGGGCAGTCGGCGTTTCGGGCATTTCCTAATCTTCCTCGACCTCTCGTAGTCTTGTCTCTCCTCTCTCTCGCGGCCGCGACACATAGGGGTGCGCCGCCACTGACGGTGTCCTGGACTAGGGGGTACTCACCACGTCGTCTCCCGATCAGTTGGATTGGGCCGAGGACCCTCATGGCCGTATACTCATGGGCTAGTTCGGATAACCCTGCCGCATACAAGGAAGACTCGACAAGACTTGGCGCCCAAGACAAGGACTCTCCTAAACCCTAGGCCTTCGGTGTCTTATATAAACCGAGGTCAGGCTAGTCAATAGACAATCTCATATTCATTACTACAATCTTGTGGTAGACACATGTACTCTGTACTACACCCATATGAATACAATCAAAAACAGCATGTAGGGTATTATCTCATCAAGAGAGCCTGAAAGCTGGGTAAAACCCCGTGTCCATGTTACCATCGCTCCAAGACGCCTAGCTTAGGACCCCTACTACGAGATACGCCGGATATTGAACCGACATTGGTGCTTTCATTGAGAGCCTGCTAGGTGATCGCCGCGGATCGATGAATTATGAGGTGATATTTTTTCAGTTAAATCCATATGGAATAAAGCAATTTCTTCGTGAAGTGTTTCTTCTATCTTGCTATACTGTTTACAGATCGGTTTCGGTCTCGCTGACGGCGGTGATTTTTCCGCACGATCTAAACCACAGTAGAGGGGCCGAGGTGTCTGCAGGATCAGGTCCAACTTTGCGCGTATAGGCTATCAAGAGATCCGCGCGGCGGCGGCGGGAGGCCTGGCAGCCGAACTCCCAGCGCAGCGCATGTCCAGGCTGCTCCATTAGGGCTGAACCCGTACGTTGACAACAACTGGTGGGACCTGCTGTAAAAACAAAACAATCCAACCCGCGGTATTCCAGCCGGCGCTAGTACTGCCCGTACAGAACGATGCACCGGGGCGAACAAGAGTTCAGATCGCTGACAAAACACAGGGAGACCTGATCCTTTCTTTACTATTTAACTCAGGTAGTGTTTGCTTTTCATTAATTATTTGTCCTTTATGCACTTCCCACGTGCAAGTACTAATACTATTACTAGGGCTGTGCTACGTCTTGAGCTTGCGTTGGTTTTCCTTAAAGAGGAAAGGGTGATGCAGCAATAGTAGGGTAAGTATTTCCCTCAGTTTTTGAGAACCAAGGTATCAATCCAGTAGGAGGCTCCTCAAAAGTCCCACGCAGCTACACAAACAAACAAAGAACTCGCAACCAACGCAATAAAGGGGTTGTCAATCCCGTCACGGCCACTTGCGAAAGTGAGATCTGATAAAGATAGTATGATAAGATAAATATATTTTTGGTATTTTATAATATAGATGCAAAAAGTAAAGATGTAAATAAAAGTAGATTGGAAGCAAATATGATAAGAGATAGACCCGGGGGCCATAGGTTTCACTAGTGGCTTATCTCAAGATAGCATAAGTATTACGGTGGGTGAATAAATTACTGTCGAGCAATTGATAGAAAAGCGAATAATTATGAGATTATCTAGGCATGATCATGTATATAGGCATCACGTCCGCGACAAGTAGACTGACTCCTGCCTGCATCTACTACTATTACTCCACACATCGACCGACTCCTGCCTGCATCCAGAGTATTAAGTTCATAAGAACAGAGTAACGCCTTAAGCAAGATGACATGAAGTAGAGGGATAAACTCATGCAATATGATATAAACCCTATCTTTTTATCCTCGATGGCAACAATACAATACGTGCCTTGCTGCCCCTGCTGTCACTAGGAAAGGACACCGCAAGATTGAACCCAAAGCTAAGCACTTTTCCCATGGCAAGAAATATCAATCTAGTAGGACAAACCAAACTGATAATTCGAAGAGACTTGCAAAGATAACTCAATCATACATAAAAGAATTCAGAGGAGATTCAAATATTTCTCATAGATAAACTTGATCATAAACCCACAATTCATCAGATCTCGACAAACACACCGAAAAAAGAGTTTACATCGAATAGATCTCCACAAGAGAGGGGGAGAACATTGTATTGAGATCCAAAAAGAGAGAAGAAGCCATCTAGCTAATAACTATGGACCCGAAGGTCTGTGGTAAACTACTCACAACTCATCGGAGGGGCTATGGTCGATTCCCCCTCCGGCGGAGTGCCGGTGAAGGCTCCAAGATGGGATCTCGCGGATACAGAAGGTTACGGTGGTGGAAATTATGTTTCGTTGGCTCCCTGGATGTTTTCGGGGTACGTAGGCTTATATAGGAGGAAGAAGTACGTCGGTGGCCACCCGAGGGGCCCACGAGACAGGGGGCGCGCCCTGTAGGGGGGGCGCCCTACCCTCTCGTGGCCGCCTCGGCTGCTTCTTGACTTGCACTCCAAGTCCTCTGGATCACGTTAGTTCCAAAAATCACGCTCCCAAAGGTTTCATTCCATTTGGACTCCGTTTGATATTCCTTTTCTTCGAAATACTGAAATAGGCAAAAAAACAGTAATACGGGCTGGGCCCCGGTTAGTAGGTTTGTCCCAAAAATGATATAAATGTGTAAAATAAAGCCCATAAACATCCAAAAGGGGTAATATAATAGCATGGAACAATCAAAAATTATAGATACGTTGGAGACGTATCAAGCATCCCCAATCTTAATTCCTGCTCGTCCTCGAGTAGGTAAATGATAAAAAAGGAATTTTTGATGTCGAATGCTACCTAGCATAATTCTCAATGTAATTTTCTTTATTGTGGCATGAATGTTCAGATCCAAATGATTCAAAATAAAAGTTCATATTGACATAAGAAATGGTGATACTTCAAGCATACTAATTAATGTAATCATGTCTTCTCAAAATAACATAGCCAAATAAAGTTATCCCTACAAAACCATATAGTCTGATTGTTGCTCTATCTTCATCACACAAAGTATTTAATCATGCACAACCCCGATGACAAGCCAAGCAATTGTTTCATACTTTAATAATCTCAAACTTTTCCAACTTTCACGCAATACATGAGCGTGAGCCTTGGACATAGCACTATGTGTGGAATAGAATGGTGGTTGTAGAGAAGACAAAAAGAAGAAGATAGTCTCACATCAACTAGGCGTATCAACGGGCTATGGAGATGCCCATTAATAGATATCAATGTGAGTTAGTAGGGATTGCCATGCAACGGATGCACTAGAGCTATAAATATATGAAAGCTCAACAAAAGAAACTAAGTGGGTGTGCATCCAACTTGCTTGCTCACGAAGACCTAGGGCATTTTGAGGAAGCCCATCTTTGGAATATACAAGCCAAGTTCTATAATGAAAAACTCCCACTAGTATATGAAAGTGACAACATAGGAGACTCTCTATCATGAAGATCATGGTGCTACTTTGAAGCACAAGTGTGGAAAAAGAGATAGTAGCATTGTCCCTTCTCTCTTTTTCTCTCATTTTATTTTTTTCTTTCTTTTCTTTTTTTCCTTTTTTTTCTTTGGCCTTTCTTTTTTTGGGGCTTTTTTTTCTTTCTCCTTTTTTTCTTTTTGTAAAGTCTGAAGTCTCATCCCGACTTGTGGGGGAATCATAGTCTTCATCATCCTTTCCTCACTAGGACAATGCTCTAATAATGAAGATCATCACACTTTTATGGATTTACAACTCAAGAATTACAACTCAAAGCTAGAACAAGATATGACTCTATATGAATGCCTCCGGTGGTGTGCCGGGATATGCAATGAATCAAGAGAGACATGTATAAAAATTATGAAGGTGGCCTTGCCACAAATACGATGTCAACTACATGATCATGCAAAGAGCAATATGACAAAAGTAATGTGTGTCATATGAACAAAACGATGGAAAGTTGCATGGTAATATATCTCGGAATGGCTATGGAAATGCCATAATAGGTACGTATGGTGGCTGTTTTGAGGAAGGTAAATGGTGGGTGTATGGTACCGGCGAAAGTTGCGCGACACAAGAGAGGCTAGCAATGGTGGAAGGGTGAAAGGGTGCATATAATCCATGGACTCAACATTAGTCAAAAGAACTCATGTACTTATTGCAAAAATCTAGAAGTCATCAAAAACAAAGTACTACGCGCATGCTCCTAGGGGGATAGCTTGGTAGGAAAAGACCATTGCTCGTCCCCGACTGCAACTCATAAGGAAGACAATCAATAAATAAAATTGTGCTCCAACTTCATCACAAAGCGGTTCACCATACGTGCATACTATAGGAATCACAACCCTCAACACAAGTATTTTTCATAATCACCTCAACTAGCATGACTTTAATATCACTACCTCCATATCTCAAAACAATTATCAAGCATCGAATAACATCCAATTCACTTTCTATGATTGTTTTTATTATACCCAGCTTGGATGCTCATCATTCTAGGACCAAATTTGTAACCATAGCAAATATCATGCTGTTCTAAAAGACTCTCCAAATAATATAGGTGAAGCATGAGAGACTAGCAATTTCTTCAAAATTAATCCACCGCCCTGCTCTAAAAGATATAAGTGAAGCACTAGAGCAAAAACTATCAAGCTCAAAAGATATAAGTGAAGCACATAGAGTATTCTAGCAAATTCTAATCAAGTGGGATTCTCCCAAAAGGTGTGTACAACAAGGATGATTGTGGTAAACTAAAAAGCAAATGCTAATATAATACACGACGCTCCAAGCAAAACACATATCATGTGGTGAATAAAAATATAGCTCCAAGTAAAGTTACCAATGAACGAAGACGAAAGAGGGGATGCCTTCCCCGGGCATCCCCAAGCTTAGGCTTTTGGCTATCCTTGAATATCTTGTGGTGCCATGGGCATCCCCAAGATTAGGCTTTTGGCTATCCTTGAATATATTGGGGTGCCATGGGCATCCCCAAGCTTAGGCTCTTGCCACTCCTTATTCCATAGTCCTTAAAATCTTTACCCAAAACTTGAAAACTTCACAAGACAAAACTCAACAGGAAATCTTATAAGCTCCGTTAGTGAAAGAAAACAAAACCACCACATAAGGTATTGTAATGAACTCATTCTTTATTTATTTTGGTGTTAAACCTACTGTATTCCAACTTATCTTTGGTTTATAAACTATTTTACTAGCCATAGATGCATCAAAATAAGCAAACAACACACGAAAAACAGAATCTATCAAAAACAGAACAGTCTGTAGCAATCTGTAACTAACTTAAACTTCTGGAACTATAAAAATCCTACCAAAATAGGAAGTCCTGGACAATTGGTATATTGATCAGCAGAAAAAAGAATCAACGCAAAAGCACGTTTCTGTGATTTAACAAAACTAAACTTGTGCGTGCAAAGTTTTTGTTTTTCTGCAGAATCAAATCAACTATCATCATAGGTTATCCTATAGGTTCTACTTGGCACAAACACTAATTAAAAGATAAAAACACATCTAAACAGAAAGTAGATGTAAGATTTATTAATAAACAGGAACAAAAACAAAAAAACACAAAGAAAATTGGGTTGCCTCCCAACTAGCGCTATCGTTTAACGCCCCTAGCTAGGCATAAAAGCGAAGATAAATCTAAGTAGTGCCATCCTTGGCACTAAATTCATAAGTAGCTCGCATGATAGATTCATAAGGTAATTTGACTTTCTTTCTTAGAAAGTGCTCCATGCCTTTCTTTAATGGAAATTGGAATCTAATATTCCCTTCCTTCATATCAATAATCGCACCAATCGTTCTAAGGAAAGGTCTACCAAGAATAATAGGACAAGAAAGATTGCAATCTATATCAAGAACGATAAAAATCTACGGGCACCAAATTTCTATTTGCAACAATGAGAACATCATTGATCCTTCCCATTGGATTTTTAATGGTGGAATCCGCAAGGTGCAAATTTAAAGAGCAATCATCAAGATCATGGAAACCTAGAATATCACATAAAGTTTTCGGAATTGTGGAAACACCAGCACCCAAATCACAGAAAGCAAAACACTCATGATCTTTAATTCTAATCTTTATAGTATGTTCCCACTCATAATTAAGTTTTCTAGGTATAGAAACTTCCAAATTAAGTTTTTCATCATAAGATTGCATCAAGGCATCAACGATATGTTTGGTAAAAGCTTTATTTTGACTATAAGCATGAGGAGAATTAACAACGGATTGCAACAAGGAAATACAACCTTCTAAAGAACAATTATCATAATCAAATTCCTTGAAATCCGAGATAGTGGGTTCAATACTATTTAAAGTCATGACCTCTCCAATCCCACTTTTACCAAATTTAGCATCAAGATCTAAAAACTCTGAATTCTTGGGACGCCTTCTAGGTAAAGTTGACTCATCTTCAGTCCCATAATTATCAAGATTCAAATTGTAAAACAAATATCTAAAAGGAGACGCATTAATAACTTTAAGATCTTCATCATTATTTTCATGGAAATTAGAAGAACACGCCTTTATAAAGCAATCTTTTTTAGCACGCAATCTAGTGGTTCTTTCCTTGCACACATCAATGGAAATTCTCATGGCTTTGAGAGACTCATTGATATCATGCTTAGGGGAAGAAGATCTAAGTTTAAGAGAATCAACATCAAGCGAAAGTTTATCAATGTTCCTAGCCAAATCATCAACTTTGAGCAATTTGTCTTCAAGCAAAGCATTAAAATTCTTATGAGAAATCATAAATTCGTTCACACTATTCTCAAAATCAGAGGGCATCTTATTAAAATTATCATAAGAATTATTGTAGGAATTTCCATAATTATTAGAGGAATTACTAGGGAACGGTCTAGCATTAAAGTTTCCTCTATTAGCATTGTTTCCAAAACTATTCCTACCAACAAAATTCACATCCATAGATTCATTATTATTCTCAATAAAAGTAGACAAAGGCATATCATTGGGATCAAGAGGAGTATTCTTAGTAGCAAACAATTTCATAAGTTCATCCATCTTTCCACTCAAAACACTGATTTCTTCTATAGCATGCACTTTTTTACTAGAAGATCTTTCGGTGTGCCATTGAGAATAATTAGCCATTATATTATCAAGAAGCTTTGTAGCATCTCCTAACATGATTTCCATAAACGTGCCTCCCGCGGCCAAATCTAAGAGATTTCTAGAAGCAAAGTTCAAACCAGCATAAATTTTTTTATGATCATCCATAAAATCAAACCATGAGTATGGCAATTGTGAATCATCAATTTCATTCTTTCGCAAGATTGGGCAACATGCTCATGATCAAGTTGTTTAAAATTCATAATATCATTCCTAAGAGTGATGATCTTAGCGGGAGGAAAATACTTAGTGATAAAAGCATCTTTGCACTTGTTCCAAGAATCAATACTATTTTTAGGCAAAGACGAAAACCAAACTTTAGCACGATCTCTAAGTGAAAACGGAAATAACTTCAATTTAACAATATCGTTATCCATATCTTTCTTCTTTTGCATATCACACAAATCAAAAAAGTTGTTTAGATGAGTAGCGGCATCTTCACTAGGAAGGCCGGCGAATTGATCTTTCATAACAAGATTCAGCAAAGCAGTATTGATTTCACAAGACTCAACATCATTAAGAGGATCAATCGGAGTACTAAGGAAATCATTATTATTGGTATTCGATAAATCACACAATTTGGTATTATCTTGCGCCATGGCAACAAGTAATCCAACACACAAGCAAACAGAAAAAGGCAAGCGAAAAGAGAGAGGAGGAGATTGGGAAAGAGAGGGCAAATAAAACGGCAAGGGTGAAGTGGGGGAGAGGAAAATGAGAGGCAAATGGCAAATAATGTAAATGCGAGGGAGATGAGTTTGTGATGGGTACTTGGTATGTCTTGACTTGAGCGAAGACCTCCCCGACAACGGCGCCAGAAATCCTTCTTGCTACGTCTTGAGCTTGCGTTGGTTTTCCTTGAAGAGGAAAGGGTGATGCAGCAATAGTAGCATAAGTATTTCCCATAGTTTTTGAGAACCAAGCTATCAATCCAGTAGGAGGCTCCTCAAAAGTCCCACGCACCTACACAAACAAACTAAGAACTCGCAACCAATGCAATAAAGGGGTTGTCAATCCCTTCACGGCCACTTGCGAAAGTGAGATCTGATAGAGATAGTATGATAAGATAAATATATTTTTGGTATTTTATAATATAGATGCAAAAAAGTAAAGATGCAAATAAAAGTAGATTGAAAGCTTATATAATAAAAGATAGACCCGGGGGCCATAGGTTTCGCTAGTGGCTTCTCTCAAGATAGCATAAGTATTACGGTGGGTGAACAAATTACTGTCTAGCAATTGATAGAAAAGCGAATAATTATGAGATTATCTAGGCATGATCATGTATATAGGCATCACGTCCGCGACAAGTAGACCGACTCCTGCCTGCATCTACTACTTTTACTCCACACATCGACCGCTATCCAGCATGCATCTGGAGTATTAAGTTCGTAAGAACAGAGTAACGCTTTAAGAAAGATGACATGAGGTAGAGGGATAAACTCAAGCTGATATAAACCCCATATTTTTATCCTCGATGGCAACAATACAGTACGTGCCTTGCAACCCTTTCTGTCACTGGGTAAGGACACCGCAAGATTGAACCCAAAGCTAAGCACTTCTCCCATGGCAAGAAAGATCAATCTAGTAGGCCAAACCAAACTAATAAATCGAAGAGACTTGCAAAGATAACTCAATCATACATAAAAGAATTCAGAGGAGATTCAAATATTTCTCATAGATAAACTTGATCACAAACCCACAATTCACCGGATCTCGACGAACACACTGCAAAAAGAGTTTACATCGAATAGATCTCCACAAGAGAGGGGGAGAACATTGTATTGAGATTCAAAAAGAGAGAAGAAGCCATCTAGCTAATAACTATGGACCCGAAGGTCTGTGGTAAACTACTCAAAACTCATCGGAGGGGCTATGGTGTTGATGTAGAAGCCCTCCATGGTCGATTCCCCCTCCGACGGAGCACGGGTGAAGGCTCCAAGATGGGATCTTGCGGATACAGAAGGTTACGGTAGTGGAAATTGTTTTTCGTTGGCTCCCTAGATGTTTTCGGGGTACGTGGGTATATATAGGAGGAAGAAGTACGTCGGTGGCCGCTCGAGGGGCCCAGGAGACAGGGGGCGTGCCCAGGAGGGGTGGGCACGCCCTCCTATCTCCTGGCCGCCTCGTTTGCTTCTTGACTTGCACTCCAAGTTCTCCGGATCACATTCGTTTCAAAAATCACGCTCCCGAAGGTTTCATTCCGTTTGGACTCCGTTTGATATTCCTTTTCTTCGAAATACTGAAATAGGCAAAAAAAACAATACGGGCTGGGCCTCCGGTGTTGGAAATATGCCCTAGAGGCAATAATAAAATGGTTATTATTATATTTCTTTGTTCATGATAATTGTCTATTGTTCATGCTATAATTGTATTATCCGGAAATCGTAATACATGTGTGAATACATAGACCACAACAAATCCCTAGCGAGCCTCTAGTTGACTAGCTCGTTGATCAACAGATAGTCATGGTTTCCTGACTATGGACATTGGATGTCATTGATAACGAGATCACATCATTAGGAGAATGATGTGATGGACAAGACCCAATCCTAAGCATAGCACAAAGATCGTGTAGTTCGTTTCGCTAGAGCTTTTCCAAATGTCAAGTATCATTTCCTTAGACCATGAGATTGTGCAACTCCCGGATACCGTAGGAGTGCTTTGGGTGTGCCAAACGTCACAATGTAACTGGGTGACTATAAAGGTGCACTACGGGTATCTCCGAAAGTGTATGTTGGGTTGGCACGAATCGAGACTGGGATTTGTCACTCCGTATGACGGAGAGGTATCTCTGGGCCCACTCGGTAATGCATCATCATAATGAGTTCAATGTGACCAAGTGTCTGGTCACGGGATCATGCATTACGGTACGAGTAAAGTGACTTACCGGTAACGAGATTCAACGAGGTATTGGGATACCGACGATCGAGTCTCGGGCAAGTAACGTACTGATTGACAAAGGGAATTGTATACGGGATTGATTGAACACTACTACAAAAAGGGATATAGATGGAATGGCCACTAATGGCGCACCTGTCATGTGGTGCGCCATTAGTATATTCTAATGGCGCACCATGTCTCGGTGCGCCATTAGTAATATATTATTAATGGCGCACCTGGTGCCTGGTGCACCATTAGTAGTTTCGAAAAAAAAACATAAAAAAAATTTGTTACTAATGGCGCACCATTGTATAGTGCGCCATTACTAGTTGACCTAGTAATGGCGCACCACATCCGCCGTGCGCCATTATTAGTTTTGAAAAAAAAGTAAAAAATAAATAAAAAAATATTTGTTACTAATGGCGCACCATGTCTCGGTGCGCCATTACTAGTTGAACTAGTAATGGCGCACCACCCCACGGTGCGCCATTACTAACTTGCCCCAACACCGAATGCCCCCCCCCCCCCGTGGATCGCCTTTTCAGTTAAAAAAATAAAAGAAAATGATTGAAATGTCAAAAAATAAAAGAAAATAAGTTTCCCATGTGATATGTGGTCTAGTTGTTGGGAAAATTTACAAATATGAATTTCGACTTTATTTGCAAAATCTCTCTGGAAATTTGTAAAATGGGCATAACTTTTGCATACGAACTCGGATGAAAAAGTTTTTTATATGAAAAATCATCTACTCGAAAAGTTACATCCAAATTTAACTAGGGGAACCCCGTTAAACATTTTCACAATCCCCAAAAACCTAACAGAAAAAAAGTTACGGGGCTTTCAAGATCTAGAGGCAAAAAAATTCAAAAAATTTCAAACTTACTAGTGGCGCACCATGGATGTGGTGCGCCACTAGTAACAGGGAAAAAAATTGGTTTTGAATTTTTTTTCAAAAAATGATACGTAATATGACCGGGAAGTTTGAAATATTTTTCGAAATTTCATCATAGTCATGATCATGAACAAAGTCCTAGACATCAGCAAGGTATAATAGGATTGATATGCTAGATATATCAACAAGTGCCTGTGAAGTGAGTTGTTGCTGGGGTTGGATAGAACTCTGAAGTTAAGCATGCTTGGGCTGGAGTAGTGTGAGGATGGGTGACCTTTCGGGAAGTTTGACCACGGAGTGCAATTTGACCTGAGATTAAGCATATTGACCCGAGATTAAGCCATAGTGAACTGAGATTAAGAAAAATTTGAAAAAAAATTAAAAAAAAATTCTGAAAAAACATTGAAAAAACATTGTTACTAATGGCGCATTTCTATGTGGTGCGCCATTAGTATACCAGATACTAATGGCGCACCGTGGGCTATTCTAATGGCGCATCAGTGGTGCGCCATTAGTATACCAAATACTAATGGCGCACCACAGGTGCGCCATTAGAAAAAAAAATCTAATGGTGTGGTGCTAGTGGCGCACCGGTAGTGCGCCATTAGTAGCGAAAACAGGTGCGCCACTAGCAGCCCTTTTTCTAGTAGTGGAATCCTCGACATCGTGGTTCATCCGATGAGATCATCGAGGAGCATGTGGGAGCCAACATGGGTATCCAGATCCCGTTGTTGGTTATTGACCGGAGAGGCGTCTCGGTCATGTCTGCATGTCTCCCAAACCCGTAGGGTCTACACACTTAAGGTTCGGTGACGCTAGGGTTGAAGAGATATTAGTATGCAGTAACCCGAAAGTTGTTTAGAGTCTCGGATGAGATTCCCGACATCACGAGGAGTTCCGGAATGGTCCGGAGGTAAAGATTCATATATAGGAAGTCAAGTTTCGGCCATCGGGAAAGTTTCGGGGGTCACTGGTATTGTACCGGGACCACCGGGAGGGTCCCGGGGGTGCACCGGGTGGGACCACCTATACCGGAGGGCCCCATGGGCTGAAGTGGGGAGGAGAACCAGCCCCTGGTGGGCTGGTGCGCCCCCTAGAGCCTCCCCCTGCGCCTAGGGCAGGAAACTCTAGGGGTGGGGGCGCCCCCCTTGGCTTGGGGGGCAAGCCACCCCCTTGCCCCCCCCCCCCCCGCGTGGAGATCCCATCTCCCAGGGCCAGCACCCCCCTGGGGGCCTATATAAAGAGAGGGGGAGGGAGGGCAGACGAACCCAAGTCCCTGGCGCCTCCCTCTCCCCACGCACCACCTCTCCCTCTCGCAGAAGCTTGGCGAAGCCCTGTCGTGATCGCTGCTGCATCCACCACCACGCCATCGTGCTGCTGGATCTTCATCAACCTCTCCTTCCCCTTGCTGGATCAAGAAGGAGGAGACGTCTTCCCAACCGTACATGTGTTGAGCGCGGAAGTGCCGTCCGTTCGGCACTAGGATCTCCGGTGATTTGGATCACGACGAGTACGACTACCTCAACCTCGTTCTCTTGAACGCTTCCACGCGCGATCTACAAGGGTATGTAGATGCATCCTCTCTCTCGTTGCTAGATGACTCCATAGATTGATCTTGGTGAAGCGTAGAAATTTTTTATTTTCTGCAACGTTCCCCAACAGTGGCATCATGAGCTAGGTCTATGCGTAGTTACTATGCACGAGTAGAACACAAAGCAGTTGTGGGCGTAGATGCTGTTAATTTTCTTGCCACTACTAGTCTTATCTTGCTTCTGCGGCATCGTGGGATGAAGCGGCCCGAACCGACCTTACACGTACGCTTATGTGAGACAGGTTCCACCGACTGACATGCACTAGTTGCATAAGGTGGCTAGCGGGTGTCTGTCTCTCCCACTTTAGTTGGAGCGGATTCGATGAAAAGGGTCCTTATGAAGGGTAAATAGAAATTGGCATATCACGTTGTAGTTTTATGCAGGTAAGAAACGTTCTTGCTAGAAACCTATAGAAGCCACGTAAAAACATGCAACAACAATTAGAGGACGTCTAACTTGTTTTTGCAGCAAGTGCTATGTGATGTGATATGGCCAAAGGATGTGATGAATGATATATGCGATGTATGAGATGATCATGTTCTTGTAACAGGAATCACGACTTGCATGTCGATGAATATGACAACTGGCAGGAGCCATATGAGTTGTCTTTTTTTGTATGACCTGCGTGTCATTGAATAACGCCATGTAAATTACTTTACTTTATTGCTAAACGCGTTAGCCATAGAAGTAGAAGTAATCGTTGGCGTGACAACTTCATGAAGACACAATGATGGAGATCATGATGATGGAGATCATGGTGTCATGCCGGTGACGAAGATGATCATGGCGCCCCGAAGATGGAGATCAAAGGAGCAATATGATATTGGCCATATCATGTCACTATTCGATTGCATGTGATGTTTATCATGTTTTACATCTTATTTTCTTAGAACGACGGTAGCTTAAATAAGATGATCCCTCGAAATAATTTCAAGAAAAGTGTTCCCCCTAACTGTGCACCGTTGCGAAGGTCCGTTGTTTCGAAGCACCACGTGATGATCGGGTGTGATAGATCCTAACGTTTGAATACAACGGGTGTTAGCCAGATTTACACACGCAATACACTTAGGTTGACTTGACGAGCCTAGCATGTACAGACATGGCCTCGGAACACGGAGGACCGAAAGGTCGAGCATGAGTCGTATAGAAGATACGATCAACATGAAGATGTTCACCGATGATGACTAGTCCGTCTCACGTGATGATCGGACACGGCCTAGTTGACTCGGATCATGTTTCACTTAGATGACTAGAGGGATGTCTTTCTAAGTGGGAGTTCATTGAATAATTTGATTAGATGAACTTAATTATCATGAACTTAGTCTAAAAAAAACCTTTGCAAAATGTCTTGTAGATCAAATGGCCAACGCTCATGTCCACCTCAACTTCAACGCGTTCCTAGAGAAAACCAAGCTGAAAGATGATGGCAGCAACTATACGAACTGGGTCCGGAACCTGAGGATCATCCTCATAGCTTCCAAGAAAGATTATGTCCTAGAAACACCGCTAGGTGAAGCACCCATCCTAGAGAACCAAGACGTTATGAACGCTTGGCAGTCTCGTGCTGTTGATTACTCCCTCGTTCAGTGCGGCATGCTTTACAACTTAGAACCGGGGCTCCAAAAGCGTTTTGAGCAACACGGAGCATATGAGATGTTCGAAGAGCTGAAAATGGTTTTCCAAGCTCATGCCCGGGTCGAGAGATATGAAGTCTCCGACAAGTTCTTCATTTGTAAGATGGAGGAAAATAGTTCTATTAGTGAGCACATACTCAAAATGTCTGGGTTGCACAACCGCTTGACTTAGCTGGGAGTTAATCTCCCGGATGACGCGGTTATTAACAGAATCCTTCAGTCGCTCCCACCGAGCTACAAGAGCTTTGTGATGAACTTCAATATGAAGGGGATGGAAAAGACCATTCCTGAAGTATATTCAATGCTGAAATCAGCAGAGGTAGAGATCAAAAAGGAACATCAAGTGTTGATGGTGAATAAAACCACTAAGTTCAAGAAAGGCAAGGGTAAGAAGAACTTCAAGAAGGACGGCAAGGGAGTTGCCGCGCCCGGTAAGCCAGTTGCCGGGAAGAAGTCAAACAATGGACCCAAGCCTGAGACTGAGTGCTTTTATTGCAAGGGAAGTGGTCACTAGAAGCGGAACTGCACCAAGTATTTAGCGGACAAGAAGGCCGGGAAAACCAAAGGTATATGTGATATACATGTAATTGATGTGTACCTTACTAGTGCTCGTAGTAGCTCCTGGGTATTTGATACCGGTGCGGTTTCTCATATTTGTAACTCAAAGCAGGAGCTGCGGAATAAGCGGAGACTGGCGAAGGACGAGGTGACAATGCGCGTCGGGAATGGTTCCAAGGTCGATGTGATCACCGTCGGCATGCTACCTCTACATTTACCTACGGGATTAGTTTTAAACCTCAATAATTGTTATTTAGTGCCAGCTTTGAGCATGAACTTTGTATCAGGATCTTATTTAATTCAAGATGGCTACTTATTTAAATCTGAGAATAATGGTTGTTCTATTTATATGAGAGATATGTTTTATGGTCATGCCCCGCTGGTGAATGGTTTATTCTTAATGAATCTCGAGCGTAATGTTACACATATTCATAGTGTGAATACCAAAAGATGTAAAGTTGATAACGATAGTCCCACATACTTGTGGCACTGCCACCTTGGTCACATTGGTGTAAAGCGCATAAAGAAGCTCCATGCTGATGGACTTTTAGAGTCTCTAGATTATGAATCGTTTGACACATGCGAGCCATGCCTCATGGGCAAAATGATTAAGGATTCCATTCTCTGGAACAATGGAGCGAGCAACCAACTTATTGGAAATCATACATACTGATGTGTGCGGTCCAATGAGCGTTGAGGCTCGCGGAGGATATCGTTATGTTCTCATTCTCACTGATGACTTGAGTAGATATGGGTATGTCTACTTGATGAAACACAAGTCTGAGACCTTTGAAAAGTTCAAGGAATTTCAGAATGAGGTAGAGAATCAACGTGACCGAAAGATAAAGTTCTTACGATCAGATCGTGGGGGAGAATATTTAAGTCACGAATTTGGTACGCACTTAAGGAAATGTGGAATCGTTTCACAACTCATGCCGCCTGGAACACCTCAGCATAACGGTGTGTCCGAACATCGTAATAGCACTCTATTGGATATGGTGCGATCTATGATGTCACTTACCGATTTACCACTATCATTTTGGGGATACGCTCTAGAGACAGCTACATTCACTTTAAATAGGGCACCGTCTAAATCCGTTGAGACGACACCGTATGAATTATGGTTTGGGAAGAAACCTAAGCTATCGTTTCTAAAAGTTTGGGGATGCGATGCTTATGTCAAGAAACTTAAACCTAACAAGCTCGAACCCAAGTTGGAAAAATGTGTCTTCATAGGATACCCTAAGGAAACCATTGGGTATACCTTCTACTTAAGATCCGAGGGCAAGATCTTTGTTGCCAAGAACGGGTCCTTTCTGGAGAAAGAGTTTCTCTCGAAAGAAGTAAGTGGGAGGAAAGTGGAAATTGATGAAGTACTACCTCTTGAACCAGTAAGTAGCGCAGCTCAGGAAGATGTTCCTGTGGTGCCTGCACCGACTAGAGAGGAAATTAATGATGATTATCAAGGTACTTCGGATCAAGTTACTACTGAACTTCATAGGTCCACGAGGACACGTTCCACACCAGAGTGGTATGGCAACCCTGTCCTGGAAATCATGTTGTTAGACAACGGTGAACCTTCGAACTATGAAGAAGCAATGGAGGGCCTAGATTCCAACAAATGGCTTAAAGCCATGCAATCCGAGATAGGATCCATGTATGAAAACAAAGTATGGACTTTGACAGACTTGCCCGATGATCGGCGAGCAATAGAAAACAAATGGATCTTTAAGAAGAAGACGGACGCGGATGGTAATGTTACCATATATAAAGCTCGACCTGTCACTAAGGGTTATCGACAAGTTCAAGGGATTGACTACGATGAGACATTCTCTCCAGTAACAAAGCTGAAGTCCATCCGATTCATGTTAGCAATTGCCGCATACTATGATTATGAGATATGGCAAATGGACGTCAAAACGGCATTCCTTAACGGTCACCTTAAGGAAGAACTGTATATGATGTAGCCGGAAGGTTTTGTCGACCCTAAGAATGCTAACAAGGTATGCAAGCTCCAGCGCTCCATCTATGGGCTGGTGCAAGCATCTCGGAGTTGGAACATTCGCTTTAATGAGATGATCAAAGCGTTTGGGTTTATGGAGACTTATGGAGAAGCCTGCGTTTACAAGAAAGTGAGTGGGAGCTCTGTAGCATTTCTCATATTATATGTGGATGACATACTTTTGACGGGAAATGATATAGAACTTTTGGACAGCATTAAGGCCTACTTGAATAAGTGTTTTTCAATGAAGGACCTTGGAGAAGTTGCTTACATATTAGGCATCAAGATCTATAGAGATAAATCGAGATGCCTATAGGTCTTTCACAAAGCACATACCTTGATAAGATATTGAAGAAGTTCAATATGGGTCAGTCCAAGAAGGGGTTCTTGCATGTGTTGCAAGGTGTGAAATTGAGCTCGGCTCATGTCCGACCATGGCAGAAGATAGAGAAAAGATGAGTGTCGTCCCCTATGCCTCAGCCATAGGGTCTATCATGTATGCCATGACCTGTACCAGATCTGATTATAACCTTGCCATAAGTTTGGTAGGAAGGTATGAAAGTAATCCCGACATGGAACACTGGACAGCGGTCAAGAACATCCTTAAGTACCTGGAAAGGACTAAGGATATGTTTCTCGTATATGGAGGTGACGAAGAGCTCGTCGTAAAGGGTTACGTCGACGCTAGCTTCGACACAGATCTAGATGACTCTAAGTCACAAACCAGATACGTGTATATCTTGAATGGTGGGGCAGTAAGCTGGTGCAGTTGCAAGCAGAGCGTCGTGCCGGGATCTACATGTGAAGCGGAGTACATGGCAGCCTCGGAGGCAACGCATGAAGCTATCTGGGTGAAGGAGTTCATCACCGACCTAGGAGTCATACCCAATGCGTCGGGGCCGATCACACTCTTCTGTGACAACACTGGAGCTATTGCACTTGCCAAGGAGCCCAGGTTTCACAAGAAGACTAGGCACATCAAGCGTCGCTTCAACTCCATCCATGAAAATGTTCAAGATGGAGACATAGATATTTGTAAAGTACATACGGATCTGAATGTAGCAGATCCGTTGACTAAACCTCTCCCTAGAGCAAAACATGATCAACACCAGAACGCAATGGGTGTTCGATACATCACAATGTAACTAGATTATTGACTCTAGTGCAAGTGGGAGACTATTGGAAATATGCCCTAGAGGCAATATTAAAATGGTTATTATTATATTTCTTTGTTCATGATAATTGTCTATTGTTCATGCTATAATTGTATTATCCGGAAATCGTAATACATGTGTGAGTACATAGACTACAACAAATCCCTAGTGACCCTCTAGTTGACTAGCTCATTGATCAACCGATAGTCATGGTTTCCTAACTATGGACATTGGATGTCATTGATAATGGGATCACATCATTAGGAGAATGATGTGATGGACAAGACCCAATCCTAAGCATAGCACAAAGATCGTGTAGTTCGTTTTGCTAGAGCTTTTCCAAATGTCAAGTATCATTTCCTTAGACCATGAGATTGTGCAACTTCCGGATACAGTAGGAGTGCTTTGGGTGTGCCAAACGTCACAACGTAACTGGGTGACTATAAAGGTGCACTACGGGTATCTCCGAAAGTATCTGTTGGGTTGGCACAAATCGAGACTGGGATTTGTCACTCCGTATGACGGAGAGGTATCTCTGGGCCCACTCAGGAATGCATCATCATAATGAGCTCAATGTGACCAAGTGTCTGGTCATGGGATCATGCATTATGGTATGAGTAAAGTGACTTGCCGGTAACGAGATTGAACGAGGTACTGGGATACCGACGATCGAGTCTCGGGCAAGTAACGTACCGATTGACAAAGGGAATTGTATACGGGATTGATTGAATCCTCGACATCATGGTTCATCTGATGAGATCATCGAGGAGCATGTGGGAGCCAACATGGGTATCCAGATCCCGCTGTTGGTTATTGACCGGAGAGGCGTCTCGGTCATGTCTGCATGTCTCCCGAACCCGTAGGGTCTACACACTTAAGGTTCGGTGACGCTAGGGTTGAAGAGATATTAGTATGCAGTAACCCGAAAGTTGTTCGGAGTCCCGGATGAGATCCCGGACGTCACAAGGAGTTCCGGAATGGTCCGGAGGTAAAGATTCATACGTAGGAAGTCAAGTTTCGGCCATCGGGAAAGTTTCGGGGGTCAGCGGTATTGTACCGGGACCACCGGAAGGGTCCCGTGGGTCCACCGGGTGGGACCACCTATCCCGGAGGGCCCCATGGGCTGAAGTGGTGAGGGGAACCAGACCCTGGTGGGCTGGTGCGCCCCCTAGGGCCTCCCCCTGCGCCTAGGGCTGGAAACCCTAGGGGTGGGGGGCGCCCCCCCCTTGGCTTGGGGGGAAAGCCACCCCCTTGGCCGCCGCCCCCCTTGGAGATCCCATCTCCTAGGGCCGGTGCCCCCCCAAGGGGCCTATATAAAGAGTGGGGAGGGCAGCCGAACCCAAGTCCCTGGCGCCTCCCTCTCCCCACGACCACCTCTCCCTCTCGCAGAAGCTTGGCGAAGCCCTGCCGTGATCGCTGCTGCATCCACCACCACGCCATCGTGCTGCTGGATCTTCATCAACCTCTCCTTCCCCTTGCTGGATCAAGAAGGAGGAGACGTCTTCCCAACCGTATGTGTGTTGAACGCGAAGGTGCCGTCCGTTCAGCGCTAGGATCTCCGGTGATTTGGATCACGACGAGTACGACTACCTCAACCCCGTTCTCTTGAACGCTTCCGCGCGTGATCTACAAGGGTATGTAGATGCATCCTCTCTCTCGTTGCTAGATGACTCCATAGATTGATCTTGGTGAAGCATAGAAATTTTTTATTTTCTGCAACGTTCCGCAACATCCGGTTAGTAGGTTAGTTCTAAAAATGATATAAATGTGTAAAATAAAGCCCATAAACATCCAAAAGAGGTAATATAATAGCATGGAACAATCAAAAATTATAGATACGTTGGAGACGTATCAATGGCCGTTACCAATGATGAACTTAGCCCCTTGATCGAAAGCAGGTCTGATGGCCTGCAAATCTTGCCAAAAGGGGGAGCCCCTAGCTTCCCCTTCAAAGAAATTCCAATTTGGAAAGTACTTGGCTCACAGGATGTCTGCCCATAAGCCGGTCGCCCCTTGCGATAGCTTCCATATCCATTTATACATTAACGCTTTATTCTGAAGTCTAGTGTCAATGATTTCTAATCCTCCCAAGGATTTGGGCCTGCAAACCGCAGCCCATTTGACCAAGCGATATTTGCGTTTTAGGCTCGTCCCTTCCCAAAAGAAGCGAACTCGCGGCGTGTCCAGCTTGACATGAACCCCTTTTGCTAGTAGGAACAAGCCCATAGAAAAAATAGGTAGCGAGGAGAGGCTAGAGTTGGTTAGGACAAGTCTTGCCGCAGAGAACATGAACTTACCACGCCAAGGACTCACTTTCTTCCCTGCTTTCCCTGTTAGTGGCGCCCACTCATCTATCATCACTCCACACGGTGCTAGAGGCAAGCCTAAGTACGTAAAGGGAAACTTCCCCGCTTTATAATTTGAGAAGGTCAGCGATGCTCTGTGCCTCCTCGCTAGCTATCTCCATAGACAACAGTTCACACTTGTGAAAGTTGATTTTTAGCCCGGACATTTGTTCAAAGCTCAACGGCAAATCTTTAACCGTGGCAATATTGTGAGTATCCGGCTAAAACAGTAGTATGGTATCGTCAGCATACTTCAAGTGCGAGATCCCCCCCTGGCATGAGGTGGCCGACCACTCTATTGATGTGGCCAGCCGTGGTCGCCCTCCGAAGCATAGCCGCAAGGGCGTCGACCACAAAATTAAACATGATTGGTGACATGGGGTCGCCCTAACGCAGTCCCTGCCTATTTCGGAAGAAGCTCCCTACCTCCCCGTTCACCGAGATCGCTGTCTGGCCACCCGTGACTAGTTGCATGACTCGGTGCACCCACACGATCGAGAAACCTCGACTAAGTAGGACCTGACGTAAAAAAATCCAGTTTACACGGTCGTACGCTTTCTTGAAATCTAATTTAAGGAGAATAGCCGGTTCCTTAGTATGTTTAAGTTCATGAATAATCTCTTGGAGCGCTAAAGATCCCTCTAGAATGTTCCAACCTCGGATGAAAACTGTCTACGTACGACTGATGGTACGTTGAGCGATCGGGACTAGGCGAGAGGTTGCGGCTTTGGAGCAGATCTTAAAAGGAACGTTTATGAGCGCTATAGGCCTAAACTAACAGATGTTATCCGCGCCTGCCACCTTAGGGATCAGCGACAGGATCCCGAAATTGAGCCGGGATATGTCGACCGTCCCTCGCATGAAACCATTGCAAACCTCGAACACCGGTCCCTATAGGAGCGACCAGAACTGTTTGAACATGGCCACGGGCCAACCGTCTGGTCCTGGCTATGTATCCGTTTTCATGTCCCAAAGAGCCGCATCAATCTCCTCGGGCAAAAAAGCGAGCCCCGACTCCTCATTTTCCCGTTCGGTGACCAGCTAGGAAGGGTCCCATAGATCAGCACGCACCCTAGCCCGCTGCTCCTCGCTCGTCCACATGAGCCGAATGTAAAAGTCATAAATGTGACGCATGATGTCCGCCTGCGTCAGCAAGAGCCCCTGCCCAGACTGCATACGAAGGATCGCACACCTACGCCGTCTCCGGTTGGTGTAGGCATGGAAGTACTTGGTGTTTGCATCACCTTTCAGTACCCACTTGAGGCCTCCCCTGCGCCTCCAGTACTCCTCCGCGCGGAGAAGCGACTGCATCTGGTTCTCCAAAGCGTATCGACGAGCCCATTCCTGTTTGGAAAAACGTCGTGCATCCGCCTGGTGATCGAGGCTTGCAATCTCAGCTAAGATGCCTTCGCTAAGCGATCTCTCTTGACGGCCCAAATTGGCTCCCCAGCCCTTTAGGCTCGCGCGCAGGCGGCTTCCCACCGCGGATCCAGAAGTCCATTGGGCCGTGCTAGTGACCCACCTGACTAACACAAACATTCCACCTTGCCCTGAAGATGGAGTCGAAATCGGGGTTTTTCAAACCACGCCATTTCAAAGAAAAATCGAGGGCTACACCTGATCCTGTCCTCCCCTGAGGCCAAGATAAGAGGCACATGGTCAGACCCGATCCTAGTTTCTGTGATGAGCGTGCTTAGAGGGTACATCAACTCCCAATCTGGAGAGATGAAAACTCTATCAAGCACCGATCGAACCAGGTCTAGCTGCTTGTTCATCCACGTGTAGTGAGCCCCGGACCTGGCTAACTCCCGGATTGCCATGGATGTAATTGCGTTGTTAAACATGGACACCCGAGCCCAGTTTACGTTGCAATTATTCTTGTCCGCACCCGAGCGGATAAGGTTAAAATCTCCCCCTACCACGAAAGGGATCAACGCAGAGCTCACCGCATGCACCTTCGTTTGCAGCTCTCCCAAAAATTCGGCCAAGCGAGCGTGATCCGCAGGGCCGTAGACCTGAATCACTACCAGCTGCCTCTGAGACTGACAGTGGCGAATGTGGCCAGCTAGGAAGAAAGTACCCGCGTCCCAAGCGAGCACCTCGAAAACAGCTTGATCAAAGCTAAGAAGCATACCCCCTGAGTGCCCTGATGCTGCTAGGTGCTGCCAAGAAAACCGTTCCAGGGGATCGATCGAAAGCAGCTCGTGATGACGAAAGTCCTGCTTGATCGTCTCCTGCAAAGCTACGATATCTACTGCATCCCTACGCATGTACTCCTTCAACTGGGTTCGGCGCCCCGCGTGGCCAAACCCACGAATATTCCAGAAAATGGCCCGCATCTAGATGATCCTATTATGAAGGTGAATGCCCTACAAGGACACTGCTTTGGCCACACGCCTCACCTTGGACCTACAAGGCGAGGTAGGGGGGCAACCCCTATTGCCTGCACCACCTCTTCGGGCCGGATCACGAGTGGTAGAGAGGCCCCTGCCTCCTGCACCGTCTGATCCGCGCGGGCCGCGGCCGCTGCCGCGATTGCCGCTTGCGCCTGCTCTGCCGCACGCAGCAAAGGAAGCAGCTCGCGCATGCTCCCCGAGCACGATGCGTCCACCCCACTCTCCTCCAACACCTCAGCAAGATGATCATCTGAGAACGAATGTAAAATAGAAAAGCGCGGGGGAGGGTTACCTGAGATCTCGAGATTCTTCTGCGCCTGAATGAGCTGGGCCCTTTGCATTGCGGGCAGGCTCGCCTTGGCCCCCCCTGGAGTGCGAGCTAGAGCGGACCGGGGCCGCGGCCACCGCCTTGGATCGCTTGGCCTGCACGATCGGCGCCGCCTTGGACACCTCCTGGAACAGAGCATCGCCGAGAGGTTGTGCCACGGGGGAAGCCAGCGCCATCACCGTCTGACGCGGGGTTGGCGGCGTGCCCAGCGGCTCCATGGGTCGGATGCCATCCGTCGCAACCCTGCGTCCTACCAACTTCTTCGCTTGCCGCACAGAGCCGCCCTTGCTGCCACCCTGCCCAGCCGACGCCGGAGACCTGGCCAAGGATGGCAGGATGGTGCTAGTCGACAGCAATAGAGGCATGTGCTCGCCAGCAGGCACCCCCGTCTCGCGGGACGCAGTCACCCCCTTGTCAAGCAGGGCCGCCGACAGAGAGGACGCCTACCCCAGGTTGGAGTCGTACTGATTGGTCACCTCCATTGCCACCATCGCAGACGAATCTAGCCCTGTGTGTTTGTAGGCCGCCGAAGAGCCCGCACCCCTGATGCCAAGCTTCTCCCAGGCCGACGTATCGATGGTGTCGTCCTCCATGCTCGCGTCAGGGTCCTTGTCTTCTCCTTTGTCTTGAGGCCTGTCCTTGTCGCCGTTGTCCGGGCTCTCTTGTTGTTGCTAGGAGGAGGGGGGGAGGCAGCGCTGCAGCCCGACGGCGGGGGGGGGGGGGTGTCGAGCTCCGAGTCGAGCGAGATGAGAAAACCTTCGCCATTGAACCAGACTTGCACGGAGCCACACATCTTCTCTGGCTTGCGGCATGCAAAACGCATCCTCACCGGACCGGATCAAAACAGCGATAGCTCGTCCACCACCACCGGTCGGCCAAGCATCGTCAGCCCAGCCATCAGCCTGTCCACCTTGCGGTTCTTGGGAGGGATGCCCCCAAGCTTGACCCACACCTCCGACATTACTCTAATCCCCATCTCGCGTGCACGCAGTTAGGTGATGATGTTTCTCCTAATATTTTTGATAGTATTTGTGGTTGTTTCAAACTTTTAATTTATTAGGAACATGGTGATCTGATGAGATGTTGTTGCAACTTTTGAAACGCAGGCATCGCTGCAGTCGCTCTCCTTCATCCTACAAGCATTGCTACTCTACATCTCGCTCGCCTCAAAAAGTTGCTACGGTTGGAGATGGGATATGAGGTGCTAACGTCATACCAATCTCAAATTTGTGCAGGTGTTGCTACCATGGTTCCGGTCAACTAATTCTGGCAAATATTCGAGGCTGATTCATACCGAGCCGCTGACCGATCCGGTGCAGTCCATCAGATCGGGAGAGGAAAAAGCATGCCGGTGGATGAGGGGCAAAGCGAGGCGGTCCTGACTAATTGATGTGGTGCAAAGCCATGCACGGCTCAATCTTTATTGGTTCTGCTGATGGCGGAAAGGGCCTCGTTCTCTTCCCTGGAGTTGACATGTGGTGGATTTTCATGCCCCTATGCGCCTCCCCACCTCACTACTCGACAAAATACGACGGTACTTCGTCCGCCCTTAAGGTTTGATTTTGATGTACGGTTTGCGAGGATCCAGTTTTGTTACTTGATCCACTTTCTGATTGTTTGTAAGTGCAACCTTAATTTCTTGTTTTCAAGGTTTAACAGGACCGTAGCATGGATCGTTTGGTCTGTTTGGCCGAGGAGAGCACAACAACAAGATATGCAACATGTAGTTCATCTAGCAAGTCATGTCGATGTGCTGCAGTAGCCTGGGTTGATCTTATATTTGGCCTCTGAATGGCTTTAAGTCTTACAATTGATGATCTCCTGATTCAGTTGCCATGTTTTAATAGACGGATGTATCTTCTGAAACACGTGATGGAGTCTTAATATGCTTCGGGCAATTTATTCCTGAGTGAGAAATTGCTTCATGCACTTGGCAATACTGAGAACAAATTTAGGATACATGCTTCAGAACTTCTGTTAGAACAGAACAGTTTTAACTGAAACAGACTTGAGTACACACTTTAGTCCAGTAGGTAATCTAGGACAGTAAAATTGTAGCTTTCTCACAAATATCTTGTATCTATTTTAGTTTGAAGCCACCCAGTAGTTCTATGCTGCGGCACCAATGGACCGTACTTTTTTGTACTGGATTTTGGTAATAGAATTGTATCGGTTCTTTTGAATGGTGTTCTATCTGCTCATTTTTAAACTCACAGAATAAAAAGTTTTTCTTCTCAATCAAATTTAAAAAAACTGCTTATGTTTTTTCATTACCAATAAATATTCTCATCTGATATTTCTAGAAAAACATATATTCTTTAAATTTCAAGTTGCATACACCCATACGTGAACTCCTACAATTCCATATATTTTATAAACTCATATCATTCAATTGACGGCAAACCCTAAGAGAGAATAAAGTTTTTATCAGTAAGCCACTTTACTGAACTGGGTATGTTTTTTGGAGAGTTGGCAACCCTTTGCAACTTTTCTTACTCCCTCCATTTTTATATACAAGGCCACAAACTCAAATTACAAGTACCAAGGTAAAATTTAATGCATACTTGACAAGCCAATTTTTCTTTATGTTTACCAGGATCATTAATACGCAACATGTATGCAAGGAAACTGAGTGGAGGAAGTAGCTAGTGTCATTATGACTGCATACATGCAAGTATTAAACAGATTACTAGTACGAGGAAATATCATTAATTCTTTCCTCGATTACTATTGGTGGTCTTGTATTGATGTAAAACGTATATTCCATAGTGGCCTTGTAGTATAAAAATGGAGGGAGTATTGTTTTGCAGCAACGACATCAGGCCCTCTGTGCATATATAACAGCTCTTCCATTTGGGGTGTCATTTCCATGACACCATTCACTGCTTCCTAAGAATGATAGAGTGGTAATTCACCGCCAAATTTTTGTCTGAAAAGTGTGAGTGCTTTAAGGTAGCTGAGTTGGTTCAATGGATTGTAATATTCATATTTGCTTTTAGTCTTTTACATATGTTTGTTGTCAATGTTTTTGGGCACAAACTATTGATAAATAACATCTTGGTCACTTAATGTTATCAACTGTTTTGATGTACTTCCACACATGAAATGGTTTTTTTTCCTAAAAGATTGTTGTGTTTATGAGCTCTGTTGATCATATTCAAATTCAGAGCCCAGAGCAGCTATGTCTTATTATTTTAGTTTACTATTACTTAACCTCCATACCTTGCAATGAATCATTAACTATAATACCTTTATAGTAGTTAACAAAATATTTATACATATATTTATATCAACTCTTACGAACCTATTGGAAAAATGAACGGGCGCAGCAACGCGCGCCTTCAATGATCTAGTGATATAGTAGAAAGGAAGAGTGTTTCAAAAATAAGAAGAAAAAAGAACCGAAGGGGCCAAGTGGTCCATGGTGTTGGAGAAGAGAAAGAGTATTCCAGAAATAAAGCGAAAAAAATAAAGGAAGAGTATTCTAGGAAACAAGTATGAACAAGAACTAAACATGGCGATGAAGGAGGAAGAAGAAGATGAGGCATCGTTGACGAATGCACAGATGTTGACGTGGTTCTGGTTGGCGCCAGCGAAATGAGTTGGTGAAGAGGCTAGGAGTAGAAGATGTAAGGAAAGACAAGGAAGAGAAGAACGACAAGTATCATTTCTAATAATGAATGGTGTATGGGCTGGATGTGGAGCTTATTAGTCACTAGGAATATGTTCAGGTTGTCACTTGCCACCCATGTTGGCATGCATTTGCAAAGTTGAGTGGACCTTTAAGAATATCTCTGTAGTTATTTGTTGTTTTGTGGCAATATTATGTGTTTGTTTAACCCAGTCTATTATATTGTAAACATAACATGCAGATAGTCCGGACAACCATATTTCTTCCTCACATAGGGTCTGGATTTGGGTCATCCCTAACTGTCCAGACGGTTGAATTTTGGGAAGCCTATTGGGCGCTCGTTTGATGTCCGAACATGTCCGGGCATATGAAGGAGAAATGGGCTTCGACATTAAAGACGACCCGAATCATTTGTTTGATTCATTTATATATGCATTATAGTCTGTAGCAACGCACGGGCGTTCTACTAGTAACTTATTCTAACATGGAAACTAAATGAACACAAAGATGGAACGAGACCATGCATCTTTAGGAATCAGACGGCATGGCGCGTGCACCAGCTCCAGCGAGCGATGATCTATCAGGGCATCCTCTACTGCTGCAGCATCTGCTTCATCGCAGAGATCACCTCGCCGGACACAGGAGCTCTAAGGAGCTGATTGCCGCTTCGGTGATGTCCTCCCGGCCTTGGACGCAAACCAGCTGCTGGGCAGCGTTTTCTGCCGGAATCACGTGTGCATGCCCAACAGTCTTGAGTCGGGCACTTGACCTCCTTAGAGCATCTCCAACAGCTGCGCTAAACTAGCACCGTGCCGTAAATTAGTCTGTTTTAGCGCGCGCACAATGCGGCTGGTCGCTTCAGTGGGCGCGCAAAAACGGCGCACGTGCTATAACGAGTTGGGCGCGCTGTCGGAAACACTATCCCGCGTGGTGTATTTCGGGCGCCCGCTACAGCGCGCGGCACACTCGAGCGCTCGCTCTCGTACTTCCTCTCCCACATCCACCCCCATCCGGCCGCGCTGCCGCCGCCGCCCGCGCCCCCGGGCGACTGTTCAGGCGCTTCCCCGGCCTATCCCTGCGCCGCCGTGCTTCCGCCCCATCCCCTCCTAGTCCCGTCGGTGCTCGCGCGCCTTCGTCGTCCGAGGAACAGCACCCGAGCGCTCGCTGCCACGCCGCGCCCGCAAGGTGTTCAATAAAACGCCTACAAGGTATGTATTGCTCAAACTTCATGAATTTGATTCATGTTTTGAATTGTAGTTTTTATAGTATAGTATTGAACATTGTAGATGAGTTCGTCGTATGATTCTTCCGAAGAAGAATTTGATATGGAAGAGGAGGAGGATCTTGCAATGATCCTAGCTGTGCATATCAATAAAAAACCGAAGCACGGTGGTTCGGTTATGGGTCGGGAGAAAATTTGAAGAGATAAGATTGATGCCCATAACAGATTGATGAAGAACTATTTCGTGGAGAGTCCCACATACCCGGAGTCATATTTTCGTCACCGGTTTAGGATGAGCACCGACTTGTTCAGGCGCATTGCCGAGAAACTAGCGAGCCATGACCGGTTTTTCCAGCAAAGGAGGAATGCCGCCAGAGAGCTCGGGCATAGCACCTTTCTGAAGGTGACAGCCGCTTTGCGTATGTTGGCATACATTATCCCGGCTGATCTAGTTGATGATCACTTGGCTATGGGTGAGAGCCAAGCCATCATGTGTGTCAAGCGCTTTGCAGTGGGAATTGTGCAAGTGTTTGGCGAGGAGTATTTGAGATCTCCCACTGCTGAAGACGCCGCAAGGCTATTGGCGATGAACAAAGTGTGCGGCTTTCCTGGCATGCTTGGCTCAATAGATTGCATGCATTGGAGTTGGAAGAATTGTCCAAAGGCATGGCATGGGCAATTCCACGGCCAAAAAAAGGGTTCCACTACAATCCTTGAAGCGGTGGCCGATCAGGAGACTTGGATTTGGCATGTATTCTTTGGAATGCCTGGATCTTTGAATGACATCAATGTTGTCAACCGGTCACCACTAATGAATAAGATTGCAAATGGTGAGTTGCCACCGGTGCAGTTTGTAGCAAATGGTCGTACGTACAACTATGGCTATTATCTAGCGGATGGCATCTATCCAAAGTGGCAAACCTTCGTGAAGCCGTTGAAAAAGCCGGAAGGTAAGAAAAATCTTGATTTCCACAATGCTCAAGCGGCGGCTAGAAAAGATGTGGAGAGAGCATTTGGGATTTTGTAAGCCCAATATGCTATTGTGAGAGGACCGACTAGATTTTGGGATCAAAAAATGCTTTGGTACATCATGCACGCTTGTGTGATCATGCACAACATGATCATCGAGAATGAGTGTGGCCAAGATTTAGACTACTCACAGTATGAGCTCTTGGGACATCCCGTGCGAGTGCGACGGAGGACTGAAAGGGTAGCCCGTTTTATTGCCTCCTATCATGCCATTCGGCGTCCCGCAATGCACAATGAACTTCAGAATGATCTGATTGAAGAGTGGTGGACATGGCATGGACGACAAAGAGCATGATGATTTCTACATTCGACATTGTATTGTTCATGAACTATTTGTTGTGTTTATTGCATTATTTGTTGTACTGAACGATAAACTATTTGTTTGAGTTGTAATGATAACGAAATTGAACTATTTATTGTTGATTTATTTTGTTTGTTTGATCATTTTTGCTCCTCTTCTTTGAAATGTATATGTGGTTTGTGCGGAGCGCGCGCTTATTTTTGCGCGCTGCTGGAGCGGCGCGCGCGCTGCATTATAGCACGACTGCTGGAGCCAGCGCTGGCGGCCGCGCTAAACCAGCCGAAGCGCGCGCGGCAAACAGGTTTTTTGCGCGCGGCACTTAGCGCGGCTGTTGGAGATGCTCTTAGAGTGTAGCTGACACCTACGAGCACTTTGCGCCAGCTCGCCGGCAGCCTGCATGGTGGTGGGACAGGAGTGCCCAACAGTCCACTCTACTGGTGATGGAAAAGAGGGAGCAGCCCATCAGGCAGCTCAGCACCTGCGGCCATGACATCGCGCGAAGGGGAGCGCCGCAGCGGCTCAACAGAGAGCGGCAGAGGAGTCGGGGAGACCTCGAACCCAGGAGGGTGCGTGGGTGAGGGCGCGCATAGAAGCAGAGGCAGGACAAGGCTCGCTGGCGAGCAGATGTATAGTGCCTCCTGGACCTGGACGCCGATGCGGTGTATCTCCGGCGTGTTGGCGAGTTCCAACTGCGTCCATGCAGGGCGTAGTGCAACCCACGCGCCATGTCGGCCGTCTACCACCACACACGCCACGACATGGGGATGGCGAAGTCCATAGGCATCTGGACATGACTGCGCCACACGACGAAGAGGAGGATGAGGAGCAGCATGCAATCCCCAAAACCTAGGAACAACGGGGTAAGGACGGTGTCCCAGGGCGTGGTAATATTGTGGGTACATTTAAGAGTTTTCCTAGAGTAGGGGGCAATGGCCCCCTTACCCCCCATGAAGCTCTGCCATTGTTCCTAAGGCTGCACCACTTTACCTTCTGTTGAAATTTTCCATGTACTCCTGCAAATTTCAAGGCATCTTCATTTTTGAAAGCAAAGAGATGAAAAGAAGTTTAGAACCAAAACAAAATGATTTTTTAAAGATTTTTTGGTCTTCATTAAAGGCAAATGGATGAAAAGGAGTTTAGAACCAAAATAGATTTTCACATTGCAAAGCTAAAAAATTGAGTAAAATTAATATTTTGCAAGAACATGTACAACTATACTCCAGAACAAATGCACGTTACTTGGTAATGCCACAATAATCCCTCCGTTCCTGAATATTTGTCTTTTTAGAGATTTCAAATGGACTATCACATACGGATGTACATAGACATATTTTAGAGTGTAGATTCACTCATTTTGCTCCGTATGTAGTCACTTGTTGAAATCTCTAGAAGGACAAATATTTAGGAATGGAGGGAGTAGCCATTAATAGCTACGTAATGGAGGGGACCTGGATGTGTATATATCATATTATATATAAGGCTAATAGTTTATGTTATTAAAGTAAGTTGCGAGGAATCCTAAATGCAAGCATGAATGTTGATAGCTACTCCAAAAAATGGAGTGAAGAATAAGGTTACTCATGAACATTTATAACACATATAGTATTAAAAGACAATTACCGTAGTCGATTTACACATGTATATTTATTGACATAAATTCGTCGAGTTTGCACAAAAAATCAAATTGTTTGATTAATTTATCGAAACAAATATTACGACTCCACTATGCTTGCTTCAGATCATTACTGGATCTCTTGAAGTTTGCACACTTACTAGCTTCCTCTAGATCAAGAAATTACCTTGGATTGTATCAAATATACAACCTTGGTTCTATTTCCATCTCATGAGAATCATTTTGACATCCATCTGTTATATCTCATAACTGAAATATTTAGTAATTGCTAGTTTAATCTGAACCGACTTTAAGTATTATTATGATGAGACAATCTTGTCATAATTAAGTCCGTGATCTTGTCATAAACTATTTGCAAAAAGTCAAGCATTATAAAACATTTTTTTATCTTTGTCAATTTATAGATCCATCACTACACTTTAGACTTTAAGTATTTCAGAGGATCTATCAAGTTCTAAACTTGAATTATGTGTGTGGATACTATCTCGGATTATTTTTGCGTATAGCCAATTCCGGAGTCAGGGCCCATCAACGCTTCTCTGTGTATCATAGGTTCATTGTTTGTTTGAACAATATTTGTTCTGCACACCTGGAAGGTTTGTACAATTTTCCAACCTACATAGTTTAGTTGCACGTTTGACCAAAGTCTCTATATCCTATGTAGAGGCTTCTATATCAGTCACAGTAAGAAATTTTAGAACTACTTCTAGCGTTTCTTTTCTTTGACCCAATCACAAAGATTCTGTAATCTCGTCGAATTGCACTATCCTCCCACTCACTCTTTTGCAGAAAATATTTTATTCAAAATTTCCACACTATGTGACAAAACACTTTACCTCGGCGTAGTGATAGAGGAATACCCAACCATTTGGGATAACTTACAAAGTAGCAATTATTTTAAGAAATTTGATGGCTCTCTTTTCAGTGTAAAAGCCATGGTCTTTAAAGCATCATATTGAAAGTATATCGGTGGAACAATTAATGTCATCTCTGACATCACCATGTCATACATAGCTTGATTACATCTACTCAAAACACTCTACTCTTAGTGGTGTTTCTAGGAGGTGCAAGCTATAAATTCTTCTATAGCTCATTAGACATTTGATAAATTTGGAACTCAAATATTCTTTTCTGCAATCCAATTTTAGAAACACAATTTTCTAGTTACAATAATTTCTACTTCTTTCTAAAAAATCTTTTTGAAACATTTCAAAAGATCTAGATTTATGTCTCAGTTAGTAAATATAAATATCTACTTGAGTCATCCTTGAAGATAGATAAATCCACTATTTGCAACAACACATATTAGACTACATACATCAATATGGATATTTCCAATTATTTTTGTTGCTCGTTCTTTATGGGTTGTGAACGGTATTTTAGTTTACTTCACTATTTGGACGAAAGTTGCAAGTGTTAGATGATTCATAATCATATGACTCTGAAATCCATCACTATGAAATTTCTCCATGCGGATTTCTCCAATGTGACTAAATGCAATGCCACACACATATGTGGTATTTTTAGTCTTGTGGCATTTAGCATCAGTGTTATGGATGTTCAATTCTATCATCAATATTCATAAATTCAATCCTATTCACAATAGGAGTATGGCCCTTTTGTTCATTACATTGAACAACTATTGTTTTCCAATGAACAACCTCCTTGCAACTTCTATGCAATGGGCTAGAGTGTACAAAACTCTAAAATGAATTATGAGAAGGCCCTTTTGTTCATTACATCGAACAACTATTGTTTTCTAATGAACAACCTCCTTGCAACTTCCATGAAATGGGATAGAGTGTACAAAACTCTAAAATGAATTATGAGAACAAATTCAGAGGTAATATGTTGATGAAAAAGTGCCATAATTATTAAAAAAATCAACATGCATTTAAACCTCATTAATTTGTTGGTCATTAGGCCGTAGTAATTCTTGCATCCATTCGCAACAACATGTAATCGAGTCGGTATTCTTGTGATCAACTTTCAACCACAATTTTCAAAGAATTTAGTGTTTAATAACAATTTAATCACTATTCTCAAGAATCACGTTTTACATGACCGACTTTCTCTACATCTTATAACTTGTATGATATTCATACCTGAGCTGGACATTCCAGACTTCTTCTTTTTTCTGCCTCTAAATCCTTAGTTTTACTTACAATATTTCTCCCACTCAATGGAAGAACCATCTTACTTTTAAGAGTGGCGCGAGCCCTGAACTTCCCTAGGTATGTAAGTCTCATTACATCCTTTGGTCTTGTCCTTTCTCTTTAGGTTCTCGCCATCAACTCATGGTTGGCGTTCTTCCGGGTCTTACGCATTTCAGTCTCAAACATAGTTGAACAGTTCACTAGGTCTTGCAAACAAAAAACTTTTTTAGATATCACATATCTTTTAACCTCCTTTTGTTTGTTTTTGAAAACAATTTTCAGTTCAAAGAACATCACATAACTATCCCAAACATTTTTGAAGTTCAGGTTTCTCGGTAGCGAGCAGACCGTAATGCAATTCTAGCTTTCAGATTAAAGGACGTGAGGGAGGAGAACATTGCAAGCATGCAGTTGGACAAAATCCTTCTTGGCACTCTAGAGGACGATCCTCTCAATCACGAGGATTCAACCAGATAAATAACAGCCAATCGATTTTAATAACAAAGGTGGAACCGTGGGCCATAATTCTACAACTATAATGCAAACTACACATAGACATTATTCATAATTAATTTGGACTAGTGATTAAACTAAATTAATACATAATTGTGCTCCCACTCAAATCAATATCTCTCATAATTGATTTTAAGTGATTCAATATCCAAATCTAGTTCTCAGCCATGGATGTGGATATCACTGATGACGAGAATTTTGACCAGTGGGCAAACTATTGCCGATCATATCACCACATGACTCTTGTTCATCTTTCGATGCTTTGTGCTCCGAGCTCAGAATGATTCTGCTAGAACTTGAAGACAATCGAGTGCTATCTGCATAGATGGTCTGACCATCTCCATCTTACACCTCTCAACTCGTTTGTACTCTTGTGGACATGACACACTCCGAGATGCTAGAATGTCGCAGACGGTTGCAACACTGGGAAGATCACCTTTTGACTTGAAATTTATTGTGAGATATCACCCTAATAATTGACTACTACGCAATCAAATGGTGCAGACAATAAAGGGGATAAACATCTCAGGCAACTCATAAAAGCATGATATAGTGTAGCCCTGGGTGCCAGGAATCTCCATGATCATCTTCAATCCCCATTTGAAGCGTCGTAATGGCCAATATTTCATTGCCATGGGTACCATTTCAAAAATGTTGCCATGGCGGCAATTTTAGAAAACGTTGCCATGGCGACTGTTTCAAAAATGTTACCGTGGCACCAATTTCAGAAATTCTGCCGGGGCACGAAATTATAGCTCGTCGTCCCGCGCCATGTACACCTTCTCCTCGTTGGGGTCCTCCATGTATGGTTGCCATTGTTACCTGTAACCTTTAGGCTATCTCTATGAATTTTACATTAACGTGGCAATCTTGTGGATCCAGCCATCATGACGTGACGCGTAGACCAATTAACATTGCAACATATAACCATCTCATACATAAAGTCATTATCATGACAAAGGCTATACCACATCATATGCATACCCTGCAAAACCAAGTTAGACGTCCCTTATTTAGTTTTGGCACAATTTTATTTACGTTTTTAACGAGTTTTAACAAGTAACACTAGCTAGGTCCACAATTTAGACAATGATTCTTGATGCTAGATTAAGTTTCGGGGTGTGTGAAACAAGAGACTTAATTAAAATCTCTAGCCCCACACTAAACTTCGTCAATACGTGTGACCCCCTACAAGATCATGCATCTTCGACACCCTTTTGTGTATGCGACAGTTCACTATTCTCAACTATGGTGAAGCCCAAGGAACTGTTAGCAGATCGCAGACAGCCAGAGCCGATCGATTGTCAGAACCTTATAACAAAGCGACACCATGCCATCGATGAATTGAACCGAAGCAACACTCGAGGGAAGCATAGCAAGAACATCAACCCTCACAATCACATGTGGTCTAGATCACAACCTGCATCTACTCATAAAACCGCTCATAATGCCACTCTTGGGAAACATAGTAGAAAACAAAAAAAACACCTACGATCACCCAAGATCAATATGAAGATGCATTACGGGTTGGGATCACGATCGTTACCGTCACCGAGTTGCATTGGAAGAACAACGTGTCGGTGTAGATCGTACTTGGAGTCCCTCGAACCTTCGATGAACGATCCCTCGTACCGCGCACGAACATCCCCTCGAACCAAAGACTGAAAGCACAACCTCTCTACTTGGTTTCAAGCGTTCAACCTTCACGATCTGGCAGCACTTCGCCATCCAGAGCTAATCGTCGCCGGAGAATTAGTGGGAGGATACTAGAACCACACTGGACTTCTAAATTATGAGGAGAAGAGGATTAGCCTAGCTCTAATTAGTCAACTAGGACCAACTAAAACTAGAACTAGAAAAACAAGAGAAGGCTCCAAAACTAGTCTAACAAAAGAGCACAATACCTCATGTATATATAGGTTTAGGGGAGAGGGAGGGCAGCCACCAAGGGAAAGGAATCCCCCTTGGTGCACCAGCCATAGGGGAGGAGGAGTCTGGCTCCTCCCTTAACCCAATTCAGACTCCTTCCCTTAGGAAGGAGGCACTTTCCCACTTGGGCCTTTTTGGCCCAAGTTGCCTTCCACCACTTGGCCTTTTTAGGCCCGTTGATACTAAACTAAATATAAAATAGTTCTAAATATTTTCAGACCATTATATATATATATATATATATATATATATATATACATAAACACTATTCTGATCACGGGATGAGAATAATATTCTGATCACAACCAGAGTTGCCCCGCTAGTAGTACGTTGAACTTTCCTGTGAACTAGGTTGAACTTCCGCCAACATTGCCCAAATGGGGCTTGCGATATACCATTGGAGAGCTATGGACACTAGTATCATGACCCAACTTAAATTTTTGGCAAAATGTAAACGGTTTAAGAGCAGTTTTGAAAACCGTTTTTTCTTCACACAAAAAATAAGAATCGTATTTTCGTTCGCATTTCTAAACCGTTTATTGGAATGAGGCATATAATATGGCGTTGGAAAGCTGCTGCAAAACCGCTACTTCCACATGTTGAAAGTTTTCTCTAATTCTCTATGGTTAAAGAGTAATTTGAAAAATGTACAATTTCACAAACTGAATAGCCGATTTTGTATTTTCGACGTCATTTCTAAACGGCTAATCCAATTGAGGCATATGATACGGCGTTGCAAAGCTCATGAAAATGCACTACTCTTTCATTTTGAAAGTGTTTTCTAATATTGAACGGTTTAAAAGTAATTTGGAAAACGGTACAAGTCCTACCGAGTTCGTATTTTCAAGCTAATTTTTTAACCGTGCGTCCGAATGCAGCAAATAGTATGGCGTTGGAAAGCATGAACAAATGAGAAACTTTTTGGTATGTATTATTTCTCCCAATTGTTTAGGGTTTTAAGTCAGTTTCAAAAATGGCGAAAAACGTATTTTCTCCGTATTTTTTCTACAAACTTTATCGGAATGGCGCAAATAATATACCGTTGAAAACCTACGAAAAATGTGAAACTCTTTCATGTTGACAGTTTTTTCTGATTCCCAACCGTTTTCAAGTAATTTCAAAAACGGTGAGATCATTCGTTCTGCCTTTATCGCGAAACAGATTCGCCAAAAATGCATGTGTGAAGTACGTGAACTTCTCGGTATGAAACCTAGAACTTCACTCTGTTTTTCACGTGTTTTTTTCCGTAGCTCCCCATCCACGCACCGGAAAACTCACCGGAATTAAGCAAGTGATATACCGATGGAAAGCTGCTGTAGACACGCAACTTTCCCGTGTTGATCATTTTTTCATACTCGCAACGGTTTTAAAAGTTTTTCATCTGAAATTCATTCAGTGTAGTAGTCGAACTTCCAGCTGTTTTCACGTTGAACTTCCGCGACGTATTTTTTTCTCATACATTCGTCAATGTCACACAAATGATATTTCTTTTGTACAAACCTCTCTCACAATAAATTTTTTAACTTTCTTTGACCGAGGACTTGAACTTACACAAATGATTTCCTACTGTTTTGAAGTAAATTAGAAAATGATGAGATCATGATTTCTGCCTTCATCGCGAATGGAAATACACTATTTGAAGTAGTTGAACTTCTCGTGCATGTCTATTCGAACTTCACACTCTTTTTGACGTGTTGTTCTTTGCACTGCGTGAAGTAGTTGAACTTCTAGGACGTGTCCGTTCGAACTTCACTCTGGTTTTGGCGTGTTGATTTTTTACATGGTGTTTTTTGCACTACATGAAGTAATTGAACTTCTGGGCCATCTCTGTTTGAACTTCACCCTATTTCACTTTTTTTGTATTTTTTCTTATATGAAATACACACCATGTAGTATGTGAATTTCCGGTTGTTATCACTTTGAACTTCTCTCTGGTTTAAGAGAATTATTTTAAAACACAAAAAATAACATATTTTTATGTATTTTGGACATCTAAATACACGGTGAACCTCTCTCAGAAGAATTTTTCAACTTTTCCTCGCCGATCACTTGAACTTCTAGCAACCATTTTTTTCGTTTATGAGTTGTTTTTAAAAGTGCAAAAATTGGTGTTGTGTTTTTTATTTTTTGAACAGGTAAATCCTATGTTTTAATAAACTCTGAACTTCTATGTTATTTCAATTTGAACTTCACCTTTTTATATTTTGAGTAAAGAATTGTATTTGATTTTTATATGGAAAAAATCGAACATGGAAATACAAGATGAGCCTCACTCGTAAGAATTTCTGAACTTCCCCGGACAGAGCACTTGAACTTCTTTCAACAAACCTTTTAAGCTTTTAAATTTCTATACTTTTATTCTCACTTGAAATGCATTCCTTGCAGTACTTGAACTTCTCGTTGTTTTCGCTATGAACTTCTGTCGCATTTTTGTGTATACATCGAATTACACACAATTGAAGGTTAGACATCATTTTTGTCATTCTGGAAACAAAAAAAACCCATTTTTTTAATTAAAATTGAACTCCTTTGTTAGTATAATTAGAACTTCTCGGTTTAACAACGGAAATGAAATGCTCTGTTATTCTAATTTTTTATAAACTTCGAACTTCTCTGTTATTTTAATTTGAACTTCTTACTTTTGTTCTATAGGAAAAAAATATGGTTTTTAAATAAGCATCAAACTTTAAAAAAAATTGAACTTCATACTTTTAGTTTTCTACGAACGAAAAGAATTTTAGTTTTTTTATATATATTGAACTACTCTGTTATTTTAATTTGAACTTCTTGTTTTTATTTCTTTACTAACAAGGAAAATTTGAGTTTGTTTTAAATATTGAACTGCTCTATTTTTGTAATTTGGACTTCTTAGTTTTTTTATAAACATCGAACCGCTCCATTATTAAATTTGAACTTCTAGTTTTTCTATGGAAATAAGGGACAAACTATTTTTACAAACTTTTGGAACTACTCTATTTTTTGATTTGACGTTCTGAGGTTTTTAAGAAACATTGAACTTCTATGTAATTTAAATTTGAACCTCAATTTTTTCTACAAATGGGAAAATACCATTTTTTGTATAACTTTTTAACCGATCTACTTTTTATATTTGAAGTTCTTGGTTTATTTCTAGTAAAGGGGAAAATTCTAGTTTTATAATAAACAATCGAACTACTTCGCTATTTTAATTTGAACTTCTATTTTTTAAATAAGTGTACATATTTTGTCTTTTCTCATATTTTTGTTACTTTTCACTTTTAGTTACATGATGCTTTAGAACAAAACATTTTTCTACAACCTTGGCTTTGCAATGTTCTGTCGTCAATTGATAGTTTTCGTGTGTTCAACTCTGTCGGGGAGGCTGATTCCACCAACACCTATGCGGACAGGGCCCCTTTCGGTTCGGCGGGGGGCGGAGGTCACACAAAGAGCGGATCGAGGCGGTACAGGCGAGCGGTTTTTACCCAGCTTCGGGCCGCACGGATGCGTAAAACCCTACTGCTGCTTGTTTGTGTGTATTGAATTCTTGCTCAGGAGCGACGAACGCTGCCAGACTGAGCGTGAGAGTGTTTCTGGTGTTGAATGAGCCGAACTGGTCGAACCAGCTGAACCCCCTCAAAAAAAACCCCTTCTACGTTGCGCCTGGGCCTCCTTTTATACTCTCAAGGGGTCACCGACAGGGGGCAACGTAGAAAAGAAGGGTAAAAATGGAAAAGGATGCGGTAGGTGCAGCTACCGCTACTGTGGATACAGTGCACCCTACCTAACTCTGACGGCAGGGGATAAGGGCATTAAATGCCTGTCTGAGTTGCTTAAACAGTGCAAAAAGTGACCGTTAGGAGCGCCACCATTTGCCACGATGACCTTCTCTTCATCTCTGCTTGCCACCGCGCACCCCTAGCTGCACAGCCTCCTGCCACGTGTGCTTGGGAGAGTCCTAGAGCGACACATTAGCAGGTGTGCTGGAGCGCGGGCACGAAGTGGGGGTTCCCCGCGGCAAGCTCCTTGCCGCGGTCGTCGTCTTGTCGTGTTTGGGAGCTTGTCGCTCACCGGGCCTTGCCGGGACGCAGGGCGTGTCGCGACAAGCTTCCTTGGTATGCCTTGAGTGGCCTTCCCGGCAAGCTCCTCTTGCTGGGGTATTGTCTCTTCCCGACAAGCTCCTCTTGCCGGGGCCTGGGTTGGCCTTCCCGGCAAGCTCCTCTTGCCGGGGCCTTGGTTTGAGTACTTTGTTCTTGAATGGTGTTCAAGGGAGTCACGGAGGGTCTTGGCGGTCATCCGGCAAGCCTTGCCACGGGATGCTGCAACTGCCCGTGCACAAGTTCGGGGTACTAGGGTACCCCTACTCTAGTACACCGACAGGAGCCCCCGGCCTGGGCCATACACGGTGCCGAGCGCTGTTGGGCCAGGCCCAAAACAGTGCACGGGCACGCGCGGCCTAGGTCACGCCGCATATCCCTCCGCTCCCACCGCGCACGCCCAGAACGTCACGCGTCAAACGCGGCGTCGTGGGTGACGCGGGCGGCGTGCGCGGCTCTAAGCCCCTCGAGCATGCGTCAGGCCACGATGATGGGGACGGTTCACGCCCTCCTCCCTAAACGGAGGTAGGCGTGGGGGCGTGGTGCATTTACTGGACGGGGCCGGTGCGCGGTTTTCGGGATGTCCACTCCCCGCGATCATGGGGCGGAGCGAGGCCGCCTCATCCTTCGCCTTGGTTCTGCATCTCCGCCACGCGGCTCCCATGCGCTTGGGGTCGCGGACGGTGGAAGTGGGAAACTGGGCCGTCGTGAGCAGAGGCAGCGGGATGGCCCCGACTCCCTGCTCTTCCTGTGCCTTGATTCGCTGAGCGGGGACGCTGAGCCCCCCACCTCGCTCCTTTATAAAGAGCGGGAGGGGAGCACAGGAAACCGCACTCTCTCATCTCCTGCTTTCTTCAGCTTCTGCTCCCCTTTCTCTCATTCGCCATGGAGAAAGGGAACCCAGGCCCTTCATCGGTGGCGGCGAGGGTCGCCGCCAGACAGCGCATCTCTCCATCTTCCGCGCCCGTGGTGGCAGAGCCAGCCATAAGGGGAAGAGGGAGGGGGCGAGGTCGCGGACGAGGTCGAGGACGAGGTCGAGGCGCTCGGGGAAGAGGCGGACGGGTTGGCGCATCAGCTTCACCTCCGCCGGCGGCTCCTCCCCCCACGGCGGTCCATATAGGGGACGACCCTTGCGAATTCTTCGTCAGGCTGCGCCGGGCGCCTCGTCGTCGCCTCCGGCTTCCAGCTCCGTTTGCGCGCGCGATGGAGTCGGACCCGCCCGAGACACTGAGACTGCACATGAGGGGCTGTGGGATCAGCGGCACGCGAGTTCGCGTTGTATTCCCAGCCCCTAATGTGATGTATCTTGAACGAGGGTGGAAGACGTCCGCCCGCATCCACAGCTTGATGGAGGGGTTTACCCTCCATTTTAAGTTGATGGAGGGCGATCTCCTCTCCGTCAAGGTCTTCGGGTGCTTCGGCACTCAGGTGAAGTGCTGCATGGACAGCTCCTCTGACAGCGAAGGCTCCTCCTCGAGCGAGAGTGACGAGGAGGAGAGCGACAGCGACGATGAGGGTAGCGGGCGGCGGGGTAGCGGGTCCGACTAGGCGTCGGGCGCCGCTTCGCGCGGCACCGGCGGCCCCATCATCCGTGTCGCCGGCTCCTTGAACTCTCCGGGGTCGTCTCCTTGGGCGACTGGCACCCGTAGCTCGCCTAGGCGCTCCTTTTGCCCTTTTCGCCTCCTTGACCTGCCTCCTGAAGAGAGGGACAGGAAAGGGATTACGGGCATCTTATCTTTTTAATTTGTAAGCCTTCGGGCCTTAGCTGTATCTAGAACTTGTAATCCTCTCTTTCATGTTTTTCATCCTCTATGGACTGTACCTGAGTGGGATGTTTTTTAATGAAAAGGGGATGCTTGCCGGGTTATTTGTCTCGTGCGTTGAACCCACGCCAAGGAGCAAACCCTTGGTGTCCCTCGGACAGACATTTCATCTCCCGGCAACAAGCCCTGCCGCCTTCCCACGTCGCTCGACCTTTCTCAAGCCTTTGACGGAGGCGGGAACGAGGTGGGTGCGGTCTCCTCGTTTCATCCCTTTGCTGCCGCGACTACGACCAAACTTGGCCCCGGGAACGAGCCCCAGGGCCTAGAGTTGAGGGAGCACGGTAGTTTTCGGGAAGAAACGCGGTTTCGCATTCCCTGGTCCATAAGAGGATGCATGATGAGGGATGAAAGACTTATCTGATATTGCAGCCCCCGGCAACTCTGGTTTGCCGTGGACGATTCTTGGCACTCGCAGCCCCCAGCGATACTGGCTCGCCGGGGTCCAGGTGCCGTCTGTTTTCTTCTTCTCTTGTCGCTGCCAGTCATGTCATGGGAACACTTTATTAGAGGCGCAACGAGTTATTTTTGTAATATAACTCTATCTTAGGCAAAAAAATGATGTGTTACTTCCTTTACTCGACTCTTGGCTTTGTATGGTTCTGCCCTACGCTTTCTAGGGAAACTTGCCGGCGCAGGTACCCTTGCCACGAGCGCCGAGTGCGGAACTTCAGCAGCCTGCTGGCGGGGTCGCTACCGACAAGCAACCTTGTCGCAACTAGTTGCAGCTCACTTAAGTTGTTGAGCGGGCTTGAAATAACGTAAGGGCGCTAGCGGCTCACTTAAGTTGCTGAGCGGACTCGAAGCAAAGTAAGGGCGCTAGCAGCTCACTTAAGTTGTTGAGCGGACTCGAAACAAAGTAAAGGCGCAACTAGCTACGAGTTGGTTCCTCCGCGCACAGGTTTTCCATACAAAGCACGGTCGTTCAAGGAAAATAACTCGAAAACTTAAAAAACTGATTGCTCAAGCTTTAGCAACTTAGCTTTTTTGTCGTCTGCTTCCCGGCAAGGAGAAACTTTCTTGAATGGCCTGGTCCACACCATTATCTTCTCCTCCCCCCCCCCCCCCGGTAAACCTTGTGGGCGAGGGAACCTTCCTTCTTTTGAGAAAGAAACAGAGAAATAAAGTAATGATATGGAGCCTTGGGCTCGTTATTGCTTACCGGGGTCTAGTGCTGCACAAAGTGTCAGATAACATATGCGAAAAAGGATTATAGCATAAAAAACTGACAAGATGTGCGGGGCACATGAGCTTGACTGGTGCACGGGGTCTGCGCCCGGCTTTGTACAAAAGATTACATGCAACAGCGGCAAGACTTGTACAAAAGGTGGTTGCCGGAAAAGCTTCCGGCAACCGCGCCTTATGGGTAAAACTTAAGAAGATGTTCAATGTTCCAGGAGTTGCTCACCGGAATGCCATCTTCGGTCTCAAGGCGGACAGCGCCGGGCCTAGTGACTCGTTTCACCCAATAAGGGCCTTCCCACTTCGGCGTCAACTTGTTGGAATTCTTGGTGGACTGAACACGCCGAAGAACAAGGTCGCCTTCCTCGAAGCTCCTGGCTTTAACTTTGCGGCTATGGTAGCGACACAAAGCTTGCTGGTAGCGAGCGGCTCGCACAGCAGCCTAGAGACGGTCTTCCTCAAGGAGTAGCATGTTATCTTGTCGCAGCTGCTCTTGCTCGAGCTCATCATAAGCGAGCACTCGAGGTGACCCGTAAACGAGTTCCGTGGGGAGAACTGCCTCTGCTCCATAGACTAGAGAAAAGGTGTCTCGCCAGTGGCTCGATTTGGCGTCGTCCTGATCGACCAAAGAACCACCGGCAGCTCCTCGATCCAGTTTCTTCCGCACTTGTGCAGCCTGTCGAAAGTTCTGGTCTTGAGGCCTCGCAGCACTTCAGCATTTGCCCTCTCCGCTTGAGCGTTGCTTCTCGGGTGAGCAACAGAAGCGAAGCAGACCTTGGCGCCAAGATCTTGGACATACTGCATGAAGGTGCGGCTCGTAAATTGCGTGCCGTTGTCGGTGATGATCCTGTTAGGAACCCCGAAACGGCAAACAATCGACCTGAAGAACTTGACTGCTGACTGTGTTGTCACCTTCCTCACTGGTTCCACTTCCGGCCACTTTGTGAACTTCTCGATCGCAATGTACAAGAACTCAAAGCCCCCGACAGCTCGGGGGAAGGGGCCGAGGATGTTGAGCCCCCAGACCGAAAATGGCCAGGATAAAGGGATCGTCTGGAGAGCTTGAGCTGGCTGGTGTATCTGCTTGGAATGGAACTGGCACGCTTCACACTTGGTTACTTGTGCAGTTGCATCCTGGAGGGCTGTCGGCCAGAAGAAGCCTTGTCGGAATGCTTTGCCGACAAGCGCTCTTGCGCCAATGTGGTGACCACATATGCCTCCATGTATCTCTGCCAACAGCTGTTGTCCATCTTCCCGGCGAATGCACTTCAATTTCACACCGTTGAGTCTTATTCTGTACAGTGTGTTGTCGACAAACTTGTACATACTTGACTGTCGGGCTACTCTTTCAGCTTCTTCTTGCTCTTCGGGAAGCTCTCCTGTCTGAAGGAAACGGACAATCTGCTGCGCCCATGCTGGAGCTTGCGGCTCAACAACAAGGACTAAAGGCGTATCTGTTGCTGCGGGAACATCCGCTTCTACGGCAAGAACCTGCGGCTCTGCCGGAGCGTGATTTTCCCCGGCAAGCTTGCCGGAGCAAAACTTGTCGGGAGCGTCTGCTTCAACGGAACAAACCAAGAGGTTCGTCGGAGCAGACTGCTCCTCAGCACTCTTGGCGTCGATCTTGGGGACCTTCTTGGCGGCGGCTTCGGGAAGCTCTGCCGGAAAGTAGTCACTAGAAACCAACTTCCTCTTCTTATTCTGTCCAGTTGATGGTGTCACGGATGGTTGAGTCAGCTTGAGCACAAAGATCCCTGGTTCCACAGGTAACTTTAGTGCAGCGCACTTTGACAGACCATCAGCAATGTCATTCTGAGCTCATGGAACGTGTTCCATTTGCAGGCCGTCAAAGTGTGCTTCTAGCTTTCTCACTTCATCAACATAAGCTTCCATCAATGGACTCTGGTAGTTCTTGTTCACTTGGCGGACGACAAGCTGCGAGTCACCCCTTACAATGAGTTTCTTGATCCCAAGGTCGGCTGCGATTCTGAGGCCGGCAAGCAAACCCTCATACTCTGCAGTATTGTTCGTTGCTTGCTCCTTGGGAAAGTGCATCTGGACTACGTACTTGAGGTGCTCTCCGGTGGGTGCGATAAGCAGCACGCCAGCACCGGCGCCTTGCAGCGAGAAGGCACCATCAAAGTACATCAGCCACTCTTTGCTTGTCTCTTTGACGGGGATGCTCGTCTCTGGAATTTCTTCATCTGGAGTTGGCGTCCACTCTGCTATGAACTCTGCCAATGCCCTGCTTTGGATCGTTGCAGTGCTCTCAAACTTGAGGCCAAAGCTTGACAGTTCCAATGCCCACTCGACAATCCTGCCTGTTGCTTCTGGATTCTGCAGTATCCTCTTCAGCGGAAAGCGAGTGACGACTGTGATCTCGTGTGCCTGGAAGTAATGGCGCAGCTTTCTCGAGGCCATGAGAAGGCCGAAAAGCAATTTTTGCACACCAGAGTACCTCGACCTAGCCCCCTGGAGAAGGGAGCTGACAAAGTAAACTGGGCGCTGCACCATCTTCTTCTGCACCTCCTTGCACGTCTGCGCAGATTCATCTTTGTCGGGACCAGAGCTTGTCGGAGAAGCCCCCTGCTTGTCGCTGGATTCACTTTCCGCGGTTGCTGGCTCATCGTCCGCCTCCCTCTCCGCTACTAATGCAGCACTAACCACTTGATTGGTTGCCGCTAGGTACAGCAGCAACTTCTCTTGTGGCTTAGGTGCGACAAGTATTGGAGTGGAGGACAGGTACCTCTTCAAGTCCTGCAGTGCGGCCTCCGCTTCCGGAGTCCATTTCATTGGACCTGCCTTTTTCAATATTTTGAAAAACGGCAGGGCGCGCTCAGCAGACTTAGAGATAAACCTGCTGAGAGCAGCCACGCAACCGGCAAGCCTTCGCACATCCTTGACGCGCTTCGGTGCTTCAATCTGCTTGATGGCCTGGATCTTGTCGGGGTTGGCTTCAATTCCCCGCTGAGACACAAAGAACCCGAGAAGCTTGCCGGAAGGGATTCCAAACACACACTTCTCGGGATTGAGCTTGAGGTTGATCTTGCACAGATTTGCAAAAGTTTCATCTAAATCTTGGATCAGGGTAGCCTTGTCCTTGCTCTTGAGCACTATATCATCCATGTAGGCTTCCACATTTCTGTGTATCTGTGTCTCAAAAGCGACATGGACTACCCTTGCAAATGTTGAACCAGCATTCTTCAACCCAAAGGGCATCCGTATAAAACAGTATGTGCCGCAAGGGGTGATAAATGCAGTTTTTTCCTCATCTTCTTCTACCATGAAGATCTGATGGTATCCTGAGTATGCATCAAGAAATGAAAGCAAATCACATCCAGCTGTGGAGTCAACAATCTGGTCAATGCGCGGCAAGGGAAATGGATCTTTGGGACAAGCTTTATTGACATCAGTGAAGTCTATACAAAGCCTCCATTTCCCGTTCGCCTTGCGCACGACTACAGGATTGGCCAACCACGTGGGATGGAGCACTCCTCTGACAAGGCCTGCTGCTTCCAATTTCTTGATCTCTTCTGCAATGAACTCTTGGCGCTCCACCGCTTGCTTCCTGACTCTCTGCTTGACGGGCCGCGCATGAGGACAGACGGCAAGGTGGTGCTCGATTACTTTCCTGGGAACACCGGGGATATCAGACGGTTTCCATGCACACACGTCGACATTCGCCTGCAGGAAAGCAACGAGCACGCTTTCCTATTTGGGGTCAAGCGTGTCACTGATGGTGAAGGTACCACCAGTGCCGTCCTTCTTGGTAGGCACCTTCTTGGTCTCGGGTGGAGCTGCCATCGTCTTCTTGCACTTGCCGGTGGAGCTCGATGGTGCGTCCTCGACGGTAGCGCAGCACTCCGAAGAGGTGCGCTTGCCGGAGTGGGCATCAGAGCTCTTGCCGGACTTCGTCTTCTTCTTCCCCCCAGGAGCTTCAGCGGCAAGTATGTTGTGATCAGTTGCGGCTGCTGCTTCCCGGTAGATTTTGTCGGCGCGGATAAGGGCATCCTTCTTGTCGCCGGGGACAGAGATGACACTTATCGGGCCTGGCATCTTGAGCATGTTGTATGCATAGTGAGAGGCTGCCATAAACTTGGCGAGTGCTGGATGGCCAAGGATCCCATTGTAGGGCAATGGAAAATCGGCAACGTCAAATGTGACCCTCTCAGTTCTGAAATTCATCTTGCTGCCAAATGTGACCGGCAACGTGATCTTTCCCTTCAGCTTGCTTCTTCCCGGGCTGATTCCTTGGAATGTGCCGGTCTCCTCGAGCTCGCTGTCAGGGATCTGGAGTTTCTGAAGGACCGCGGAGGAGATCAGATTCAAGCCGGCCCCGCCGTCAACTAGAATCTTCGTGACCTGGAGGTTGCGGATAGTTGGTGAAACCAACATCGGCAAGCACCCGACCGCAGTTACGCGATCAGGGTGATCCTCAATGTCGAAGATGATAGGCGTGCTGGACCATTTCAGAGGCTTGCGTGACTCTAAGGATGGCTCTGCTGCATTCACTTCCCGCATCCACTGCTTGAGTTGGCGGTGCGAAGTATGCAGAGAAGCACCACCGTCAACGCACAGGACCTCTGTGGCTTTCTGAAATTCCTGCTCATCGGCCTCGTCATCATCCATGTCTTCATCGTCGTCGTCATCTTCATCCTTGTCACGGCCGCGGGGAGGTCTGTCTCCTTGCCACTGCTTGGCCTTGCCGCGGCGTCCTCCTCGGTCGAGACGTTTCTTGCCGGATCCACCAGCACCTTCCTGGGCCTTCTCCTTGTCACGCCGCTCGTACTCAGCTTTCTATAGCTCAACGAGCTGCTCAACCTTCTTGCAATTCTGGAGATCGTGACCCCTGGTGCGGTGGATCTTACAATACTGCTTGCCGGAGCCGTCCTGCTTGTCGGCGGCCGCCACAGGCTGGGCCTCCTTGTCGGAGCCACCAGCTTTAGCTTCCTTGGCGCCACCTCCGTTGTCGGTCTGCTCGACAGCTAGCACTTCCTTGCCCTTTTTCCTTCTGTTGTTCCGCCGCCGGCCTTTCCTTGTCGGGGCGGCATCCTCACTATCAGATCCTCCTGCTCCTGTATCCTCTCCGGGGAGCCTCCTCCCCTCTTCAGCGCGTGCACACTTGTCGGCCAGGGCATAAAGCTCACTGACGTCTCTGATCTTACACATCGCCATCTCCTCCCTCATCCTTCGGTTTCGCACGTTCTGATGGAACGCACTAATGATCGCGGCGGGGTGGACGTCTGGGATGTTGTGTTGTACACGGCTGAATCTCTGAATGTACTTACGCAGTGGCTCTCCTTCCTTCTGGGCGAGCAGATGAAGATCGCTTTCTTGGCCATGTGGTTTGTGGCCGCCTGTAAAGGCGCCGACAAACTGATGGCACAGATCAGCCCAGGAGGATATGGAGTTGTCCGGCAAGTGCATGAGCCAGGATCTGACATTGGGCTTGAGTACCAGCGGGAAGTAGTTGGCAAGGATCTTGTCGTCCCGTCCCCCGGCAGCCTGCACCGCGATGGTGTAGATGCTGAGAAACTCCGACAAATGCGTCTTGCCGTCGTACTTCTCTGGTACGTCTGGTTTGAAATTCTTTGTGCTGGGCCACTGGACTTGCCGCAGCTCACGGGTGAATGCAGGACAACCTACCGCGTACGGCAGATCGCCTGGTTCCCCTGGCGCATGCATGTCAACAGAGGGCCCAGCGCGCTTGTCGGATTGACGTCGCGCTTCTCTTCGGCGCTCGATGCGGGTTCGAGCGTCTTCTTGTTGTCGTTCATGGAGAACTTGGCGCTGGTCGCGACGAGCTCGTGGGTCCGACGACGCGGTGGAGCCGCTGTCGGGGTGGACCCGGCGAGTCGGCGACTTTGGCCTTCATAGTGGAGAGTGCATGGAAGTCGCACCTCCCCCGGTCTTGTTGCCATCGGCTCGCGTCCGGCTGTCCTGCCGCGGCAGCGAGGCGCTTGGTTGTCGCGCAGTGTCGCCATTGGCGAAGCCGATGAGGCTCTGGATAGTGGCCCTCCATTCGTCGGTCTTGTCCGCCGTCGGAGGATAATCCAGGAGTAGCTGGGCCCGCACCAAGGCTTCCGCTGGCGTGGTGGGCGGCAGAGGTGAACGGTGCGAGGAGCGGGACATGCTCGGACTCCTAACCAAGTTAGAAGGAGCAGTGTCTCGTCCAGGCGACCGCACCTCACTGGGGCCAGCATGCTGGCGTGCATGCTGGTCTTGAACGCCACGCGAACCTCCAGCTTGATCTTGGGCCAGCGGACGTATGGTGCTGCGAACGCTATGACGCTGCTGGTCCCGCCCTTCCGGAGATGGGGGCGGTGGGCGTATGGACGCCGAGGTCTACGCGGCCTTGTCCTTGGACTTGGCAGCGCTGTGGGCACCCTCGTCGATGTCCATTCTTCCGCCGGCGTCCACTCCATCGTCCGCCTGCTCTGGAGGTGGTGGAAGCGACGCAGACGGGGTTGTTGCCCCCGAAGCCTTCTTCTTCGGTGGCATGTCGATGAAGACGATGAAGATTTAGCTCGCGTGCACGCCGGATCGGGTTCGCACGATCTCGACGCCCCCTACCTGGCGCGCCAGAGATGTCGGGGAGGCTGATTCCACCAACACCTATGGGGACAGGGCCCCTTTCGGTTCGGTGGGGGGCGGAGGTCGCACAAAGAGCGGATCGAGGCGGTACACGCGAGCGGTTTTTACCCAGCTTCGGGCCGCACGGATGCGTAAAACCCTACTGCTGCTTGTTTGTGTGTATTGAATTCTTGCTCAGGAGCGACGAACGCTGCCAGACTGAGCGTGAGAGTGTTTCTGGTGTTGAATGAGCCGAACTGGTCGAACCAGCTGAACCCCCTCAAAAAAAACCCTTCTACGTTGCGCCTGGGCCTCCTTTTATACTCTCAAGGGGTCACTGACAGGGGGCAACGTAGACAAGAAGGGTAAAAATGGAAAAGGATGCGGTAGGTGCAGCTACCGCTACTATGGATACAGTGCACCCTACCTAACTCTGACGGCAGGGGACAAGGGCATTAAATGCCTGTCTGAGTTGCTTAAACAGTGCAAAAAGTGACCGTTAGGAGCGCCACCGTTTGCCACGATGGCCTTCTCTTCATCTCTGCTTGCCACCGCGCACCCCTAGCTGCACAGCCTCCTGCCACGTGTGCTTGGGAGAGTCCTAGAGCGACATGTTAGCAGGTGTGCTGGAGCGCGGGCACGAAGTGGGGGTTCCCCGCAGCAAGCTCCTTGCCGCGGTCGTCATCTTGTCGTGTTTGGGAGCTTGTCACTCACCGGGCCTTGCCGGGACGCAGGGCGTGTCGCGGCAAGCTTCCTTGGTATGCCTTGAGTGGCCTTCCCGGCAAGCTCCTCTTGTCGGGGCCTGGGTTGGCCTTCCCGGCAAGCTCCTCTTGCCGGGGCCTTGGTTTGAGTACTTTGTTCTTGAATGGTCTTCAAGGGAGCCACGGAGGGTCTTGGCGGTCATCCGGCAAGCCTTGCCGCGGGATGCTGCGACTGCCCGTGCACAAGTTCGGGGTACTAGGGTACCCCTACTCTAGTACACCGACAAACTCTCTTTTTTTGGACCCACAAGCTATGTTGTTTTTTCGAAAGCGGTTTTTTTTAACTATCAACGATCGAAACTATGAACTTCCCACCCACAGAATGGTTTTCTACATGATAGTGAACACTTTTTTGAAATATATTATTTTAATTTGAACTTCTTAGTCTTTTTTTTGAAAAAATATGTTTTTAAATAAGCATCAAACATTTTTTAAATGAACTTCGAAATTTTGTTTTTCCTATAATAGGAAATAATTTGAGTTTTCCGTATACATCGAAGTACTTCGTTATTTTATTTGAACTTCTCGATTTTATTTGTTTAGTAGCAAGTAAAATTCGAGTTTTTAAATTCAAACTTCTTAATTTTTTTAATTTGGACTTCTCATTTTTTTCCGAAAATGTGAAAATAAAATGCTCTGTATTCTAAATTGAACTTCTAGGTTTTTATTTACTTTTTGAAAGCAAAATTCTGGATTTTTTTTAAACTTCAAACTACACCATTGTTTGAATTTGAACTTCTAGGTTTTTTAGGAACAACCTTCTTCGCCCGAAAACTGCGCTTCATCATATCAATTTTTGAATTGCTCTCTGTATTCAGTTTTGAACTTCCGTCATGGTTTTTGTTCTTAATTAAACATTGAATTGCGTGGATTTTTAAATTTGGACTTTCTTGGTTTTTATTTTCGTGTAACGGGAAAAATCTGAATTTTGTAATTAATATCGAACTGTTGGCTTTTTTAATAGAACTTCTTGGTTATATTATTTGATTTTTTTTAACTTCCTCATATTTTTGTCTTCGATGTTCCAGAATTGAACAATGTGCACTCCCTCAAATTGTTAGCAACATTTTTTATAGTGTACAAACTTTCTCATCAGACACACCTTGAACTCTCCATATTCTAAAAACGTATGAAATCATCAGACATGTTTTTTCGTTGATATGTTTACTATCATGTACTGACAGAGAGATAAATAGCCAACAATCTCACAACACTTAACTTGTGTAAGAAAGAAATGAAGGCATTTTTTAGTGGGACAACACGAAAACAAGGTTTTCAAACCAATTTTTCTCCAAGGCGCATAGAACCAACGCATTTTTAACAGCACAACAATGTGGCTTAAGGAAACTCCAATTTCTTGATGAACAGAGAGGTCGTTGAGCATGTATAGTTGGTGTGAGACACCACAGTGTGTTGAGTACCTTTGTCCTGACCTTCCGCAACATTGATACATGAACTTCTCTATTCGTCAACCCCGACCTTCCGAATTTCCCTTTTTCATCTGCATGAATTTTGATGGGACGATTGTTGGGGAACGTACTAATTTCAAAAATTTCCTACGCACACGCAAGATCATGGTGATGCATAGCAACGACAGGGGAGAGTTTTTTCCACGTACCCTCGTAGACTGAAAGCGAAAGCATTAGAACAAAGCGGTTGATGCAGTCGTACGTCTTCATGGCCCGACCGATCAAGCACCGAAACTACGGCACCTTCGAGTTCTAGCACACGTTCAGCTCGATGACAATCCCCGTACTCCGATCCAGCAGAATGTCGGGGAAGAGTTCCTCAGCACGACGGCGTGGTGACGATCTTGATGTTCTACCGTCGCAGGGCTTCGCCTAAGCACCGCTATAATATTATCGAGGAGGACTATGGTGGAGGGGGGCACCGCACACGGCTAAGAGATCAAGAGATCGATTGTTGTGTCTCCAATGGGTGCCCCCTCCCCGTATATAAAGGAGCCAAGGGGGAGGGGGCGGTCGGCCAAGGAGGGCGCGCCAAGGGGGAGTCCTACTCCCACCGGGAGTAGGACTCCCTTCTTTCCTAGTTGGAGAAGGAGAAGGGGGAAGGAGGAGGGAGAGAGGAAGGAAAGGGGGCGCCGCCCCCCTCTCCTTGTCCTATTCGGACTAGGGGGGAGGGGGCGCGGCCAGCCCTTGCCTCCTCTCTTCCTCTCCACTAGGGCCCATGTAGGCCCATTAAGCCCCTCGGGGGGGTTCCGGTAACCTCCCGGTACTCCGGTAAAATTCCGATTTCACCCGGAACAATTCCGATATCCAAATATAGGCTTCCAATATATCAATCTTTATGTCTTGACCATTTCGAGACTCCTCGTCATGTCCGTAATCTCATTCGGGACTCCGAACAAACTTCGGTACATCAAAACTCGTAAACTTATAATATAACTGTCATCGAAACCTTAAGCGTGCGGACCCTACGGGTTCGAGAACTATGTAGACATGACCTATAACTGTTTCTGGCCAATAACCAATAGCGGAACCTGGATGCTCATATTGGCTCCTACATATTCTATGAAGATCTTTATCGGTCAAACCGCATAACAACATACATTGTTCCCTTTGTCATCGGTATGTTACTTGCCCGAGATTTGATCGTCGGTATCTCAATACCTAGTTCAATCTCGTCACCGGCAAGTCTCTTTACTAGTTATGTAATGCATCATTCCGTAACTAACTCATTAGTTACATTGCTTGCAAGGCTTATAGTGATGTGCATTACCGAGAGGGCCCAGAGATACCTCTCCGACAATCGGAGTGACAAAACCTAATCTTGAAATACGCTAACTCAACATGTACCTTTGGAGACACCTATAGAGCTCCTTTATAATCACCCAGTTACGTTGTGACATTTGGTAGCACACAAAGTGTTCCTCCGGTAAATGGGAGTTGCATAATCTCATAGTTGTAGGAACATGTATAAGTCATGAAGAAAGCAATAGCAACATACTAAACGATCAAGTGCTAAGCTAACGGAATGGGTCAAGTCAAGCACATCATTCTCTTAATGATGTGATCCCATTAATCAAATGACAACTCATGTCTATGGTCAGGAAACATAACCATCTTTGATCAACGAGCTAGTCAAGTAGAGGTATACTAGTGACACTATGTTTGTCTATGTATTCACACATGTATTATGTTTCCGGTTAATACAATTCTAGCATGAATAATAAACATTTATCATGATATAAGGAAATAAATAATAACTTTATTATTTCCTCTAGGGAATATTTCCTTCAGTCTCCCACTTGCACTAGAGTCAGTAATCTAGTTCACATCGTCATGTGATTTAACACCAATATTCACATCTGTATGTGATTTATATCCATAGTTCACATCGTCATGTGATCAACACCCCAAGGGTTTACTAGAGTCAATAATCTAGTTCACATCGCTATGTGATTAACACCCAAAGAGTAGTAAGGTATGATCATGTTTTCCTTGTGAGAGAAGTTTAGTCAACGGGTCTGTCATATTCAGAGCCGTATGTATTTTGCAAATATTCTATGTTTACAATGCTCTGAACGGGGGTACTCTAGATAATTGCTCCCACTTTCAATATGTATCCAGATTAAGACTTAGAGTCATCTGGATCAGTGTAAAAAGCATGCATCGATGTAACTTTTACGACGAGCTCCTTTTTCACCTCCATAATCGAGAAATATTTCCTTAGTCCTCACTAAGGATATTCTTGACCGCTGTCCAGTGATCTACTTCCTAGATCAAAATTGTACTCCCTTGCCAAACTCAGAGCAAGATATACAATAGGTCTGGTACATAGCATAGCATACTTTATAGAACCTATGACAAAGGCATAGGGAATGACTTTTCATTCTCTTTCTATTTTCTGCCGTGGTCAGGATTTGAGTCTTACTCAATTTCACACCTTTGCAACACAGGCAAGAACTCTTTCTTTGACTATTCCATTTTGAACTATTTCAAAATCTTGACAAGGTATGTACTTATTGAAAAACTTATCAAGCGTCTTGATCTATCTCAATAGATCTTGATGCTCAATATGTAAGTAGCTTTACTACGGTCTTTCTTTTAAAGAACTCCTTTCAAATACTCCTTTATGCTTTCCAGAAAAATTCTACATCATTTCTGATCAACAATATGTTACTCACATATATTTATCAGAAAGGCGGTAGTGCTCCCACTCACTTTATTGTAAATACAGGCTTCACCGCAAATCTGTATAAAACTATATGCTTTAATCAACTTATCAAAGCATATATTCCAACTCTGAGATGCTTGCACCAGTCCATAGATGGATCGCTGGAGTTTGCACATTTTGTTAGCACCTTTAGGATTGACAAAACCTTCTGGTTGCATCATATACAACTCTTCTTTAAGAAAACCATTAAGGAATGCAGTTTTGACATCCATTTGCCAGATTTCATAAAATGTGGCAATTGCTAACATGATTCGGACAGACTTAAGCATCGCTACAGTTGAGAAAATCTCATTGTAGTCAATTGAACTTGTCGAAAAACCCTTTTGCGACAAGTCGAGCTTTGTAGATAGTAACACTACTATCAGCGTCTGTCTTCCTCTTGAAGATCCATTTATACAATATGGCTTGCCGATCATCGGGCAACTCCACCAAAGTCCACACTTTGTTCTCATATATGGATCCCATCTCAGATTTCATGGCCTCAAGCCATTTCGCGGAATCTGGACTCATCATCGCTTCCTTATAGTTCGTAGGTTCATCATGGTCTAGTAACATGACTTCCAGAACAGGATTACCGTACCACTCTGGTGCGGACTGTACTTTGGAAGACCTACAAGGTTTTGTAGTAACTTAATCTGAAGTTTCATGATCATCATCATTAGCTTCCTCACTAATTGGTGTAGGAATCACTGGAACTGATTTCTGTGATGAACTACTTTCCAATTCGGGAGAAGGTACAAATTACCTTATCAAGCTCTTACTTTCCTCCCACTCACTTCTTTCGAGAGAAACTCCTTCTCTAGAAAGGATCCATTCTTAGCAACAAATGTTTTGCCTTCGGATCTGTGATAGAAGGTGTACCCAACAATTTCCTTTGGGTATTCTATGAAGATGCACTTCTCCGATTTGGGTTCGAGCTTATCAGGTTGAAACATTTTTCACATAAGCATTGCAACTCCAAACTTTTAAGAAACGACAGCTTAGGTTTACTGCTAAACCATAGTTCATAAGGTGTCGTCTCAACGGATTTAGATGGTGCCCTATTTAAAGTGAATGCAGCTATCTCTAATGCATAACCCCAAAACAATAGTGGTAAATCGGTAAGATACATCATAGATCGCACCATATCCAATAAAGTGTGGTTACGACGTTCGGACACACCATTACGCTGTGGTGTTCCATGTGGCGTGAACTGTGAAACTATTCCACATTGTTTAAAATGAAGGCCAAACTCGTAACTCAAATATTCTTCTCTACGATCAGATTGTAGAAACTTTATTTTCTTGTTACGATGATTCTCCACTTCACTCTGAAATTCTTTGAACTTTTCAAATGTTTCAGACTTGTGCTTCATTAAGTAGATATACGCATATCTGCTCAAATCATCTGTGAAGGTCAAAAAATAATGATACCCTGCCACGAGCATCAACACTCATTGGACCGCATACATTGGTATGTATTATTTCCAACAAGTTAGTAGCTCGTTCCATTGTTTCCGGAGAATGGAGTTTTAGTCATCTTGCCCAAAAGGCACGGTTCGCAAGCATCAAATGATTCATAAACAAGTGATTCTGAAAATCCATTTTTATGGAGTTTCTTCATGCGCTTTACACCGATATGACCCAAACGGCAGTGCCACAAATAAGTTGCACTATCATTATTAACTTTGCATATTTTGACATCAACATTATGAATATGTGTATCACTATGATCAAGATTCAATAAACCATTACCATTGGGTGTATGACCATAGAAGGTTTTATTCATGTAAACAGAATAACAATTTATTCTCTATCTTAGATGAATAATCGTATCGCAATAAACATGATCTAATCATATTTATGCTCAACGCAAACACCAAATAACATTTATTTAGGTTTAACACTAATCTTGAAAATACAGGGAGTGTGTGATGATGATCATATCAATCTTGGAACTACTTCCAACACTCATCGTCACGTCCCCTTCAACTAGTCTCTGTTTATTCTGTAACTCCTGTTTCGAGTTACTAATCTTAGCAGCCGAACAAGTATCAAATACTCAAGGGCTACTATAAACACTAGTAAGGCACACATCAATAACATGTATATCAAATATACCCTTGTTCAATTTGCCATCCTTCTTATCCACCAAATATTCAGGGCATTTCCTCTTCCAGTGACCATTTCTTTTGCAGTGTAAGCACTCAGTTTCAGGCTTTGGTCCAGCTTTGGGTTTCTTCGCGGGAGTGACAACTTGCTTGCCATTCTACTTGAAGTTTCCTTTCTTTCCCTTTTCTTGAAACTAGTGATCTTGTCAATCATCAACACTTGATGCTCTTTCTTGATTTCTACCTTCGTCGATTTCAACATCACGAAGAGCTTGGGAATCGTTTTCGTCATCCCTTGCATACTATAGTTCATCACGAAGTTCTAGTAACTTGGTGATGGTTGATGTCTACTACACAACCTTCTTCTTGTAGAATTTGTTGGGCCTGCAAGTGCACAGGTTTGTAGGATAGTAGCAAATTTCCCTCAAGTGGTTGACCTAAGGTTTATCAATCCATAGGAGGCATAGGATGAAGATGGTCTCTCTCAAGCAACCCTGCAACCAAATAACAAAAAGTCTCTTGTGTCCCCAACACACCCAATACAATGGTAAATTGTATAGGTGCACTAGTTCGGCGAAGAGATGGTGATACAAGTGCAAAATAGATAGTAGATATAGGTTTTTGTAATCTGAAATAATAAAAACAGCAAGGTAACTAATAATAAAAGTGAGCGTAAACGGTATTGCAATGATAGGAAACAAGGCCTAGGGTTCATACTTTCACTAGTGAAAGCTCTCTCAACAATAATAACATAGATAGATCATATAACAAGCCCTCAACATTCAACAAAGAGTCACTCCGAAGCCACTAATAGCGGAGAACAAACGTAGAGATTATGGTTGGGTACGAAACCACCTCAAAGTTATTCTTTCGGATCAATCTATAAAAGAGTTCGTACTAGAATAACACCTTAAGACACAAATCAACCAAAACCCTAATGTCACCTAGATACTCCATTGTCACCTCAAGTATCCGTGGGCATGATTATACGATATGCATCACACAATCTCAGATTCATCCAACCAACACAAAGTACTTCAAAGAGTGCCCCAAAGTTTCTACCAGAGAGTCAAGAACGTGTGCCAACCCCTATGCATAGGTTCCCAATGTCACGAAACCCGCAAGTTGATCACCAAAACATACATCAAGTGGCACATGATATCCCATTGTCACCACAGATAATCACGGCAAGACATACATCAAGTGTTCTCATAAAAGACTCAATCCGATAAGATAACTTCAAAGGGGAAACTCAATTCATCACAAGAGAGTAGAGGGGGAGAAACATCATAAGATCCAACTACAATAGCAAAGCTCGGGATACATCAAGATCATGCCATAGAGGGAACACGAGAGAGAACACGAGAGAGAGAGAGATCAAACACATAGCTACTGGTACATACCCTTAGCCCCGAGGGTGAACTACTCCCTCTCGTCATGGATAGCGCCGGGATGATGAAGATGGCCACCGGTGATGGGATCCCCCTCTGGAAGGATGCCGGAACAGGGTCCCAATTGGTTTTTGGTGGCTACAGAGGCTTGCGGCGGCGGAACTCCCGATCTATCTTCTGTTCTGGAAGTTTTAGGGCATATTGGTATATATAGGAGGAAGAAATACGTCAGGGGAGCCACGAGGGCCCCACGAGGGTGGAGGGAACGCCTAGGGGGGTGGGCGCGCCCCCTACCTCGTGACTTCATCGTTTCTTTCTTGACGTGGACTCCAAGTCTCCCGGGTTGCTTTCCTTCCAAAAATAACTTCTCTAGTTGATTTTGTTCCGTTTTGACTTCGTCTAATATTCCTTTTCCTCGAAACACTGAAATAGGCATAAAACAGCAAATCTGGGCTGGGCCTCTGGTTAATAGGTTAGTCCCAAAAATAATATAAAAGTGGATAATAAAGCCCAATATTGCCTAAAACAGTAGATAAAGTAGCATGGAGCAATCAAAAATTATAGATACGTTGGAGACGTATCAAGCATCCCCAAGCTCAATTCCTGCTCGTCCTCGAGTAGGTAAATGATAAAAAAGAATTTTTGATGCGGAGTGATACTTTGGCATAATTTCAATGTAAATCTTCTTTATTGTGATATGAATATTCAGATCCGAAAGATTCAAGACAAAAGTTCATATTGACACAAAAATAATAATACTTCAAGCATACTAATCAAAGCAATCATGTCTTCTCAAAATAACATGGCAAAAGAAAGTTCATCCCTACAAAATCATATAGTTAGGCTATGCTTCATTTTCGTCACACAAAGATGTTCCCAACTTCTATACCCCCGATGACAAGCCAAGCAATTGTTTCATACTTAAATAATCTCAAATTTTTCAACCTTCACGCAATACATGAGCATGAGCCATGGATATAGCACTATGGGTGGAATAGAATATGATGATGGGGATTGTGTGGAGAAAACAGAAAAGGAGAAAGTCTCACATTGACGAGGCTAATCAACGGGCTATGGAGATGCCCATCAATTGATGTCAACATGAGGAGTAGGGATTGCCATGCAACGGATGCACTAGAGCTATGAATGCTCAACAAAAGAAAACTAGTGGGTGTGCATCCAACTCGCTTGCTCACGAAGACCTAGGGCATTTGAGGAAGCCCATCGTAGGAATATACAAGCCAAGTTCTATAATGAAAAATTCCCACTAGTATAAAAAGACAACTTATGAGACTCACTACATGAGGAACAAGGTGCTACTTTGAAGCACAAGTGTGGAAAAAGAGATAGTAGCATTGCCCTTTTTTATTTTCTTTTTTTTGGGCCTTTATTTTTGGCCTTTCTCTTTTTTGGGGGCAATTCTCTAATAATGATGATCATCACACTTCTATTAATTACAACACAAGGATTACAACTCGAAACTTAGAACAAGATATGACTCTATATGAATGCCTCCGGCGGTGTACCGGGATGGTGCAATGAATCAAGAGTGACATGTATGGAAAATAATGCATGGTGGATTTGCCACAAATGCGATGTCAACTACAAGATCATGCAATGGCAATATGACAAAAGTAATGTATGTCATGATGATGGTGGTGGAAGTTGCATGGCAATATATCTCGGAATGGCTATGAAAATGCCATGATAGGTAGGTATGGTGGCTGTTTTGAGGAAGATATAAGGAGGTTTATGTGTGATAAAGCGTATCGTATCACGGGGTTTGGATGCACCGGTGAAGTTTGCACCAACTCTCAAGGTGAGAAAGGGCAATGCAAGGTACCGAAGAGGCTAGCAAAGGCGGAAAGGTGAGAGTGCGTATAATCCATGGACTCAACATTAGTCAAAAGAACTCATATACTTATTGCAAAAATTTAGAAGTCATCATAAATCAAGTACTACGCGCATGCTCCTAGGGGGATAGATTGGTAGGAAAATACCATCGCTCGTCCCTGACTGCCACTCATAAGGATGCACAAGCCAGGTACACTTCACGTTTCAAATTTGTTACACAACTTTAACAATATGTGCATGCTACGGATTTTGCGAACTTCAACACAAGCATTCTCAAATTCACAATTACTCAACTAGCATGACTTTAATATCACTACCTCCATATCTCAAAACAATTATCAAGTATCAAACTTTTCTTAGTATTCAGCACACTCATAAGAAAGTTTCACATATCTTGAATACCAAGTATATTAATATTAAGCAAATTACCATGCTATTAACGACTCTCAAAATAATCTAAGTGAAGTATGAGAGTTCATCTATTTCTTCAAAATAAAACTACCACCATGCTCTAAAAGATATAAGTGAAGTACTAGAGCAACAACAAACTACTCCGAAAGATATAAGTGAAGCACTATGAGCAAAAATATCAAGCTCAAAAGATATAAGTGAAGCACATAGAGTATTCTAGCAACTTCAAATTTATGTATGGCTCTCTCATTTAATAATTTCAGATCTTGATACTTTATTCAAACAGCAAACAAAGCTAAAGAAAACTACATTGCAAGGATAGCACAACTCATGTGAAGAAGCAAAAACATAGGCTCAACCGATACTAACCGATAGTTGTTGAAGAAGAAAGGTGGGATGCCTACCGGGGTATCCCCAAGCTTAGATGCTTGAGACTTCTTGAAATATTATCTTGGGGTGCCTTGGGCCTCCCCAAGCTTGAGCTTTTGTGTCTCCTTAATTCCTCTCATATCATGGTTTCCCTTTTTATCAAAAGCTTCATTCACAACAAACTCAACAAGAACTCGTGAGATAGGTTAGTATAAACCAATGCAAAACCTTATCATTTTCTACTGTAACAAATCACTAACATTATTATTCAACATTTCATACTAAATGCCTCTGCATATTTAATACTCCTATCTTCAAATAGAATCATTAAACAAGCAAACATATGCAAACAATGCAACCATAACAGCAATCTGCCAAAACAGAACAGTCTGTAAAGAATGCAAGAGTCATCATACTTACCTAACTCCAAAAATTATGAACTAAATTCCCACTATAATAAATTTATCATAGCTCAATATCCAAAAAGATTCAACATTATAACACTCTCTGACTTTTCTAGGGAATTTTCGCAACAACGGTAAACTTTCTGTTTTCAAACAGCCACATGTATTCTAGCAAAATAAGCATGGCAAAGGCTATCCTTGACTTTTTTATTTAAACTAAAGATTCAAAACATTAATTTAACTAACAGCAAGCAAAAAATAACCAAAGGAAATGACGCTCCAAGCAAAACACATATCATGTGGTGAATAAAAATATAGCTCCAAGTAAAGTTACCGATTAACAAAGACGAAAGAGGGGATGCCTTCCGTGGCATCCCCAAGCTTAGGCTCTTGGTTATCCTTGAATATTACCTTGGGGTGCCTTGGGCATCCCCAAGCTTAGGCTATTGCCACTCCTTTATTCCATCGTCCATCGAATCTTTACCCAAAACTTGAAAACTCCACAACACAAAACTCAACAGAAAACTCATAAGCTCCGTTAGTATAAGAAAATAAAACCACCACTTAGGTACTGTAATGAAATCATTCTAAATTCATATTGGTGTAATATCTACTGTACTCCGACTTATCTATGGTTCATACCCTCCGATACTACTCATAGATTCATCAAAATAAGCAAACAACACATAGAAAACAGAATCTGTCAAAAACAGAACAGTTTGTAGTAAACTGTAGCAAACGTATACTTCTGGAACTCCAAATATCCTACCAAGTTAGGAAGTCCTAAGAAATTCGTGTACCAATCCAGAGCAAAAATAATCAGATCAGACGCACGTTTCTGTGAATTAACAAAACTAATTTACTGGGTGCAAAAGTTTCTGATTTTCAGCAGGATCAACACAACTATCACCGTAAGTCATCCTAAAGGTCCTACTTGGCACTTTATTGAAACAAAAGCTATAAAACATGATTACTACAGTAGCATAATCATGTGGACACACAAAAACAGTAAGGATAAGTATTGGGTTGTCTCCCAACAAGCGCTTTTCTTTAATGCCTTTCTAGCTAGGCATGATGATGACAATTATGCTCACATAAAAGATAAGAATTGAAACATAACGGGAGCATCATGAAGCATATGACTAGAACATTTAAGTCTAACCCACTTCCTATGCATAGGGATTTTGTGAACAAACAACTTATGGGAACAATAATCAACTTGCATAGCAAGGTAAAACAAGCATAGCTTCAAAACTTGAAGCACATAGAGAGGAAACTTGATCTTATTGCAATTCCTATAAGCATATATTCCTCCTTCATAATAATTTTCAGTAGCATCATGAATGAATTCAACAATATAACCAGCACCTAAAGCATTCTTTTCATGATCTACAAGCATAGAAAATTTACTACTCTCCACATAAGCAAAATTCTTGTCATCAATAGTAGTGGGAGAAAACTCAACAAAATAACTATCATATGATTGAAAATTAAGATCAAGATGACAAGTTTATTGGTTATCATTATTCTTTAAAGCATACGTGTCATCACAATAATCATCATAGATAGGAGGCATGCTTTCATCATAGTAAATTTTCTCATCAAAGCTTGGGGGACAAAAAATACCATCTTCATCAAACATAGCTTCCCCAAGCTTGTGGCTTTGCATATCATTAGCGTCATGGATATTCAAGGAATTCATACTAACAACATTGCAATCATGCTCATCATTCACATATTTTATGCCAAGCATTCTAGTAATTCTTCTTCTAGTACTTGAGCACAATTTTCCTTCCCATCATTTTCATGAAAGACATTAAAAATATGAAGAATATGAGGCACTCTCAATTCCATTTTTTGTAGTTTTCTTTTATAAACTAAACTAGTGATAAAACAAGAGAAAAAAAGATTCGATTGCAAGATCTAAAGATATACCTTCAAGCACTTACCTCCCTGGCAACGGCGCCAGAAAAGAGCTTAGTTGATGGGGTGTGAGTGAGTGCCCTTTACCTTTGCCTCCCCGGCAACGGTGCCAGAAAAGAGCTTGATGTCTACTACACAACCTTCTTCTTGTAGACATTGTTGGGCCTGCAAGTGCACAGGTTTGTAGGACAGTAGCAAATTTCCCTCAAGTGGATGACCTAAGGTTTATCAATCCGTAGGAGACGTAGGATGAAGATGGTCTCTCTCAAGCAACCTTGCAACCAAATAACAAAAAGTCTCTCGTGTCCCCAACACACCCAATACAATGGTAAATTGTATAGGTGCACTAGTTCGGCAAAGAGATGGTGATACAAGTGCAAAATAGATAGTAGATATAGGTCTTTGTAATCTGAAATAATAAAAACAGCAACGTAACTAATGATAAAAGTGAGCGTAAATGGTATTGCAATGATAGGAAACAAGGCCTAGGGTTCATACTTTCACTAGTGCAAGTTCTCTCAACAATAATAACATAGATAGATCATATAACAAGCCCTCAACATGCAACAAAGAGTCACTTCGAAGCCACTAATAGCGGAGAACAAACGTAGAGATTATGGTAGGGTACGAAACCACCTCAAAGTTATTCTTTCGGATCAATCTATAAAAGAGTTCGTACTAGAATAACACCTTAAGACACAAATCAACCAAAACCCTAATGTCACCTAGATACTCCATTGTCACCTCAAGTATCTGTGGGCATGATTATACGATATGCATCACACAATCTCAGATTCATCCAACCAACACAAAGTACTTCAAAGAGTGCCCCAAAGTTTCTACCAGAGAGTCAAGAATGTGTGCCAACCCCTATGCATAGGTTCCCAATGTCACGAAACCCGCAAGTTGATCACCAAAACATACATCAAGTGGCACATGATATCCCATTGTCACCACAGATAATCACGGCAAGACATACATCAAGTGTTCTCATAAAAGACTCAATCCGATAAGATAACTTCAAAGGGGAAACTCAATTCATCACAAGAGAGTAGAGGGGGGGAAACATCATAAGATTCAACTACAATAGCAAAGCTCGGGATACATCAAGATCGTGCCATAGAGGGAACACGAGAGAGAACACGAGAGAGAGAGAGAGAGAGAGAGAGAGAGATCAAACACATAGCTACTGGTACATACCCTTAGCCCCGAGGGTGAACTACTCCCTCTCGTCATGGATAGCGCCGGGATGATGAAGATGGCCACCGGTGATGGGATCCCCCTCTAGCAGGATGCCGGAACAGGGTCCCAATTGGTTTTTGGTGGCTACAGAGGCTTGCGGCAGTGGAACTCCCGATCTATCTTCTGTTCTGGAAGTTTTAGGTCATATTGGTATATATAGGAGGAAGAAATACGTTAGGGGAGCCACGAGGGCCGCACGAGGGTGGAGGGCGCACCCAGGGGGGTGGGCGCGCCCCCCTACCTCATGACTTCCTTGTTTCTTTCTTGACGTGGACTGCAAGTCTCCCGGGTTGCTTTCCTTCCAAAAATAACTTCTCTAGTTGATTTCGTTCCGTTTTGACTCCGTCTGATGTTCCTTTTCCTCGAAACACTGAAATAGGCATAAAACAGCAAATCTGGGCTGGGCCTCCGGTTAATAGGTTAGTCCCAAAAATAATATAAAAGTGGATAATAAAGCCCAATATTGCCTAAAACAGTAGATAAAGTAGCATGGAGCAATCAAAAATTATAGATACGTTGGAGATGTATCAAGCATCCCCAAGCTCAATTCCTGCTCGTCCTCGAGTAGGTAAATGATAAAAAAGAATTTTTGATGCGGAGTGATACTTTGGCATAATTTCAATGTAAATCTTCTTAATTGTGATATGAATATTCAGATCCGAAAAATTCAAGACAAAAGTTCATATTGGCACAAAAATAATAATACTTCAAGCATACTAATCAAAGCAATCATGTCTTCTCAAAATAACATGGCAAAAGAAAGTTCATTCCTACAAAATCATATAGTTAGGCTATGCTTCATTTTCATCACACAAAGATGTTCCCAACTTCTATACCCCCGATGACAAGCCAAGCAATTGTTTCATACTTAAATAATCTCAAACTTTTCAACCTTCACACAATACATGAGCGTGAGCCATGGATATAGCACTATGGGTGGAATAGAATATGATGATGGGGATTTTGTGGAGAAGACAAAAAAGGAGAAAGTCTCACATTGACGAGGCTAATCAACGGGCTATGGAGATGCCCATCAATTGATGTCAACATGAGGAGTAGGGATTGCCATGCAATGGATGCACTAGAGCTATGAATGCTCAACAAAAGAAAACTAGTGGGTGTGCATCCAACTCGCTTGCTCACGAAGACCTAGGGCATTTGAGGAAGCCCATCGTAGGAATATACAAGCCAAGTTCTATAATGAAAAATTCCCACTAGTATAAAAAGACAACTTATGAGACTCACTACATGAGGAACAAGGTGCTACTTTGAAGCACAAGTGTGGAAAAAGAGATAGTAGCATTGCCCTTTTTTATTTTCTTTTTTTGGGCCTTTTTTTGGCCTTTATCTTTTTTTTGGGCAATGCTCTAATAATGATGATCATCACACTTCTATTGATTACAACACAAGGATTACAACTCGAAACTTAGAACAAGATATGACTCTATATGAATGCCTCCGGCGGTGTACCGGGATGGTGCAATGAATCAAGAGTGACATGTATGGAAAATAATGCATGGTGGATTTGCCACAAATACGATGTCAACTACAAGATCATGCAATGGCAATATGACAAAAGTAATGTATGTCATGATGATGATGGTGGAAGTTGCATGGCAATATATTTCGGAATGGCTATGGAAATGCCATGATAGGTAGGTATGGTGGCTGTTTTGAGGAAAATATAAGCAGGTTTATGTGTGATAGAGCGTATCGTATCACGGGGTTTGGATGCACCGGTGAAGTTTGCACCAACTCTCAAGGTGAGAAAGGGCAATGCACGGTACCGAATAGGCTAGCAAAGGCGGAAAGGTGAGAGTGCGTATAATCCATGGACTCAACATTAGTCAAAAGAACTCATATACTTATTGCAAAAATTTAGAATTCATCAAAAATCAAGTACTACGCGCATGCTCCTAGGGGGATAGATTGGTAGGAAAATACCATCGCTCGTCCCCGATCGCCACTCATAAGGATGCACAAGCCAGGTACACTTCATGTTTCAAATTTGTTACACAACTTTAACCATACGTGCATGCTACGGGACTTGCTAACTTCAACACAAGCATTCTCAAATTCACAATTACTCAACTAGCACGACTTTAATATCACTACCTCCATATCTTAAAACAATTATCAAGTATCAAACTTTTCTTAGTAATCAGCACACTCATAAGAAAGTTTCACATATCTTGAATACCAAGTATATTAATATTAAGCAAATTACCATGCTATTAACGACTCTCAAAATAATCTAAGTGGAGTATGAGAGTTCATCTATTTCTTCAAAATAAAACTACCACCATGCTCTAAAAGATATAAGTGAAGTACTAGAGCAAAAACAAACTACTCCGAAAGATATAAGTGAAGCACTATGAGCAAAACTATCAAGCTCAAAAGATATAAGTGAAGCACATAGAGTATTCTCGCAAATTCAAATTTATGTATGGCTCTCTCATTTAATAATTTCAGATCTTGATACTTTATCAAACAGCAAGCAAAGCTAAAGAAAACTACATTGCAAGGATAGCACAACTCATGTGAAGAAGCAAAAACTTAGGCTCAACCGATACTAACCGATAGTTGTTGAAGAAGAAAGGTGGGATGCCTACCGGGGCATCCCCAAGCTTAGATGCTTGAGACTTCTTGAAATATTATCTTGGGGTGCCTTGGGAATCCCCAAGCTTGAGCTTTTGTGTCTCCTTAATTCCTCTCATATCATGGTTTCTCTTTTTATCAAAAGCTTCATTCACAACAAACTCAACAAGAACTCATGAGATAGGTTAGTATAAACCAATGCAAAACCTTATCATTTTCTACTGTAACAAATCACTAACATTATTATTCAACATTACATACTAAATTCCTCTGCATATTTAATACTCCTATCTTCAAATAGAATCATCAAACAAGCAAACATATGCAAACAATGCAACCATAACAGCAATCTCCCAAAACAGTACAGTATGTAAAGAATGCAAGAGTCATCATACTTCCCTAACTCCAAAAATTATGAACTAAAATTCCCACTGTAATAAATTTATCAGATCTCAGTATGCAAAAAGATTCAACATTATACCACTCTCTGACTTTTGTAGGGAATTTTTGCAACAGCGGTAAACTTTCTGTTTTCAAACAGCCACATGTATTCTAGCAAAATAAGCATGGCAAAGGCTATCCTTGACTTTTTTATTTAAACTAAAGATGCAAGACATTAATCTAACTAACAGCAATCAAAAACTAACCAAAGGAAATGACGCTCCAAGCAAAACACATATCATGTGGTGAATAAAAATATAGCTCCAAGTAAAGTTACCGATGAAGAAAGACGAAAGAGGGGATGCCTTCCGGAGCATCCCCAAGCTTAGGCTCTTGGTTATCCTTGAATATTACCTTGGGGTGCCTTGGGCATCCCCAATCTTAGGCTCTTGCCACTCCTTTATCCCATAGTCCATCGAATCTTTACCCAAAACTTGAAAACTCCACAACACAAAACTCAACAGAAAACTCGTAAGCTCCGTTAGTATAAGAAAATAAAACCACCACTTAGGTACTGTAATGAACTAATTCTAAATTCATATTGGTGTAATATCTACTGTACTCCGACTTATCTATGGTTCATACCCTCCGATACTACTCATAGATTCATCAAAATAAGCAAACAACACATAGAAAACAGAATCTGTCCAAAACAGAACAGTCTGTAGTAATCTGTATCAAACGTATACTTATGGAACTCCAAATATCCTACCGAATTAGGAAGTCCTAAGCAACTCGTGTACCAATCCTGAGAAAAAATAATCAGATCAGAAGCCCGTTTCTATGAATTAACAAAACTAATTTACTGGGTGCAAAAGTTTCTGATTTTCAGCAGGATCAACACAACTATCACCGTAAGCCATCCTAAAGGTCCTACTTGGCACTTTATTGAAACAAAAGCTATAAAACATGATTACTACAGTAGCATAATCATGTGGACACACGAAAACATTAAGGATAAGTATTGGATTCTCTCCCAACAAGCGCTTTTCTTTAATGCCTTTCTAGCTAGGCATGATGATGACAATGATGCCCACATAAAAGATAAGAATTGAAACATAACGGGAGCATAATGAAGCATATGACTAGAACATTTAAGTCTAACCCACTTCCTATGCATAGGGATTTTGTGAACAAACAACTTATGGGAACAATAATCAACCTGCATAGGAAGGTAAAACAAGCATAGCTTCAAAACTTGAAGCACATAGAGAGGCAACTTGATCTTATTGCAATTCCTACAAGCATATATTCCTCCCTAGTAATAACTTTCAGTAGAATCATGAATGAATTCAACAATATAACCAGCACCTAAACATTCTTTTCATGATCTACAAGCATAGAAAATTTACTACTCTCCACATAAGCAAAATTCTTCTCATGAATAGTAGTGGGAGCAAACTCAACAAAATAACAATCATATGATTGAAAATTAAGATCAAGATGACAAGTTTCAGGGTTATCATTATTCCTTAAAGCATACGTGTCATCACAATAATCATCATAGATAGGAGGCATGCTTTCATCATAGTAAATTTGCTCATCAAAGCTTGGGTTACAAAAAATATCATCTTCATCAAACATAGCTTCCCCAAGCTTGTGGCTTTGCATATCATTAGCATCATGGATATTCAAGGAATTCATACTAACAACATTGCAATCATGCTCATCATTCACATATTTTATGCCAAGCATTCTATGTAATTCTTCTTCTAGTACTTGAGCACAATTTTCCTTCCCATCATTTTCATGAAAGACATTAAAAAGATGAAGCATATGAGGCACTCTCAATTCCATTTTTTGTAGTTTTCTTTTATAAACTAAACTAGTGATAAAACAAGAAACAAAAAGATTCGATTGCAAGATCTAAAGGTATACCTTCAAGCACTTACCTCCCCGGCAACGGCGCCAGAAAAGAGCTTCGTTGACTGGGTGTGAGTGAGTGCCCTTTACCTTTGCCTCCCCGGCAACGGCGCCAGAAAAGAGCTTGATGTCTACTACACAACCTTCTTCTTGTAGACGTTGTTGGGCCTGCAAGTGCACATGTTTGTAGGACAGTAGCAAATTTCCCTCAAGTGGATGACCTAAGGTTTATCAATCCGTAGGAGACGTAGGATGAATATGGTCTCTCTCAAGCAACCCTGCAACCAAATAACAAAAAGTCTCTTGTGTCCCCAACAAACCCAATACTATGGTAAATTGTATAGGTCCACTAGTTCGGCGAAGAGATGGTGATACAAGTGCAAAATAGATAGTAGATATAGGTTTTTGTAATCTGAAATAATAAAAACAGCAAGGTAACTAATGATAAAAGTGAGCGTAAACGGTATTGCAATGATAGGAAACAAGGCCTAGGGTTCATACTTTGACTAGTGCAAGTTCTCTCAACAATAATAACATAGATAGATCATATAACAAGCCCTCAACATGCAACAAAGAGTCACTCCGAAGCCACTAATAGCAGAGAACAAACATAGAGATTATGGTAGGGTACGAAACCACCTCAAAGTTATTCTTTCGAATCAATCTATAAAAGAGTATGTACTAGAATAACACCTTAAGACACAAATCAACCAAAACCCTAATGTCACCTAGATATTCCATTGTCACCTCAAGTATCCGTGGGCATGATTATGCGATATGCATCACACAATCTCAGATTCATCCAACCAACACAAAGTACTTCAAAGAGTGCCCCAAAGTTTCTACCAGAGAGTCAAGAACGTGTGCCAACCCCTATGCATAGGTTCCCAATGTCACGAAACCCGCAAGTTGATCACCAAAACATACATCAAGTGGCACATGATATCCCATTGTCACCACAGATAATCACGGCAAGACATACATCAAGTGTTCTCATAAAAGACTCAATCCGATAAAATAACTTCAAAGGGGAAACTCAATTCATCACAAGAGAGTAGAGGGGGAGAAACATCATAAGATCCAACTACAAGAGCAAAGCTCGGGATACATCAAGATCATACAATAGAGGGAACACGAGAGAGAACACGAGAGAGAGAGATCAAACACATAGCTACTGGTACATACCCTCAGCCCCGACGGTGAACTACTCCCTCCTCGTCATGGACAGCGCGGGGATGATGAAGATGGCCACCGGTGATGGGATCCCCCTCCGGCAGGGTGCCGGAACAGGGTCCCGATTGGTTTTTGGTGGCTACAGAGGCTTGCGGCGGCGGAACTCCCAATCTATTTTCTGTTCTGGTAGTTTTAGGTCATATTAGTATATATAGGAGGAAGAAATACGTCAGGGGAGCCACGAGGGCCGCACGAGGGTGGAGGGTGCATCCAGGGGGGTGAGCGCGCCCCCCTACCTCGTGACTTCCTCGTTTCTTTCTTGACGTGGACTCCAAGTCTCCCGGTTGCTTTCCTTCCAAAAATAACTTCTCTAGTTGATTTCGTTCCGTTTTGACTCCGTCTGATGTTCCTTTTCCTCGAAACACTGAAATAGGCATAAAACAGCAAATCTAGGCTGGGCCTCCGGTTAATAGGTTAGTCCCAAAAATAATATAAAAGTGGTTAATAAAGCCCAATATTGCCTAAAACAGTAGATAAAGTAGCATGGAGCAATCAAAAATTATAGATACGTTGGAGACGTATCAAGCATCCCCAAGCTCAATTCCTGCTCGTCCTCGAGTAGGTAAATGATAAAAAAGAATTTTTGATGTGGAGTGATACTTTGGCATAATTTCAATGTAAATCTTCTTAATTGTGATATGAATATTCAGATCCGAAAGATTCAAGACAAAAGTTCATATTGACACAAAAATAATAATACTTCAAGCATACTAATCAAAGCAATCATGTCTTCTCAAAATAACATGGCAAAAGAAAGTTCATCCCTACAAAATCATATAGTTAGGCTATGCTTCATTTTCGTCACACAAAGATGTTCCCAACTTCTATACCCCCGATGACAAGCCAAGCAATTGTTTCATACTTAAATAATCTCAAACTTTTCAACCTTCACGCAATACATGAGCGTGAGCCGTGGATATAGCACTATGGGTGGAATAGAATATGATGATGGTGATTGTGTGGAGAAGACAAAAAAGGAGAAAGTCTCACATTGACGAGGCTAATCAACGGGCTATGGAAAAAATCGAACATGGAAATACAAGATGAGCCTCACTCGTAAGAATTTCTGAACTTCCCCGGACAGAGCACTTGAACTTCTTTCAACAAACCTTTTAAGCTTTTAATTTTCTATACTTTTATTCTCATTTGAAATGCGTTCCTTGCAGTACTTTAACTTCTCGTTGTTTTCACTATGAACTTCTGTCGCATTTTTGTGTATACATCGAATTACACACAATTGAAGGTTAGACGTCATTTTTGTCATTCTAGAAACGAAAAACCCAATTTTTATTACAATTGAACTCCTTTGTTAGTATAATTAGAACTTCTCAGTTTAACAACGGAAACGAAATGCTCTGTTATTCTAATTTTTTATAAACTTCGAACTTCTCTATTATTTTAATTTAAACTTCTTACTTTTGTTCTATAGGAAAAAAATATGGTTTTTAAATAAACATCAAACTTTAAAAAAAATGAACTTCATACTTTTAGTTTTCTACGAACGAAAAGAATTTTAGTTTTTTTATATATTGAACTACTCGAACTTCTTGTTTTTATTTCTTTACTAACAAGGAAAATTTGAGCTTGTTTTAAATATTGAACTGCTCTTTTTTTGTAATTTGGACTTCTTAGTTTTGTTATAAACATCGAACCGCTCCGTTATTAAATTTGAACTTCTAGTTTTTCTATGGAAATAAGGGACAAACTATTTTTACAAACTTTTGGAACTACTCTATTTTTTTTATTTGACGTTCTGAGGTTTTTAAGAAACATTGAGCTTCTATGTAATTTAAATTTGAACCTCAATTTTTTTCTACAAATGGGAAAATACCATTTTTTGTATAATTTTTGAACCGATCTACTTTTTATATTTGAAGTTGGTTTATTTCTAGTAAAGGGGAAAATCTCAGTTTTATAATAAACAATCAAACTACTTCGCTATTTTAATTTGAACTTCTATTTTTTAAATAAGTGTACATATTTTGTCTTTTCTCATATTTTCGTTACTTTTCACTTTTAGTTACATGATGTTTTAGAACGAAACATTTTTCTACAACCTTGGCTTCGCAATGTTCAGTCGTCAATTGATAGTTTTTGTGTGTTCAACTCTCTTTTTTTGGACCCACAAGGTGTGTTGTTTTTTTGAAAACGGTTTTTTTAACTATCAACGATCGAAACTATGAACTTCCCACCCACAGAACGGTTTTCTACATGATAGTGAATCTTTTTTAGAAAAAATATGTTTTTAAATAAGCATCAAACATTTTTTAAATGAACTTCAGAATTTTGTTTTTCCTATAATAGGAAATAATTTGAGTTTTCCGTATACATCGAAGTACTTCGTTATTTTATTTGAACTTCTCAATTTTATTTGTTTAGTAGCAAGTAAAATTCGAGTTTTTAAATTCGAACTTCTTAATTTTTTTAATTTGGACTTCTCATTTTTTCCGAAAATGTGAAAATAAAATGCTCTATTATTCTAAATTGAACTTCTAGGTTTTTATTTACTTTTTGAAAGCGAAATTCTTGATTTTTTTTTAAACTTCAAACTGCACCATTATTTGAATTTGAACTTCTAGGTTTTTTTAGGAACAACCTTGTTCGCCAGAAAACTACGCTTCATCATATCGGTTTCTGAATTGGTCTCTGTATTCACTTTTGAACTTCCGTCATGGTTTTTGTTCTTAATTAAACATTGAATTGCGTGGATTTTTAAATTTGGACTTTCTTGGTTTTTATTTTCGTGTAACGGGAAAAATCTGACTTTTGTAATTAATATCGAACTGCTGGCTTTTTTAATAGAACTTCTTGGTTATATTATTTGATTTTTTTAACTTCCTCATATTTTTGTCTTTGATGTTCCAGAATTGAACAATGTGCACTCCCTCGAATTGTTAGCCACATTTTTTTATAGTGTACAAACTTTCTCATCAGACACACCTTGAACTCTCCATATTCTAAAAATGTATGAAATCATCAGACGTATTTTTTCGTTGATATGTTTACTATCATGTACTGACAGAGAGATAAATAGCCAACAATATCACAACACTTAACTTGTGTAAGAAAGAAAAGAAGGCATTTTTCAGTGGGACAACACGAAAACAAGGTTTTCAAACCCATTTTTCTCCAAGGCGCATAAAACCAACGCATTTTTTACACCACAACAATGTGGCTTAAGGAAACTCGAATTTCTTGATGAACAGAGAGGTCGTTGAGCATGTATAGTTGGTGTGAGACACCACCACAGTGTGTTGAGTACCTTTGTCCTGACCTTCCGCAACATTGATACATGAACTTCTCTGTTCGTCAACCCCGACCTTCCGAATTTCCCTTTTTCATCTGCATGAATTTTGATGGGACGATTGTTGGGGAATGTAGTAATTTCAAAAATTTCCTACGCACACGCAAGATCATGGTGATGCATAGCAACGAGAGGGGAGAGTGTTTTCCACGTACCCTCGTAGACCGAAAGCGGAAGCGTTAGAACAACGCGGTTGATGTAGTCGTACGTCTTCATGGCCCGACCGATCAAACACCGAAACTACGGCACCTCTGAGTTCTAGCACACGTTCAGCTCGATGACAATCCCCGTACTCCGATCCAGCAGAATGTCAGGGAAGAGTTCCATCAGCACAACAGAGTGGTGACGATCTTGATGTTCTACCGTCGCAGGGCTTCGCCTAAGCACCGCTACAATATTATCGAGGAGGACTATGGTGGAGGGGGGCACCGCACACGGCTAAGAGATTAAGAGATCAATTGTTGTGTCTCCAAGGGGTGCCCCCCTCCTCGTATATAAAGGAGCCAAGGGGGAGGGGGCAGCCGGCCAAGGAGGGCGTGCCAAGGGGGAGTCCTACTCCCACCAGGAGTAGGACTCCCTTCTTTCCTAATTGGAGAAGGAGAAGGGGGGAAGGAGGAGGGAGAGAGGAAGGAAAGGGGGGCGGCGCCCCCCTCTCCTTGTCCTATTCAGACTAGGGGGGAGGGGGCGCGGCCAGCCCTTGCCTCCTCTCTTCCTCTCCACTAGGGCCCATGTAGGCCCATTAAGCCCGCCGGGGGGTTCCGGTAACCTCCTGATACTCCGGTAAAATCCCGATTTCACCCGGAACAATTCCGATATCCAAATATAGGCTTCCAATATATCAATCTTTATGTCTCGACCATTTCAAGACTCCTCGTCATGTTCGTAATCTCAATCGGGACTCCAAACAAACTTCGGTACATCAAAACTCATAAACTCATAATATAACTGTCATCAAAACCTTAAGCGTGCGGACCCTATGGGTCCGAGAACTATGTAGACATGACCTAGAACTGTTTCCGGTCAATAACCAATAGCAGAACCTGGATGCTCATATTGGCTCCTACATATTCTACGAAGATCTTTATCGGTCAAACCACATAACAACATACATTGTTCCCTTTGTCATCGGTATGTTACTTGCTCGAGATTCGATCGTCGCTATCTCAATACCTAGTTCAATCTCGTTACCGGCAAGTCTCTTTACTCGTTATGTAATGCATCATTCCGTAACTAACTCATTAGTTACATTGCTTGCAAGGCTTATAGTGATGTGCATTACCGAGAGGGCCCAGAGATACCTCTCCGACAATCGGAGTGACAAAACCTAATCTTGAAATACGCCAACTCAACATGTACCTTTGGAGACACCTGTAGAGCTCCTTTATAATCACCCAATTACGTTGTGACGTTTGGTAGCACACAAAGTGTTCCTCCGGTAAATGGGAGTTGCATAATCTCATAGTGGTAGGAACATGTATAAGTCATGAAGAAAGCAATAGCAACATACTAAACGATCAAGTGCTAAGCTAACGGAATGGGTCAAGTCAATCACATCATTCTCTTAATGATGTGATCCCATTAATCAAATGACAACTCATGTCTATGGTCAGGAAACATAACCATCTTTGATCAACGAGCTAGTCAAGTAGAGGCATACTAGTGACATTATGTTTGTCTATGTATTCACACATGTATTATGTTTCCGGTTAATACAATTCTAGCATGAATAATAAACATTTATCATGATATAAGGAAATAAATAATAACTTTATTATTGCCTCTAGGGCATATTTCCTTCAACGATACTTGACCATTTGTTTATTTCTTTTTATAAAAGACGCATACATTTCTTTTGTCTTGTGTTTGCACAAAATAAGCCATTACTTGCGTCCCGATTAAAAAAGCTAGTGGATTTCTCCACCACACACATGCTTTTCTGAACCTCACCATCACGGCACACGTTTTATGAACCTCAACCTCACCACCACACACACGCATACATGCTGCTTATCTCCATTATATTTTTTGTACTTTATGTGCACAAATCTACAGAAACAACATCTTTTGTCAAAACAAGAAAAGAGCATAAAAAAGCTGCACTATGCAGTGACATCGAACTGAAGTGGTTGTCCGGGTCGAACTTCTCTATGTGATACGCCGCTGCAGAATTGAACGAGCAGAATGTGACACGGTTTAATCATCCAAGACAATAGGAGTAAGCAGCAGGAGGAAGGAAGGTCAGCTTCAGCTGGAGGAGGAAGGTCACCTGCAACAGGAGGAGGGCGGGGTGGTGGTCGTCCCCGCAGGTGGTTCCATAAGCAGGGGTGCGTCAGTTAAACCACCTAAGGTGGCCGCGGCAAACTTCCAGATTGTTGTGGCGGTTGTGCCCCACCAGGAGGAGTCTGCGTGGTGGCGGCGTCCAAGCTCTTGCTTTCGGCGGTGGAGTGCATAGGGCGACGCACTGGCTTTGGCGGCGGGTAGGCGGGGGTTGGGAGGTAGAGGTCGTGGGGCTGCTGATCTCTGCTGGATCTTCGATGGTGGTGGTTGTGACGCTGATCCATGCACGGATCTGGGCGCGAGGGCTCGGCCTCGTTCGGTTCCCGGCCAGATTTGGGGCAGATGATGCTCGGGGGTCTTTGGTGGCGAGCTCCTGCCGCGTGGCTGCTATCCATGATGGCTATGGCGGGTACCTGCAGGAAAACAGAGAGAAGAGAGAGGGTGTGAGGGAGAAGGAAGGAGAAGGAAGAGAGGAAGGGAAGGTGCGTGGGAGGCCCTCCGGTGGCTGCCGATGGAGGAGCACAAGGGCTTGGCATCCCCTCGTGCGTGCGTGGAGGCGGACAGGCGAGGAGCTGAGGCAGCTAGCGCGGCGGCCGGATCCAAGTGGCGCCGCGGCGGCCTAATCCGGGGGCCGGTGGTGGCACGCCTCTTGCGGGGGCGCGCGCCGGGGAATCCAGGGCGGGGCGGCGACCTCGTCGCAGAGGAATTGGGGGAGGAGATCTCTTGGGGAAGAGCGAGAGGAGGAATCGGGGGAGAGCAAGTTACGGGAGGTGCGGGCACGGGTCAATTTCTCGGGTGTACGTTTTCTGAAATCTCGGGAACATGTAATCGGGCCCTTATAGGGCTAGCTGTGATCCGAATAACAATTCTGATCCCAAGATCAGAATCGTGCCTATTCTGCTGCGATATATATACAGACGGCCTATTCTGCTAATATTAGCAGAATAACTATTTTGCACACCACTTCGGCACTGCACGCTCAACAGAAGCGCACTGCATCATTTTGACGACGAGCACTGCAATAGAGACTAGTGAACTTCTCGTCGGAAAAAATTGCACGCGTTATTTTTTCGGTACTGTTTTCGCTCTAATTTTTTAACCATTTATCGGAATGAGGCGTGTAATATACCGTTAAAAAGTTATGGATTAGGCGCAACTTCGACATGTTGAACACTTTTCGAGATTCAATACGGTTTAAGAGCAGTTTTGAAAATGGTGCGGCCCATAACAAGTGGCAGCGAGCGTTTTTTTCACGATTTCTTCTAAACCGCTCGTCGGAATAAAGCAAATGATACGCCGCTGGATAGATATCGTCGACGCGCATCTTTTCCATATATAAATTTTTCTCTAATTCCTTACGGTTTAAGAGCAGTTTCAAATTTTCTAAATCGTGGAATTCTGTTTTTCAAAAAAATTCAAATTTTCGGTACTCTTTTCGCTCCAGTTTTTGAACCGTTTGTCGAAACGAGGCGTGTGATACGCCGTTGGAAATCTATGAACGAGGCGCAACTTTCATATGCTGAAAAATTTGTGAAATTCCTTACGGTTTTAAGTTAATTTTGAAAATCACGCGGCGGACGACGAGTGGCAGCGGCCGTTTTTGGCGAAATTTTTGCAAACCGCTGGTCAGAATGATTCAAACGATACGCCCTTGGAAAGATATCGACGATACGCAACTTTTTCATGTAGAACACCCTCTCTAATTCTTTACGGTTTAAGAGGAATTTCGAATTTACCGAAATGCGGACACTCTGTTTTTCGCGACACCCAAGTCAACGTGGGTACTTCATCCGACTGAAAAACCGCACTGCATCGGACGAAGAACCGCACTGCATCAGACGGGTAAGAGAACTGCATGGTTTCTTTTTTGTGGGACGTAAACTTTTGAAGACGAGGAAGAAAACCGCACTGCTTTTAGACTGAAAACCGCACTGCATCAGACTAGCTAGCGGACTGCACGATTTCTTTTTTGTGGGACGTAAATTTTTGAAGACGAGGAAGAAAACCGCACTGCTTTTAGACTGAAAATCGCACTACATCAGACAGTCAAGTGAACTTCCTGAATTCTTTTGTCAGACGTAAACTTTATCAAACGAGTTTTTTGTGAGTTTTTGTTATCTTTTTTTTCAACATTTTTTATGAACGAGTGGACCGTAGAGATGAGGGCAAATGAACCGCGGCATATGGTGAAGTGAACCTCATTGCTATCTTGTTGTTTCGTTTATAAAAAACGCACTTTCATGTTGAGCGCAAGTGAACAGCATCACTTTTAAAAGTAAACCACATCCGACGACCAAACAAACACACTATAGGTGTTGATGTAACCAAACTACACTCACAAATTTTTTTTGCACCACTATCCTATGGCCGCTGATGATGCTCATTTACACAATACATCCAACTGTTGTTTTACACAACCACATACACATACATATACACAAAATCAACACTAGCCAGTTCAAGAAAAATAAGTGGAATATGGGCTTTGCGTACTGCACCACGCCGCCCACTTCTTTGACCATGGTGCCGATCTGCATATCATCGTGCACCACCCTGGATCACAAACTGCTCGGCATATGCCCATTCCAAATCTACAACAGTTTAGAACTTCTCTAAAACTGAACATAGAAAGTGCAAAAATTTTAAAGAATGGAAGTTAACCAACGCACAGTACAAGCGAACCACATCCAAAAAGAAAGTGTACTCCTCTGTGTTTTTCATAAACAGAATTGAACCACCAAAAATTTGTCACAAACGAGAGCAAACAGTGGACTTCATGGTACACGCGGGCAACGTGATTACAACGAGCACTAATATTAGCAAGCTACCAAAAAAACCGCAATCAGTGCACTCATCTTAAAAAAACACAGAGGGAATTAAACTAAATTGCATGCCGCACACAGCCCATGGTCTCGCTGCCGGGGCCGAACTGCATGGAGACGATGGGAACCCTCCTTCTGCAGGATAGGAAGGGAATGGGAGGCAAGAAGCAGCAGGTCACCTCCGGCAGTGGGGCTGCTAGCGCACTACACGCCGAGTGCACTGTACTACCTCAACATAGCAGACCGCATCCCTTGCGCCCACGAACAACAGGGAATGTAGGGAGGTGCATGAGCCATGGAGATGGGGCGCGGAGCATGTTACACTCATCTCTCCTGCAAAAATAAGGAAAATGAAACTCCAGAGAAACCACAACAGACTTCATCCATGAGCACCGACCTGCACCACATGGACACGCGCGTGGGCGTGTACCGCGGATGCCGGACTGCACTGTACGCAAGCGTGCCCCTGTACTGCTTGGTTGCACCATCAAAACCGTGCATCCTAAACCAGCAAGCTACACGACTGCGTCGCTCAGATTTGCCGGCAAGGGAAGCAGGGCAGGAGGGGGTCAGTGGAAGAACTGGATTTTGGGTGTGTGTGTGGGGGGAGGGGAGGGTGTTGCTCGCCGGATCCGGCACAGGGGCTGACGGATCTAGAGAGGGGAGGTCGTGATCTGCGGTGGGTCGTCGTGGTGGTCGGTGTCGTCCCCGTGGTCGCCGGCCAAATCCTAACAGAGAAGGTGGTAGGTTGGGGGAAGACTTGGAGGTGGAGGGGTAGGGCATGGCGGGTTGCGGCGGTGCGGCATGGCAGGGGGAGCAGAGGGAGGCGCGCGAGGCCGTGGCCCTACGATCTGGCGGCGAGGGAGGCCAGGGAGGGCGGCGGTCGGCGCGGTAGGGACGGGCTGGTCACTGGGATCCAGTTGAAGGCAGGGGAGGACAGCGCCGGTCGCTCGGATCCAGGGCGGCGTGGTGGCCCTTTCCTATCCGGTGGCAGTGAGGAAGGTGGCTGGATAGGGTGGGTTGGCCGGGGCGATGGAGGTGGAGGTTGGGGGCAGATTGGGGGAAGGTGAGGAGGGCACGGGTGAGAGAGAGGAAGAAGGTGGATTTGGTGGGTTTGCTTGTGGAGTGGGGGAAGAAGGTGGGCACGATGGAGAGAGGAAGAATGTGGAGGAGGTGGCCCGGTGGGGCGGCATGCGGTTCGGTTTGGGATTTTATGCAGCGCGAAAGTGTTAGCAGAATAAGTGATTCGGTGTGCAGAATAAGACTTAAGGGGTGTTATCATAATAGACCCACCATATATATATATATATATATATATATATATATATATATATATATATATATATATATATATATATATATACAGGATCAAAATAATATTCTGATCACAACATGAACTTTCCGAGTAACGCGCATGACCTTCCCCGAGTACTAGGTTGAACTTCAGCTAAAAGGTGTCCAAATGGGCTTGCGATATACCGTTGGAAAGCTATGGACACCAGTATCATGACCCAAGTTAAATTTTTGGCAAAATGTAAGCGGTTTAAGAGCAGTTTTGAAAACTATTTTCTCTTCATACAAAAAACTTGAATCGTATTTTCGATCGCATTTCTAAACCGTTTATCGAAAGGAGGTAAATAATATGGCGTTGTAAAGCTGCTGAAAAACCGATCCTTCGACATGTTGAAAGTTTTCTCTAATTCCTTATGGATAAAGAGTAATTTGGAAAATTGTAAACTTTCGCAAACCAAACAGCCGAGTTCGTATTTTCAATGTAATTTCTAAAAGGCTAATCCAATTGAGGCAAATGACATGTCATTGGAAAGCTTATGAAAATGCGCTACTTTTTCATGTTGAAAGTTTTTTCTAATTTTGAACGGTTTAAAAGTGATTTATAAAACGGTACAAGTTGCACCGAGTTCATATTTTCGAGCTAATTTTTAACTGTACGTCCGAATGTAGAAAATCATATGGCGTTGGAAAGCTTGAGGAAATGCAAAACTTTTTGGTATATATTGTTTCTTCCAATTCCTTACTGTTCTAAGTCTATTTTGAAAATAGCTAAAAATGTATTTTCGCCTTAATTTCTACAAACTTTATCGGAATGGGGCAAATAATGTACCTTGAAAAGCTAAGGAAAATGCGAAACTTTTTCATGTTGATGGTTTTCTCTGATTCCTAGCCATTTTCAAGTAATTTCGAAAATGGCGAGATCATTCGTTCTGCCTTTATCGCGAAACAGACTCTTCGAAAATGCACCGCGTGAAGAACTTGAACTTCTCGGCATGTCTACCTGAACTTCACTATGTTTTTCATTTTTTGCTCGTAGATCTCCATCCATTGCTCATAGCTATCCATCCATTCACCGGTATTGAGCAGGTGATATACCGATGGAAAGCTGTTGTAAACACACAACTTTCCCGTGTTGATCATTTTTTCATACTCGCGGCGATTTTAAAAGTTTTTCATCTGAAATTCATTCAGTGTAGTAGTTGAACTTCCTGCTGTTTTCACGTTGAACTTCTGTGGTGTATTTTTGTTTGTAATTCTCTCATTCATTTGTCAGTGTTACACAAATGATATTTGTTTTATACAAACATCTCTCACAATAATTTTTTTAACTTACTCCGACCGAGGACTTGAACTTACACAAATGATATTCCTGCCATTTTGAAGTAAATTAGAAAATGGTGAGATCATGATTTCTGCGTTCATCGTGAATGGAAATGCACTGCGTGAAGTAGTTAAACTTCCGGGGTATGTCTGTTTGAACTTCACTCTATTTTTGACGTGCTGTTTTTTGACGTGCTGTTTTTTGCATTGCGTGAAGTAGTTGAACTTCTGGGGCATGTCTGTTTGAACTTCACTCTGTTTTTGACGTGCTGTTTTTTGCACTGCGTGAAGTAGTTGAGCTTCTGGGGCATGTCCGTTTGAACTTCACTTTGTTTCACTTTATTGAATTTTTCTTATATGAAATACACACCGTGTAGTACGTGAACTTCCGGTTGTTATCACTCTGAACTTCTCTCTGGTTTGAGAGAATTATTTTAAAACACAAAAAACAACATATTTTTTTATGTATTTTGGACATCTAAATACACGGTGAACCTCTCTCACAAGAATTTTTTGAAGTTTTCCTCGCCGAGCACTTGAACTTCTAGCAACCATTTTTTTGTTTATGAGTTGTTTTTAAAAGTGCAAAAAATGGCGTTGTGTTTTTTATATTTTGAACAGGTAAATCCTAGGTTTTAATAAACTCCGAATTTCTATGTTATTTCAATTTGAACTTCACCTTTTTATATTTTGATTAAACAATTGTATTTGATTTTTATATGAAAAAAATTGAGCATGGAAATACAAGGTGAACCTCTCTCGCAAGGATTTTTGAACTTCCCCGAACAGAGCTCTTGAACTTCTGTCAACAAACTTTTTAAGCTTTTATTTTCCTATACTTTTATTCTCACCTGAAATGCATTCCTTGCAATACTTGAACTTCTCATTGTTTTCACTACGAACTTATGTCACATTTTTTGTGTGCGCCAAATTACACGCAATTGAAGGTCAGATGTCATTTTTTGGCATTTTTAAAACGTGTAATTGGAGGTCGGACGTCCCGCAATATAAAATATGAACCGTGCACGGAGGTGCACGTGAACTTCTTGCAACAAATCTGAGTTTTTTATATACTTCGAACTTCTATGTTATTTTAGATTGAACTGCTTAGTCTTATTCTTAGAAAAAAAATATGTTTTCAAATAAGCATCAAACACTTTTTTTAAAATTAAACCTCGTACTTTTATTTTTCATAGAAATGGATTGAGTTTTCCGTAAACATCAAACTACTCGTTTTATTTTAATTTGAACTTCTTTAATTTTATTCTTTAGTAACGAAGAAAATCTGTGTTTTTTTATAAATATCAAACTTTATTTTTTATAATTTGGACTTCTTGGTTGATTTGAGATACTTTTTTTCATTTTTTGAATTTATTTTTATAAAAAATAAGCGCACACACACACACACACACACAGATGCTCACATGTTGTTTTCCCCTTCTTTCAATATGTAAGTTTAGGTGTGTTGTGAGTAGAATTCCAAACTTCGGCGGTTGGTGTATAGATTGTCTCTGTCAACATGCACATACTTTTTCAAACATAAATCTGAAACAGAGTAAGAAAAAAAGAGTACAAACGAGAATGAACTAGCATAAACATGTATGAAAAGTCCATCACAATCTGAACAGCATCTCTGATTTTTTACAGAAAACTCTCTAAAACTTTTTCTTCCGCTGTTATGACTGATCTTCAATTTACAAACTCACAACAAAAAGGAGAGAAGAGAAAGGTATCCGCATGGGGAGGCGTAGGTGTAGAATAGCAACAGGGGAGTGCTCCCTCAAGTGCACTGCACAAACATGTGCATAGACGGCGAATGCGCTGCTGCGCCGTCACTGGGAGGGCGCGTCGTCCTGCTACTCCGGTGCAGGTGCCGTATTATTTTCTTTCCAAATAAATACAATCCAAACTGCTGTAACACATCTCAATCAGGTAGGTAGGGGTTACAAATAAAGAAATAGCAAGTACATCTAGTTTCAGTGCCTCTTTTTCGCACACAGATATGTGACCAAATTTGCATTCCTGCTTGTATAAGTGATCTTTGAACCCCTGCAAACTTGTGAGTATGAACACATGTCTGGAAAGCCATCGACCGCCTCAGAACAATCCCTGGGATCCTGCCACATCGTGCATAAAACTTGGCCTTCAGTCTCAATAATAATATTTCCGCATCCTTCTTCGATCGCCATCAGCATGGTTGTCCCTGTAGGCCAACTATCAACTTATGATTATGAAGTTATGAGCATTTGGCAATTGTTTATGAGCTACTGAAGAAACTAAAGATCGCTGGCAAAACATGTTTATTGACCATTGGCAAACAACATGCGAGCTACAACCAAGCTATTTTGCAAGCACATGAGTGAAGGCGGTACCTCTGTTCTTTTTGAACTTCTTGTTTATTTGATTCTGAACTTGCAATTTTTTTGCAGGGTGCAGGTTACGGTAGTGCCGCATGGGCAGGGGCGACTGCAATGTCTTCCTGAAGAAAAAGGAAAACCACGGTCAGACTTACAAATGCCTTCCTGAAGAGAAGTGTAAATGTCTTACTCTGAATGCACTTAGCTAGCAACACTCGGACTTTAGTTTTGACCATGCATTCTAGCCGCCGGCCACCGCGATGTGGCTGTCATTTTTTATTCGAACGACCATGAGAAATCAACTCGACCTGCCATGTGCCCTGTACAACCACATGATGTTGAATAAGAGCAACATCAGTGACATCAGATGAAAGAAGGATAGTAGCAGAGGTAAGCAATTGCAGCAGCACCACAAGGCTCTCAAGCAACAGTCCCACATGGGCTGAAGCGAAAGTGAACAATGGGTAGGCGAGAACGCAAGTGCTGGCCAGCAGCCGCACAGGAGTAAGAAGGTCAAAGGCTGCGGAGGGAAGTCCATCGTGCACAGGAGGAAGAAGGCACACGCGGGGTTGGAAGGGGTCGATGGCATGCGAGGAGCCGGCGGCTGCACGCGGAGCATCTCTAGGAGATGGCTCGATTGCCGCCGTTTTCGTTGCTGGCTGGGAAGAAAAAATAGAGATGAGCGGCGTTAGGTGATTTAGTTGAATGACACCAGTTTGTATAGTTGAACGGTGGCCCGACAGGGTGCTCGAGGTGGCGAAGTTGAATGGCATACCAGCAGGGTGCCAAAACAAAATGGGCATCTCTGAAGTTCGAGTATACTAGTACATGCATTTTGTCTAAAACAGAAATATTTTACTTCAATTGAAGCAGAGAATAGAAACATTCTGAAGAGTGTGGACACACAAAAATCAAGGCAAAATGAAGAAAGGCACGGAATGCCTCCCAGGATAAATTCCTCGATGGTTCACACACTGATGAGTCTGCAGTTCAGGAGAGAGCTGAGGAACGGTGTTCGTTGTAGCTTGATGCAGCCACACATATGGGCAGAAGGCAGACCTGTACATGGAGCACAAAATCAGTGTGGCTGCTGGAGGTTGCTATGGAGCGAGACTATTGATGATTGGCGGTCGGGCAGAGGAAGGAAGGGGAGACAGGGCGGCGAGCGAGAGCCGCGTGGGCGTTGAGGAACTGCGCGGCCTACATCAGGGCGCGTGGGGACGACCCTACCTCAATGGAGACGGGAGCTCACACACGAGCGCCGACGGGAAGAGGTGGCGCAGGGTCTAGGCCGCCGGCGCAGATCTCGTGACTGGGGGCGGCGGCTCCGGTGGACGGCAGCGCGGGGGGGGGGGTGTCGCGGCTCCGGTGGCCAACAACGGGGGGCGTTGTGGTCGGGTGGTCGGCGGCAGGAGTTCCGTCGGGGTCAGGGGCGGCGGCAGGGGTGGCGCGCTGGGGCCGAGGGGCCGGCGGCGGGAGCCGCGCCGGAGTCAGGGGGCAGCGGCGGGAGGTGGTCAGGGGATTTTCCGGAGGCGATGAGGTGCGGGAGGAGGGTGGGGTGGGAATAGGCCGATCAGGTTTTCTTTTTTTTGTGTTTTCGGGAGTTCGGGAGGGCCCGACAAAGCCCTATACAGGGCCACTGTGATCCAAATAGCTATTCTAATCCCAGGATATATATATATATATATATATATATATATATATATATATATATATATATATATATATATACTAGGAAAAGTGCCCGTGCGTTGCAACGGGAGAAAAAAAAATTCACGCCTCATACATACACTTAACGACATCAGCAAATCCTTGAAATCTTTCATGATGCCACGCAACAAGCAACATGATAACTTTTCTAAAAAAATAAGCAACATGATAAGTGGTGTTGTGCAAAAACATAAAGGTGTGATGATTTTTGAAGTGAACTGAAGGTGTTTAGAATTCATTATACAACGCAAATATCTACCTAGTTGCCAATATATGTTTACGCATTTGTTGTTGTTTCTCGGTGACACAAAAAAAATATTGCATTAGAATGAAATAGCAAAGTACATTTTAGTATTTAATGATAACATGTGCATAAGTGTTTTCATATACTCCCTTCGTCCAAAATAACTTGTCCCAAGTTTGTCCCTCAAATGGATGTATCTAACACCAACTTAGTGCTAGGTATATCTCTTTGAAGGACAAGTTTTTTCGGACGGAGTGAATATACCCAGCGCATATATATGCGACGCGACGCGAATGTGTGTGTGTGTGTGTGTGTGTGCAATCATAATTCAGTTCAAGACTTAATTTGGTTGCAAACATATAGGATAGCTCCACAAAAATAACCAATCTATAAGGACATATGTAATAGGCATTTCTAAAATATCTCATCACACAAAGAAGATATTATTTAAGTTTGCACCCTGAACGTAATTTCAAAAATTAATGATAATAGCATATTTGAAATCTACATATTTTTCTGATGAATTTTCATATATGGCATGTCAGATTTAAAGTTAGGGTTTCAAAGATATGAAAATTTCAAAAAGTAATTGATTTTTTAAAGGAAAAGGGTGGTTGTGGGAATCGAACCCACGACCTCTAGCGCGGTAGGTCACAGAACCAACCAGTGCGCTGCTCGCCTGGTCGTTGTATATGAGGGGATCTCCCCTTATTGAGCTATGGGCGAGCGCGGAAAAAAAAACGTTCTTCTCACTTACCGGTGGCATTGGTGGGTAATTATTTGCAACTTTAGGGACAGTTTTAATGACGGACGGGCAGAAGCGATAGCCGCTTTATTAGTATATATATATATATATATATATATATATAGCACAAATGCCCGTGCGTTGCAACGGGAAATTTTTTTATGTTTACTATCCTGTCATTCGTGTGTAACCATAGGGCTACAACATTGATGCTAAAAAGCAAAAACAAAACATGATACTGTCTATATATGTATGTAACATTGCTCTATACAGTTATTTACCAGATTATCGATCAAATATATGCCACTTCCATAGATTTCATAAGGAATTGAGAAAAACATCATCGGATTTGGATCAAAATCAACTACCTTTGTTTCCCAAGAAAAAAACTTCCTTCAAAATGCAGAATTACCTCTGCGCATGATGATCAAGCAAATCTTTTTATAAACTTATGCATTACTAAATCACTAAAATTACTCACCAACATGCACCATGTAGTCTCCAAGTAGAAAATGCACGATGTAATCTCCAAGTAGCAAATGAATACACTAACTTGCTTATAATAAGTTCGTCGGCCACCCCAACAATTTCTTTGTTGCTGATTTCAAACCGGGGTCCTACTGCGTCTTGCATATTTTAGAATTGGCTGGATCTGAGGATGGCTAGGGGTCGGCTCGGCAAGTCGAATGCGATTTCTATGGGTAGAGGTTGTGGATCCCTTCTCGGCGTGCCTTGTGAAACTACATTAATCTCTTAACACATACACCTTCGAGCCATCTCAAGCTTTGTTATCTGTCTCTTGATGAACGAACTGAACTGACATAGTACATTCATTGTTAAGCTCTGCGTGCATATTATGTTTCTGGTTTAGTGAAAATTATATCTGTAGAACATCCAAGTTGTATAGGCCGGTTAGTCGATGGCACAGTGGTACAACCTGATCTGCATGATGAATCGACGGAGACTACTTAATTCCAGCATCCCAGGAAAAACATGCACTGACAGAGGGCTTGAGCATGAGCAGCACTGGCACCTGAGGATCCCATATATCACATTCATTAAATTCGTCTACAGTATCGTGTAACAGCATACATTGTTGCTGACCCGCGTGCAACAGTAAATCGTCAACCGCCGACATCACCCAACCAAAAGATTAATTAATTTCCGCCCGATATACGAATGCATTACTGTACCGACCTAGCAGCGTGAGTAGAGCATGCGTACTGTACTCTGAAAGCATTTTTTGTGCGAAAACAACAGAAGATCGGTCAATGTTCCGAGCCAAACACGGTGTTTTTTCCCCAGATTCCGAACTGATCGTTCGTGCGCAGGAGGAGAAAGGTATGCTGCACTGTAGCCTCCGATCTTAAAAATAATAATCCTTTTCTTGCCCCCAGCCCCACCATCACCACCTACTTTTGAAGTCTCTCGAGCCTTCTCATCAGATCACCGCCCACCACCTGCTTTTCTCCCCCTCCTCCGGTCCACGTTGGGGCACTGTGTGGATAACTGTATATACTACTCCACCTCGGCGACTTTGCTACTGCCGGCCCGGCCATCTCCATCCACCGTCTGCTCAGCTCCAATCCGCTCCAGCAGGCCGCCTCGCCGCCACTGCATCTCTCTCTCTCTCTCTCTCTCTCTCTCTCTCTCTCTCTCTCTCTCTCTCTCTCTCTCTCTCTCTCTCTGAGCTCGGAGGGCATCCTTGGTGTTCTTAGCGGGGATGGAAGCGGCCTTGCTGGTTCTGGATGGACTGCAAAATCTCCCACCTCTTACTTCTGCTTATTTGGTGTGCTTATCCGAAATCATCTCCACTTAAACTCGTGTTGTTGATTTTTTTTTCTTGGATTCAGTCTGGGTCACTTCCACGCAAATCATCTATTTTCCCTTTACTGCTAATAAGGAGGCCACTCCCTTTTGATCGAACCGCTGCCTCATGGCACTGCCTTTAGAAAGGAGAAAAAATACCCCTGCATTTGACTAATTTGTTTGCTCTTTCTTCAATTCATCGGGCCTTTTTCCTCCGCTGCCAATTTATTTGTGGGATTAGTCTGCGCAGACGTGAATCCAACTTCTTCAGGTTCTTGCTAGCCACTATTTGATTTCCTTTTGGGAAGAAAAGAAGTTCTTGGCTAAGTAAGATCCAGCTCCGTTGCGTTTCAATCCGACTTTTTGAATCCCCACTTCACTCAAGTTTTTGTGTTCATTCGTTGGTGACCATGGAGTCAACTTGTGAAGCTGACAAGTTCAACCAGCAATGCTCGGCTGAATCTTCGCACTTGTTTATTGTTTTAACAAGAGACGAGCGTCTCGCCTCATCCCATCTTGGCCGGAGCAACCAGCAACACAGTGCACTCCTGTGCCTCCCCTCGTTTCTCTCCTTCCTCCTAGTTTTCTTTCTCTCACTCATCCTCCCTCGTTTTTTTTCAGGAGCACGCCGGAGCAGCCATGGCGCCGCCTCAGAGAAACCCGGCGCCTTGCAAGGTCCCGCCGCCACTCACCTGGATTCGGCCGCCATCGCTCGCCCATCGGTCGCCGCCCTCTGCAGGAGAGCCGCATACCGGCCCGCAGGCTCGTTGAGTCGCTCCGATCCGGATCGATTGGGAGATGCCGATGGGTTGACCCAGCCCGCCGACTCTCCACTTTTCTCCTCCTTCATTTCAGAGCGCTCCTCCCGCCTAGCTACGCCGCCCAGCGCCGCCTCCCCGTCATGGCTGCCCCCTGCAATAAGGATTGAATAGTCGAAAATACAGGGTCTTTTTGTAATAACGAACCGTTTTCTGAGATAGCAACTTAAAAAGGGACTGCGGGTTGAATACTCAAAAACGGAGGGTTTTTTTTGCAAAAGTGACGACGACGGACGGGTAGAAGCACTCCGTGCTTTATTTTATTATTAGTAGGGAAAGATATATATATATATATATATATATATATATATATATATAACAAATTTTATCTACAAGCAGTGGTAGTTACCTTCTACCTCTCTGTCTGCCATGTGTCATCTCACGCAGCCAAGCCAAGCGGGTTAGCGATCAAAAAAGATCCATTAATTTCCCCACCGTCTAGTTGTTGCGCAGGGTTAGTTGGATAGCCTACTAATATCTTGGCCGCATGCAACGCATCTGATTGAATGGATAAGGCTTACTTTTTTAAAATCCTGGATGAGGGCTAGCTTGCTTGATCGCATGTACTTGCGAAGGAAAACAAATTTTGACGTCCATACTCTTTATTATATCTACTTCATACTTTCAAAATTATCATAGGACATATTCTATTTTTCAGGAAAATTTCGGTATGCTCCAATTTTTATAGTATATATGCTATATTTCCCAAGTACTATATACTACAAAATCATAGAATATATACTACATAGTCATGAAGAGTATGATGTGTGTCTTGTATAGTCGATGGAGAAGCATGTTACATGGAGTATGTACTTGTCGAGTATGGAGTATCAAGGGAAGGAGTATGTCAATGGAATTAATCAAGACGGTATTTAATACTAATATTACTATGTGGATGACAGCCATGAAATTTCTCAAGCACCTAACGTGCTTGCATGTAGTATGTAGATTAGAAGAAAGAAGTGTATGACAAAAAGTACTAGCATGGAGTATCATGAAAGAGGTAGTATGGTAGTATGGAGTATTATCTTATCAGAAGTAGTATGTCAATGGAACTAAACAAGCGTATCGGAACGGTCATAATTTGATATGGGTGTGTACATGTAATTTCTCATCACCTAACATACATGTAGTATGTAGATTAGAAGAAAAGGAGTATATGACAAAAACGTAGTATATTGTATGATATACTGCAGACATATGTATGTGTAGACCAATACAAACTGTTCGTCCATAATTTCTACATCTTTACATGATACTGAACTTTTGATATACACAATATAGTCTTGTTTCCATCGATGCATAGGTTCCAGAGCTTGGGGTCGATGCAGGAGTAGTCAGCTCGTCGCCGATGGCTAGTTGCGCCCGTGGTACATCTAGTGTAATACCACACACCAGTGGAGGAAGTTGCGAATCAAAACCGGAGCGGATGGACGCGCCGTCACTGGCGACGGCTCCACAGCGGTGACACCTTGTGTACGCTCTGAGGAGACATCGTTGGTCTTCCTCCGATTGCCTTGCTAAACGCCTTGCTCCTGTCGTCACATTGGCATCTTCAAAATCACGGTGTCACAGAAAAGAAAGAACCATAGAAGATGGTAAGGTCAATGAGGGGGCATGAATTCTTTAGAGTTGGAAATCTGATCAGACTATGATATCGTTAATCCAACTAAGCAATAAAAAAAAGAAATTTGGCGTATATACCTGGCTTGTGTGGTACTCACAACGACAACGGCCAGCTGTTATTTCACTGTCTCGCCGGCGGCAGAAGAATACTCACGACGACGCTGATCCTTCGTGTACAGCCGGTGATGAAAGTGTGGCCCAGACAAAACCTAGATAGTTAACTAATCTGTTTGTTTGTTGGTAACGAGAAGATAGAAATGATACTATTTTTATGTAGAGAGAGAAATGGTAGGTTGGTTAGTAAGCGGATAAGGATGTGAGAAGAGTAGATAGAATTGCTATTCAAAAATTGGGATAAGCTCATGGCCAGATTGACGTAGATAACTACCAAATAAACTAATCAAAATAATTAATGACAATACTAAATGGATGGGGTGGAACCTCATCTAGCCCGTTAGGCATTCTAAAAAAATAGCACACTCAATCTAGAGGCGTGAGATGAACGGTGGATTCTTGGGTGGTAACTACCATTAGGTGGTAGTATCTATTTTTCATATATATATATATATATATATATATATATATATATATATATATATATATATATATATATATATACGGCTGCGCTATTGTAAGCGAGCGCGTATAATGCCTTAGTGTGCGCTCCGGCCTAATCGGGCGGGCGGGTCGCACCAGGAGTAGGCACATTTGTGGTAAAAGGGTTTGTAAGAAAAAGTAACAGACTTAATTTGGTTACCATGCATTGTTCGCGACGTCCTGATTCGTAGGTCGCTAATTTTTTGTAGTAATATAGATAGAAGAGATGGTAATGGATGAGAATTGTTTAACAAGCAATGAGATGGTTCGATCCCTTGGTCTGGTCAACATAGTAAATCAATTCCATTATGTAGTAACGAATTACTACATGACTTGTTAGCAGTAAAAAGGATGGAGTGGGTGGTAATAATGAAACAAATTGTTTTACCAACGAACAAATTAGAGATGCTTATATCCTAATGTGCATGGTAAACATAGTAAAACTAGGCTGCTATGTAGTAACGCATTACTGCATGTGCCTTTTGTTGAAAAATAACGACCCTGCTCTGTTAACACATTACTCCATTGTATTATGTAGTAACGAATTACTACATGCTCATTAACTCCCGGCAGTAAAATGATGGAGTGGATGGTAATGAATAAATTGTTTTACCAACGAACGGATTACAGATACTTCAATCCGAACGGATGGTAAACGTATTACTGCTATGTAGTAATGCATGTACCATATTGTAGTAATTATTTTTTACGAAGGAATGGAACTGGCAAAGCGAGTGGACCAGTATTGGTCGTAAACCATTACGGTGGAATTTTCACGACGCGCGCGCCCTTGCGGCTAGATAGCGCGTATTCTGGCCGGTTGGGTCTGGCCGGAGCGTACCCTAAGAAGTAATGCGCGCAGGATTAGTTTAGCAAAAGGACCCGTGCGTTGCAATGGGAGAAAAGAAATCCTTATCATTAAAAAAATATTTGCAAAGAAAAATTCGCCGCACATTCTTCTCCATGGAGCAATAGTTCTTCTCAAATATGCCCATGTGTTATAACGGGAGAAAACACAATAAAACGACCCAAAACCCTGCCCATTTGCTCCACCCACACACACATGTCCACGTCCTCTATTTCTACATCCTCCATTTGAACACAACACCCCACTCGTGTTACGGCTTATTCTCTCTCTATGTCAACATATTAGAAACTAAAATAATGTAACTAAAAATCAAGTGTCCACAATATTCTCATAAAATGCAAATGTTGAAAGGCTACGCTACACAATATAGTATAAAGCGGAACTAACATCAGGGCTAGATTTGCCAATACAACAAGGAAATGTTGTGCTAATAAGTTTGCCAGGAATATGTTAGAAAAGCGACAAAAGCGCTAGCACATCACTCACAAAATAGGTAGATACAACATATTGTGCAAATTAGCTAAAGAATCACCCTCATACAAAAATATAGCGGTCAGAAGTCACGCGCGAAAAAAAGACAATATGATATTTTGACTAAATGTTCTACTTAGTATATTCACACAATTATTTAATTCTGTTTTTGTTAGCCCCCGTCATGCATGTCGCAATATCAGGGATTTTTTTTGCCTATTTAATGGATCTTTCCTTTTCCCCCATCAACCGTTCATGCAAGTCTCTCTCTTTAATTCTGTTTCACCACGCATGCCAGACCCATTTACTGGGTCTTTCCTTTCTCTCATTGCCCACCATAATCTCCCACAAACATGCAAGTCCCTCTTTAATTCCTTTTTTGTTAGCGATTTTCCATTCTGCTAGTTTATGTAAAAATCCATACGGGACTATTTATTGGATAAACCGAAATTACTGTTATGTTGCCTCGCTTAGACCTTGGACTGGAAGAACAAGCCCAAATAGAGGTGAGCTGCATAGCTAGGCCGACCCAAGGCCCATCTCCCCCTCAACCCTAGCGGCACGGGAGAGCATCTGCTCGATCCCCATCTCCCCCGAGCGCAGTCACGCGCAGGAGACGGCAGCGCCCACTCCCGGTCCCCTCTCTCCCTCGATCCCCTCCCATGGCGCCACCATCCTCGGGAGGAAGCCGCGCCTCCCATGCTCGCGCACCGACCCGGCGCCCGACTTCCATTCCAGTGGAGCTCCTTTGCCCTTCTCAGCCCCCTGTTTCTCCCCCTCGCCTCGGCTTCGTGCGCGGACCCGACCTTCGCGGCCATGGCCGGCAGCCGAGCAGCCCCTGCCAAGCCGCCTCGTGTCATCCTCGGCTCCGGCCACCTCTACCATGCGCGCGCGACCAGCACCACCTTGGTCCACCGAGCCGCCCTGCTCATCTCATCTCTATTTTCCCTCAAAACGTTTTTTCCAGATCCACTAAAGTAGGGAGTGCGGGTTCAATATAAAAAAATAAAGGGACCTTTGTGTAAAAATGCCGCGACGGTGAACCCGGAGACCCAATCCGTGCTTTATTATTAGGGATATATATATATATATATATATATATATATATATATATATACAGACGGTCTATTTTGCTAATATCTATTATGCACACCACTTCTGCACTGCACGCTCAACAGAAGCTCACTGCATCATTTTGACGACGAGCACTGCAATAGACACTAGTGAACTTTTCGTCGGAAAAAACTGCACGCGTTATTTTTTCGGTACTGTTTTCGCTCTAATTTTTTAACCGTTTATCAGAATGAGCCGTGTAATATACCATTGAAAAGCTATAGATTAGGCGCAACTTCGACATGTTGAACACTTTTCGAGATTCCACACGGTTTAAGAGCAGTTTCGAAAATAGTGCGGCGGATGACGAGTGACAGCGAGCGTTTTTTCGCGTTTGTTTCTAAACCGCTTGTCGGAACGAAGCAAATGATACGCCGTTGGATAGATATCGTCGAGGCGCATCTTTTTTATATATAAATCTTTCTCTAATTCATTACGGTTTAAGAGCAGTTTTAAATTTACTAAATATCGGAACTCTGTTTTTCAAAAAAATTGAAATTTTCGGTACTGTTTTTGCTCCAGTTTTCTAACCGTTTGTCGAAACGAGACATATGATACGCCGTTGGAAAGCTACGGACAAGGCACAACTTTCATTTGTTGAAATGGTTTTGAGATTCCTTACAATTTTTAGTTAATTTTGAAAATCGTGCGGCTGACTTCGAGAGGCAGCGGCTGTTTTTTCGCGAAATTTTTACGAAGGGTTGGTCGGAATAATTCAAATCATACGCCGTTGGAAAGATATCGACGAGACGCAACTTTTTCATATAGAACACACTCTCTAATTCCTTACTGTTTAAGAGCAGTTTCAAAATTAACGAAAAGCGGACACTCTGTTTTTTCGCGACACCAAAATCGTCGTCGGACAGAAGAACGCACTGATTCAAACTGAAAACCGCACTGCAACAGACAGTCAAGTGCACTGCATCATTTCTTTTTATCGGACGTAAATTTCTCGCACAAGTTTTTGTTGTCTTTTTCTTTACTTTTTCTTTTGAACGAGAGTGGACCGCAACACTCCCGAAAGTGAAATGCAACACTACCCAAAGTGAATCTCATGAGTTTTTGTTGTCCTTTTTTTATACTTATTAATTTTTTTACACGCGTTGACCAAGCGAGTGGACCACAGGGACTGACCGAGTGAACTACATCTAATATAGAAGTGGGCTTCATTTTGAGATCTTTTTTTATTTTGTGTTTACCAAATGGACAAAAGAGGAGTTTTATAGCATACAAAATATGCACTCTCCACGACTATATTAGAAGTTTACCAAGTGAACAGCATCACTCTTGAAAGTGAACCACAAGGCAGAAACTAGTGAAATTCATCTAAAAAGAAGTAAACCTCTTGCGATATTTTTCTTTTTCCTCGTTTTACAAAGTGAAGTCAGAATTTTTTTGCACTGAACCACATCAATTTGCGCAAAGCATACTAAATACATCTAGTGAACTCCAACACATAAAAAAGTGTACTTCAGTTTTATTTCATTTTTAGCCATCATTTTTTGTTATCTATATTATTTTTTCTAAATATCAGCCTTACCCAGCCCCTTCCCGGTAAAAAAGGCCATGCTCCCATATGAATTGCAGGAGCGGCCATAGCAGATGGCATCGATGATGATGAAGTGCACTCTTCTCTCAGGAAGGTTTTTGGTGCAAAGCAGACTATGATGAAGTGCAATCTTCTCCCGAGGCAGGTTTTGGCACAGAGCAAACTGCATGTCGCATGCCACAGAACATCATATCGTCAACTAAACCGCTCAGCTCACTTCATCATCATTTCTTCTTTTTGTGTTTTCCCCATCTCCCGCACAAAAATCAGTGAACTAAACTGCAAGAAATAGCGGATAGCAAAGCTCCAGTGCACCGAAGATTATTCCATCACGCAATACAAGTGACTGACAACATAAAGGAAAAGTCTGACTACTTAAATAAATAAAAAAGGACCTGCATCCATGGTCGTGATTACCCTCAAAACACAAAAACACAAAAAGTGCTAGTGAACTGCACACCAACATTGCCGCCACCGCAAGCTACTGGCCGGCGAGCTGCAAGTCCTCACCGAAGAAGATTTTGTTGCCGCCTGAACTGCAAGGCGGCGCCCGCCGAACTGCAGTGGTCATTGCTTGTGTGCTCGCACTGTATGCACCCATGCTCTGCACTACACGACCGCGCCACCGAACTGCGGGGCAGACCGGGGGAAGCAGCACCATGTGAGCACTGGCCGCTGGAACAAAAATTACCTGAGCGCACTGCTTCACACCCACAAGCATACTGCACAAAGGAAACTTGCCAGGGTGGAGCTGTATTCCTGCCATCATCACCAGCGCGCCCACGGATTGCACCGACACGAGCACTGTACGCATCCCATGCCACCGAGCTGCACATCTGCGGTTACCGGACTGAAGGGGGTGGGGGTGGGGGAGGAGGACTACACGGGGGAGCAAGCGAGCGAATGGATCCGTGTTCGACAAGGCCAGAGGGCCGAGCCAGAGAGGAGGAAGGGGGAGCTCTCGCCGTTTGTCGGAGGGGAGATGTTGCGGGCGCCGCCGCCGTACGCCGAGGAGAACAACAACGGGGCCTGTTGTGGCGGCCGCGAACTGCAGGCTGAGCCACGGTGAGCTTCACAGTGGGCCGCAATGAGCTGCACGCCATGTTTGCTATGGATGCAGGAGCGATGCCTTCGCCGAATCTCATCCACAGCGGGCGAATCCCGTCCCCGGCGACCAAATCCTATCTCATAGGGCCACTGAAGTAGAGGGGAGGTGTGGACTCGGGAGGTAGCTGTCGGGATCCAGCACCTGGCGGGGCTCCGAAGGCTAGCGGGCTCACCCGGGGAGGGGGTTGAGGTAAGAAGGAGAAGGCATGCAGCCATGGTGGCGTGGATCTGGGTGGCTGTGGGGTACTAGGTGGTTGACAATGAGGATCCCGTCGGATCCATTGGTGGCTGGGCTGGGAGGCAGCCCTGAGCGCCAGCGGCAGCCGGGAGGAGAAGGTGAAGGTGGTGGTGGTGGGAGGCCGAGGCGGGGTTGCAAGGCGGCGGCCCGTCATGAATCCGGCGGAGACAGGAAGGTAGAGCCGGATCTCGTTGGATCCGGCCGTTGCTTGATGGGGCGTGGCCGGCGGATGTAGGTGGCTTGGCGGGAGGGGCGACCCAGTGCGGGGATGGCGCGGTGGCAGCGCAGGGGAGGGAGGTGGCCAAGTCGTCGGGCATGGGGGAGCCGCTCGTGTCACGCTGCGAGGTGGTGGATTGCCCGGGCGGCGGAGCGGCCCCTAGCTTCGGAGGCACGAGCCCCTGGCGGCGCCGGCAGAGGAAGGTGGAGGGAGGGGGTCGAGCCGGCTGAGGAGGAAGGTGGGAGGGAGGGGGTCGGGCACGAAGACAAAGTGGGAGGGAGGGGGTCGGGCACGAAGACAAAGTTAGAGGGATGGTGGGTGATTTCGTTGCGGGAGGAAGGTGTTAGCAGAATAAGACGGTTGATGTGCAGAATAAGACTCTAGAGGGTGTTATCATAATAGACTCACCCTATATATATATATATATATATATAAAAGTAAAATTTAACATCTCTGAAATATTTTCCACCTATTTTCCACCTATATAAATTAATCGGCAATACCCGGTATTATCCAATATTCACCAAAACCCTTCGGGTGACCCCGAAACGCTTCTGAATCCTCTGCGAACTATTCCGAATGTTAATGAAATAATTCCACAAATGTATTCTCATCACTCCGTCCTACTAACACTTAGAAGATCGTGATTGCCTTAAGCTTGTGACCCCGTAGGTTTGGTAACTCATAGACATGAATGAAACCGTTCCTTCAATGACCGATAGCGGGACCGTGGACGTCCATATCGATCCCTATGAGCATACGAATGATATTCGAGCGAACCTTTGGTTATCATGTGATGTTCCTTTCGCTTCTCGATATTTCAAAAAACCCGGGATGCATCAGTATCCTCCGAGTCATCACCATGCTCACTATACCAAAATCCTCGTTACCGGTTTTGTCCTTCTTTCTCGTTATTGTTTTTCGGCATCCTCGTGACGTAGTCACCTGTGTTTGACCAGACGATGATTAATGTCGTCACACAGAGAGGGCCCTAATAATATCTCTCCATTGTCGGAGGAGCAAATTCCACTCTCGAGCTGTCGTGTCACTTGTCAAACTTTCTAATGAACCTGTAAGTTGTCGTTATAATCACCGTGTTAAAGGGGACATTTGAGAAACTCCAAAGCCCATTGTACGGTAAGAAGTGACCACGATACTCCCATGGTATAAGGAGAAATATCACACGTTAACACTCCGTATTATTACAATTGAATGCAAACGATATTAACTCAATTCATAACAAACAAGATTGGGTCAATTCAATATGATCGTTCTTCCAACGTCATAATCTCAATGTTGTTTTAGGACTATCGTTACACTTAACGATATCCTAAAATCCGGAAAACATGATCTCCAACAACACTTGAGCTAGTCTTAGAGGTGAGAGTAGGAAACTTTTATTTACCATTTATCATTCCACACGTGCATATGAGTTTTCCACTAAATCACATATTCCAGGACCATAGCAGTTATATCATAGATATAATATCTTAATTATGAATATGGAAATATAATAAAAAAATTATTGCCTCTAGCACATATTTCCAACACATAGGGCACCTCGGACAAAGGGTCAAACCAACACATCAAGAAGAAGTTGAGTCGTTAGATCTACTTTTGCAGACGCCATCCTTGGCCAGGGCGAGCACTCCAAACCCCACCGTGTGGGCGAAATCGAATTAAACCATGTCACTCTTGCGCTCCCGTAGAGATGGCTAGCAGCCTAGGGTTACATCACTTAGGGCAAAATAATCGATGTGTATGCGACCATACCAGTGTGCAAATTGCCTCCTTGCAAGGACTAGGAAGATGGGTCGTCGCTACTGCTAGAAAATGGGAGCCGAAAAGATTCACCGCCCTGACAAATAGGGAACAAAAAGCCTCCACCGTAAATCACCGCCAGCATCATCGACACCACGACTGGCTGTCGTGCTCCCCGCAGAACTGCTGGGGCATGGCTACCACCTAGATGTTTCAGGGACGCCACTCATTATCCAACTTTTGCCCATGCGTGCATTGTTCATGGTCGCCACAATGCGATTGAGTCCCGCAACACAATAAGATGAACCCGCCACAAACATCTACCAGACAGGCTTTGCTCGCCGGCTTCCTCCGACGACTGCGAGTTGGGTGGGAGAGGAGGAGACAGGGGCGGAAAATAGGGTTTCGCATGACCGCCCCCTTGAGCGGGCTAGGTGTTAGGGGAGGAGTCAGGATAGGAACAACACCCAACTCGCCCATGTGTGTGTTGTCCATGGCAGTCATGGTTTTTTTCTTTTTGGTAGAGCTAGAAGGCCGGCTTGTTCCTTGTTTGTTTGTGTTTATAAGGTGGGGTAGTTGTGGCTTTCGGGCGTGTAGTCCACAATAGGAGGTTTGGCATATGCTTGTTGTATCATTGCATCATTTTTTATCCGGGTTTTGATAATAAACTGAGCAATAATTTCTTTTTATTAACTGAAATGATCAAAGCTATTGCCTCAGGGTTAAAAATAATAATCGTTAGGGATATCTTAAGCAATTTTGCAGCTACAAAAGGCCAACATCTAAGAGCATCTACAACTGAACTTGGCAAATCCGGTACCTCAAACGCCCGCGGACGCGTCCGGGCACGCCTGTGGATGCATCCAGATGGGCCCTCGTATTTCCTTTCGTGCATCCACATATCTTAAATCCGGACTCTCAAATCCATGAAAATACATACACGTCAATCATGCACCACAATGTCGGACGTAAATAAAAAATGTTGGTATAAAGCATACATAGTGTTTACATAAAATTTATCTGAACTGCCAAACTCAAGCATTGCCTTCTTGGTTGTCATTGTGGATCCACATGTGCTCCACAAGTTCATTGAGTAGCTGCGTGTGCACTTGCTGATTTTGAAGATTCTGATGCATCTGCAGAAAGTTCATAAGCTGAGCCGCATCTTGATCTTCTGGGATTTTAACATGTTCTCCGGGTGCTTTGAAATCATGGGTTTGGGCTATACCATCACCCTCATCCTTGACAATCATATTGTGCAGAATAACACAACATGTCATCAGCTGCCACAAATTTCTAATTCCCACATCATTGCAGCGCTCCGCACAATTCCTCAACGAGCCTGAAGCACACCAAATGCCCTCTCCACGTCCTTCCTAGCAGCTTCCTGCATTGTTGCAAAGTGGCTCTGTTTATTGCCACGTGACACGGATATCGTCTTCACAAACGCCGCCCACTGAGGATAGATACCATCGGCAAGATAGTACCCCATGTTGTAGTCCCGACCGTTGATGGTGTAGTTGCACGGCGGTGATTCCCCATTGCAAAGCCTCCTGAATAGCGGAGATCGTTGAAGCACGTTGATGTCGTTGTGAGAACCGAGCATTCCAAAGAAAGCATGCCAAACCCATAAGTCATGTGATGTGACCGCTTCTAGTATGATGGTGGCCTCTCTGGTGTGACCTTGATACATTCCCCATAGACCTTTGGGGCAGTTTTTCCATTGCCAATGTGTGCAATCAATTGATTCGAGTATTCCTGGAAACCCCCTTGCCTCTCCAATAGCGAACAACTTCTTTGTGTCCTGCGCATTTCGTTCTCTGAGATACTCCGGTCCAAACACCTCAACCACCGCGCGAGAAAATTTGACAGTAGTCTTGAGGCACGTGCTCTCCCCCATCCTGACCATCTCACCAACAGCGTCTGCAGCAGTACCAAGTGCAAGCATCCTCGGAGCAGCCGTGAACTTCTGCTTGGCCGAGAAAGAGAGTTGGCCGCAGCAATCCCTTCTCAGCTTGAAGTAGTCGTCGTGTGCCTCCACTCCCTCCATAATGCGCGAAAACAATGGTTTCCGCATGCGAAAACGGCGACCATGGATCATCCGGAAAAGCAGGTGTGGGAGCAAAGTAGTCATTGTGAAGTAGCTTTGCTCCGGACACTCTGTCCCGGTTGATCACTCTTCTCCCTTTGATTGAGCCCTTGAAGTTGAGAATATGCTCCACTTGCCGGTCCATTTCCTCTTGCATGCTCATGAGCATGATCATGTCCACTTCTTCGTTCGAATCTGACAAATTGAAGAACTCATCTTGAATCATTTGGTCAAGCTCCATCGGTCAATACTCCTCGTCCGACGAAGCATCGGAATCCATCATGTACCTAAGAACATCACAATAATTCCAGTCGGCCAATGTGTCGAACACATCAAGCGCAAGGCGGAGCCGAAGAGTAGCCCGGCATACCATGATGGCATGCGGGCCGGCGACAACGTCCCCCGCGGCGAGGAGGGAAGCATTCTTTCGGAGCTGGCGGCGGAGAGCCTGGGAACAACTGCGGAGTGGGCGTGGCGGTGGAGCTGTGAGCCGAACGGCGCGGAGGAGAAAGAACAGAGGAGAGAGCAAATGGATCCGGCAGCTCAGGGGGGGGGAGGAGGGGGGATTTAGTGCAACTTGAGATGGGGTCAGGTTGTCGGGTCTGATGTGGTGGGCGTGCCCGAGCATCTCTATATTCGCCGCATATTTGGGCCGAATATAGGGGGTGCTGGTCAGTCCGGGCATTTGAGTGCCTATTTTAGTGTTGGGGGTTGGGTGCGACATATGCCAGTGGATGGCTTATCATGGTGGGAGCGAGTAGAACGTCGCCGGTGCCTGGAAGCGGGATAAGGCGTAGACACGAACCCCGGCGTACTTTACCCAGGTTCGGGGCTCTCCTAGAAGATAACACCCCTAGTCCTGCTCTACGGGGTCTCCGCATGATCACTAAGGCACAAGTGATACAATGGTGCTCCTTGAGCTGTATGCTAGAGGCAGTAGGAGGCAAGGCTCAGCTCTCTTCCTGCTCTACTGGGTGGCTAGTTCTAATGGGGCCGAACCCTTTGCATGGGTGGCCTGGGGGGTTTATATAGGCCTACCCCTCAGGGGTACAATGGTAATCTGGCCGGCTGCTGGGCCCGGCTGTCAGCGTCTCCAGCCTCCGGCTTCTCCACCGACCGTTGGGGCCCGCCGCCTGGCGGGCCCCACCGACTGGTTTGTGGCTGCTTACTGTAGCCGTGTCGTTGGTGATGAGAGCTTGGCCATCTATGCGTGGCTACAGTCCCGCCGCCTGGCGGGAGATCACTGTAGCCACACCTGGTCTCATCAGCTTAATGGCATGCATGTCTCAGGATAAGGGACGACCGCCTGCTGGAGGCCGGCCCCTCTTGTATCCGCTTGGTCGAGCTTCCGCCGTCTTCCTTGGGGTCGCTGCCAGATAGGGTCCGCCTCTTGCGGGCCGTACCGACAGGCCATCGTGGGGAACAGGACTCCGCCTGCCCGGAGCAACGTTAGGGTAGATACGGCACAGTGCCCCGTCGTGCGGGGATCTCCGTCTGTACGGAGCACTGTAGCCATGCCCATCTCGAGCGTGGGAGGCGACGTGCTTCACTGTAGCCATACCTTGTCTTGTACCCTTGAAGGGAGCTCGGCCGCCCGTAGTTGTGAGGTGGCCGCCTGCCCGTTGCCGCCCTCTCTGGAAGGCGGCCGTCAGGAGCCGGCCACTCGGAGCGCCGTAGTCTTGGGTCACCCGCCCTCTGGAAGCCGGCCGCTGAGCCAGCCGGCCCCAGAGAGTGGAGTTTCGGCTTGGGGCTCAGCTAGGCGGAGCTGGCCCACAGGCTTGATAAATCTAGGGACTCGGGTGAGCCTACCCGTGGCCCATTACTCTGACAGTAGTCCCCGAAGTCGGTGATGCGTCATGGTCGAGGGGCCGCGAGGTCTCAGCGGCTTCCCCCTCACCGAGTTCTGGGAGAATGTCGATCCGTCTTGCGGCTAGCCGACTGCTCAAGCCGGCCTCGCCCAGGTGGAGCTATATGGTTGATTTTGAACTTCAAGGCGGGAAACAGGTGGCGTGCCTGTTAAGCTTCCCTAAGCAGCCGCTCGCCGCGGACGCGCCATGCGGTGCACGTCAGCCTGACAAGCTTGCCATCCCACGCTTTGGATGAGACATGACTCCGGACCGGGCTCGCCACTACCGTGCCTCGGCAACTGGGCAGATTTACTGCACTGGAGGGGACGGTTGCCATCCCCGCGACTATTCACGATGGGGTGAATGCGCGCGGGAGACGGGGGGTCGTGGGGACGTGGGCGCAGTTAATCCCACGACCCCATGTCCTGCCCCCTCGACTACATATCCCGGGCGCTATAAGTAGGGAGGGGGGAGAAGTGTGGCAAAGTTCCTGCGCCCCCTCCCACTCTTCTTCTTATCCTCTCAGCCTCCGCTGCTGCTGCTGCCGTAGCGCCGCCGCCGTAGCTTGACGCCGATGCGCCTCTCCTCTCCGCGCCGCCAGCCAGAGCCATGGGCAACTGGGACGGATCGACCGTGATCGAGGATCACATCGCTTTCCTCCGCGACACACGCCGGATGCCTAGCGTGGCCTTCGTCAAGGCGCGGGTGCCGTCGGAGATGGAGATCTCGCCGGCGCCGCAGGAAGGCGAGCGGGTCGTCTTCCGCTCGCATTTCCTATGGGGCTTTGGCCTCCCTGCGAGAAACTTCTTCCGAGCCTTCCTCAACTTTTACAACCTTTAGCCCCATCACCTCACGCCCAACGCCGTGACCTTGCTCTTCGCCTTCGTCACGGCGTGTGAGGGTTACCTCGGCATCCTCCCCACAATCAAGCTGTGGGGAGCATTCTTCTATGGAAAGCTCGGCACCTCCGCCAAGGAGACGGTGGCCGAGTGCGGGGTCTTCGTCACCGTGCGCCGGCCGGCGAAAAGGAACGCCTTTCCCGTCATCAAGCTGGCGCAGTTGCTGAAGATGTGGCAGCGGTCCTATTTCTACGTCGAGAACGTGGACCCTGCTGCCGACTTCCTCAACCTGCTGGCCTACGAGGCCGCCCCCCCCCACCGGAGCCCGCGTCTCCTGGAAGTACAAGCCAAAGCCGGTGTCGGCGGACGCGGCGGCCGCCATTGGCCGACTCCGAGTGCTCCAAGAGTCGGAGGGCCTCGTGGCCTCTGACCTCCTCGTCGCCTTCGTGGAGCGCCGGATCCTCCCGCTCCAGAGCCGCCCTCACCTGATCTTCCGGATAGGCGGACACCGCGATCCGTGTCGTCTGTGCACGAAGGGAATGCCGCCTGCCGAAGTCTCGCGGATGGTGAACGAGATCTCTGACCTCAAGATGTCGGAGAAGGAGTGGCGGTACAGGAAGCGGCCGTACTCTCGCCACAACCCGCCTCCTGTGGTAAGTTTCTTGTCTTTGTCCTTTGAACTGCTTTCTTTTGCTTTGTTTCTCTTTATGGCGCCGCTCTTCAAGACTTGATTCCTTCTTGGTTGTAGATTTATATGTCCGAGGCAACGGCCGCCCTCCTGGGGTCGGGTGATAACCTCCAGGCGGACAGGACGGAGAGTGACTTGGACGATCCTGACTTGGGGGCGGCCGCCCTGGTCGACGACGCGACAGGCAGCGGTGGCAGAGCGGGTGGCGGTAGTGGAGCAGGCGACTCCGAGGGAGGCGGCGGCGTCGAGGCCTGGCCCGACGATGACGAAGACGAAGACGAGCCGCGCCCTGCCCGGAGCTCCGCCACCACCGGCGCCGGCCCCTCTTCTGGGCCGCCCGCCCCAGGCGGAAAGTGCAAGCGGAAACAGGGCTCGACCCTATTCGGCAGCGCCCCAAAGAAGCCCAAGAACCCGGCCGCGGCGACCAGGTGGAAAGAGACCGTGGCCAGGGCGACCCAATACCAAAGGCAGCCGAAGGTGCCAGTTATGGTGTCGGTGTAAGCATCATTTCCTTACTCCTTGCTTTTTCATCAATCTGTCGTGAAAATCCTCTGACTTGTCTTCTTTTTTCAGGGCCCCTCTGACCCTTGAGAAGTCAGGTGCCGGCTCGGTCCTCAGGTCAGCAGCAACCTCCTCGACCAGCCGGCGCATCGACCCGGCCGCCGACCTCCGGGAGGTGACAGAGCGGAATGCACAGGAGGCGCGCGATGAGGAAGAGGCCAACCATCTGGCCAAGGAGCAGGCGGACCTGTCTGCCGCGTCTACCGCACGGGAGCTGGCGCTGGCGGAAGCTTAGGTCGCGGAGAAGGAACGGCTCGCGGAGGTCGTCCGCCGCCAAGAGCCACTACTTGTGCCCCCCCTGAACACTGCACTGCCTCCGCCTAATTTCGAAGCGACAGTCGGAGGAGCCGGCGGCGACTACCCGATCCGAGAGCAGGGGGCGGTGACGTAGCCATGCCGGATGTCTTCGTGCTGCCGCCTCCGCAAGCCAGCGAGTCGCGGGGCGAACAGCCAGTGGCGCCGCCGGTGCCACCGGTCGAGACTACGGTGGCAACGGTCCTGGTTCCCGCGGTCCGCATTCCCACGTGCCGCTATCTGGAGAAGGCGGCCTCGGCGCCACGGGCACAGGAGATCGGCGCCTCGAGCTCGTCGGCCCCTGACACCGAGGCGACCAGTGCCGCGCCTGTGGGTTGGGTACGCGGGGGCGGAACTGGCGCCCTGAACGAGGCGTCCCTTGTCGTCCAGGCCAAGCTCCGGGCGGAGGCAGAGGCACTCAAGCGCTGCAACGAGGCCTACTTGGAGTCGCGCACCGCCATCCGGGTAAGCCGTCTTTTGGTTTTCTCTCCGAATATTCTTCGTTGCTTCTTTCGTGGGGGCACGCAAGCGCACCCACTAGGTGTAGTCCCCAAGTTTCGGGCCGGCTGCTGAGCAGGCGGGTCGGAACTTTGACTTGTAGTTGCCGATTGCTGATTTCATTTTGTTGTTTCTTCTCCAGGATTATCACAACCTTCACGTGACTGCCTACAACTCCAAGGTTCGGGAGCTGGAGGCGCAGACGGCCCATCTCGCCGAAAGCCGGCGTAAGTCTCTTTCTTCTTTCTTCGCGGGGGCGCGCTGGCGCACCCGCGGGCTGTAGTCCCCGAGGTTCGGGCCGACTGCTGAGCAGTCGGTCCGAATCTCCTCAGTTGTTCTTTTTCCCTTGTTGACTATTTCCTTTCTGTGGGGGGGGGGGGGCGCTGGCGCGCCCGCGGGCTGTAGTCCCCGAGGTTCGGGCCGACTGCTGAGCAGTCGGGCCGAATCTCCTCAGTTGTTCTTTTCTTTGTTGGCTACTTCCTTTCCGCGGGGGCGCGCTGGCGCGCCCGCGGGCTGTAGTCCCCGATTTCGGGCTGACTGCTGAGCAGTCGGGCCGAATCTCCTCAGTTGTTCTTTTCTTTGTTGGCTACTTCCTTTCCGTGGGGGGGGGGCGCTGGCGCGCCCGCGGGCTGTAGTCCCCGAGGTTCGGGCCGACTGCTGAGCAGTCGGGCCGAATCTCCTTAGTTGTTCTTTTCTTTATCTTTTCTGCTTGACTGATGTCTTCTTCTTTTTTTTTCTTTCTTCAGAGGTCAATGCCGACCTGCAGCAGCAGCTGGGTGAAACCAAGACCGCCCTGCGCAGCAAGGAGGCGGAGTGCAGCAAGCTGGCGGAGGAGCAGCACCGCCTGGCCGCCCAACTTGCCGAACAGGCGGAAAACCTCAAGGCGGCCCAGCTGAAGGCGGAGACGGTGGAGACCAGCCTCCTTGCCGAGTTTGAGCTCGAGCGCTCTGCCTGGGCCGACAAGGAGGCCCAGGTGACAGCCTGCTTCAGCATCATTGAAGACTTGGTCGACGGTAAGCCCTACTCTCTTAGTTTCTTGCTTTGAGTTATCAGCCTTTGCTTACAGCCTTGGCCTTTTTCTTCTTCTGCCCAGACAGACTTCTTCCCGGACCATTCTGTAGCCGCTACCTAGATGATCGAGGCCCAGTGCGAGGAGCGAAGGGCAGAGGGCGCGCAGATCGCTGCTGATGCCCCCCGGACCCTTGGTGAATAGGTCATCAGCATTTAGGCGCGGCTTCGGCCTGCTCACCGCTTGTTGTGCCGCCTGCAGCGCATCGGAGCCCAGGCGGTCTCCACCCTCTGGCCAGGCTTGCCGGCCCCACGCACCCCAAGTCGGACTGCCGACTGGCTGGAGGTGGCGGCCGGCCGCCTGGAGGCCTGGAAGGGCTCAGCAGCCCGGGCAGGAGCGCGTCGGGCCTTGGAATTCGTCAAGGCGTGGTACCCTGGGCTAGATCTAACCCATTTAGCCACGTTTCGACTGGAGGCGTAGGAGGAGCTGGCAGCGGTGGAAGCTGAGCTTGTCAGCAGGGCAGCGGTGATCGCCGACTTCACCGACACCAGTGTCTTTGTGCCGGAGGTGGTCGAGGAAGGCGGCGAGGCTCCGCACGAGTGGCTCGGGCTGAACCCGGAGGACAGCGAAGACTTCGCTAAGGTCATCGACTCCAGCGACGAGGGGGAGGACGGGGAGGAAGAACAGGAGGAGGAGGAGGAGGAGGAGGAGGAAGACGAGAGCGACGTCGACATGCCGTAGGTCGGGGCGGGCGGTCAGCCCCAACCTGACCGGGCCTCAAGCAACGAGCCACGCACCGAGGCGCCGCCCGCTACTGAAGGCGCTCAAGTGGGGGCAGACCCGCCGCCCGTTACTCCGACGGATGCTACCGACTCCGTCCTCCAGCACTCCAATGCTCCGCCTGCTGCCGGCGATCCCTCCTTCCAGACGGAGCCGCCTGCCGTGCCAGGTGGCGCGGCCGACTCCAACTTTCAGCCGGAGCCCTTGGCCACGCCATCCGGCACCGGCCAGCCGGAGCTTTTTGCCGTGCCAACCGGCACCGCCCAGCCGGAGTCCTCTGCTGCGCTTTAGGATTTTATCTGTTTTCTGCTTGCTACTCTGAACATTTTGGTTAAATTCGCACAATTCCACCCGCGGGCTGTATATCAAACTCTGTTTGAAGGCTGGCCAGAGGCCTTTACCCATGTAAAAATATTTTATCCTTGCTTATGCTTGCTGTGTCGACCTCCACTCTTCTTCCCTTTTTCTCCTTGGTTTTTTCCCTTGCCGCAGACCCTTTGGATTTGCTTTCACCGGCCAGGCGGCCACTCTGCGGACCATGGCTGGTTTGATCACTCTAGCCGTTTGTGAGGGAGGCTAGGTTTTAACCATTCGGAGCTTTGGGTGGTTAGGTGGAGGCCCGCCGCCTGGCCGCCAGGCGGCCAAACGACTAGGCGCGATGCTGCCTTCTACTATATGCGCCTTCTTCCTTAGTCGTTTTTTCGTGTGGGGCACTTATTTGCCACCTTTGCCCGCCATGCAGTCGCTCTGCAAGCTGTGGCTTCTGACAAAGGAGGTTTTGGTGCCGGCACACTACTTGTCCGCTGCAGGAGGCGGCATATTGTAGAAGGCGGCGAGGCTTCGGGCCGACTGGTCGAACCCGATGCCAGGCGGAAGAAAAATGGAGTATACATTCTCATAGGCATGATACTTATCATATAGATAAAAAAAGAGGGCAGTCCCCGAGCTCTTCTTGGGGGACCCGGAGTCTTTATACATAGTACAAAAGGTAGCGTGATACATACTGCTTTCCACTGTAAAATCTTCGGAGGAGGTTTGCATTCCACGGCCTCTTCGTTTCTTTGCCTGAATCATCTCTCTTGCGCGCTCTGGGCTTCTGGGCATCGATCAGATAGTAGGCATCGTTGCCCAACACCTTACTGATGATAAAAGGGCCTTCCCAAGGTCCCGAGAGTTTGTGCTGTCCGGCTGTTCGCTGGATCAGCCGGAGCACAAGGTCTCCCTCCAGGAAGGACCTTGGCTTCACCTTGCGGTTGTAGTATCGGCGCAGACTTTGCTGGTAGATGGCCGACCTGCTGAGTGCCAACAGCCGGCCTTCCTCCAGCAAATCGACGCCGTCTTCTCGTGCCTCCTTGGCGTCCGCCTCGGTGTACATGGTGACTCTTGGGGAGTCAAATTCAATATCCGTCGGGATGACGGCTTCGGCACCGTAGACGAGGAAGAAAGGCGTGAAGCCTGTTGATATGTTTGGAGTTGTGCGCAAGCTCTAGAGGATGGCCGACAGCTCGTCGAGCCAGCAGTCGGCCGAACGCTCCAGAGGCTCGACCAGTCGGGGCTTGAGGCCGGACAAAATGAGGCCGTTTGCGCGTTCCACCTGGCCGTTTGACTGGGGGTGGGCAACGGACGCTAAGTCCAGGCGGATGCCCTGTGTTGCACAGAAACGGTCCAAGGCTCCCTTGGCGAAGTTGGTGCCGTTGTCAGTGATGATACTGTGCGGGATGCCGTACCGCGTGGTGATGTCGATGATGAAGGTCACGACAGTCGGCCCATTCAGCTTCTTGATTGGCTTTGCCTCTATCCACTTGGTAAACTTGTCCACCGCAACCAGCAAGTGAGTCATGCCACCGTGGGCCGTCTTGAATGGTCCCACCATATCCAATCCCCACACGGAAAAGGGCCAGGCTATGGGAATGGTCTTGAGTGCAGAAGCCGGCAGGTGTGGCTTGGAGCAGAACCTCTGGCACCCTTGACACTTCTGAACTAGCTCCTTGGCCTCTTCCAGGGCAGTGGGCCAGAAGAACCCATGGCGGAAAGCTTTGGCCACCAGGGCTCTTGAAGCCGCGTGGTGGCCACATTCGCCCTGATGGATATCTCTGAGTATTGATTGGCCTTGGTCCGACTCCACACACTGCTGATAAACTCCTGTGACGCTTCTTCGCACCAGCTCTTTGTTGACTATGGTATAAGCCGCAGCTCGCCTCTGTACTTGTCGGGCTAAGATTTCATCGGTTGGCAGCTCCTTGTTCACCAGGAACTTGAGGATCGGCTGGGCCCATGAGGGCGCCGCAATTTCTTCGACTGCAACTTCTGCGATTTGTACGAGGGCGGTTGGGCCGGAAGGCAGCGGGCCGGCGGCCGCTTCCGCCTGCTGTGCTGAAGAAGTCCCCGGGCCGACTGGTGAAGTCCCCGGGCCGGGCTCCGAAGTCCCCGGGACGGGTTCTGAAGTCCCCGGGTTGGTATTGGCTGTAGCAGCCCCCGGGCCGCCTGTCAAACCCCCGCGCCGGCCTCTGGGGCCACCAAGTCGGATCCGACTGCTTCAGGGGGGGGGCACAAAGATGGAGTCTGAATCAGGAGACGGCTTGACAGACGGCTTCAGAAGACGGCGTAGGGCGACGCCGGCCGGTATTGCTTGTCGGGTGGAGCCAATCCGTGCCAAGGCATCTGCTTGCTTGTTGTCCTTCCTTGGCATGTGAAGGAACTCACATCCATCAAAGTATCTGATGAGTTGATGCACCAGGAAGCGGTAGCTCGCCATGTTTGCATCCTTGGCGTCCCAGTCGCCTGAAGACTGCTGGACCACCAAGTCAGAGTCACCATAACACAGGATCCGGCGAATGCCGAGTTCCTTGGCGAGCCGGAGCCCGTGTATGAGTGCCTCATATTTTTCTACGTTGTTGGAGGCGGCAAAGTGGACTTGCAGTACGTATTTAAGCTTGTCGCCCTTGGGAGAGGTGAGGACGATGCCGGCTCCCAGACTAGTGCGCATTTTTGAACCATCAAAATGCATCCGCCAATGGGTGGAGTCTGGCGCAGGCGGCAAATATTGGGTTTCGGCCCAGTCGACGAGGAAGTCGGCCAACACTTGTGATTTGATGGCGGTGTGAGGCTGGTAATAGATGGTGTAGGGGGCTAGATCAATAGCCCATTTGGCCACTCGGCCTGAGGCATCCTGGCTTCCAATGATCTCAACAAGCGGGGCTGTGCAGATGACAGTTATGGGATGCTCTTGGAAGTAAGGCTTCAGTTTCTTGGCGGCAAAATGCATGCCATAATACATCTTCTAGTAGTGGGGGTAGTTTTGCTTGGAGGCGGACAATACTTCACTCAAGTAATACACCGGTCTCTGGACTGGCAATGCTTTGTCCTTCTCCTTGCGCTCTACTACCATGACTATGCTGACAACCCGACTAGTGGCTGCAATGTAGAGGAGCATGGGCTCCTTCTCAGTTGGTGCTGCCAGGACAGGCGGGGTTGCCAACATCTTTTTGAGTTGGAGAAATGCTTCGTCCGCCTTGTCGTTCCATTCGAAAAAGGTGGTCTTCTTCATGAGTTGGTACAGGGGAAGGGCCTTCTCGCCCAGCTGGCCAATGAAACAGCTGACTGACGCCAGGCAGTCAGTAAATTTCTGCACGTCCAGTAGTCGGTTGGGCACCTTCATCATCTCGAATTGCCTTGATCTTCACAGGATTGCACTCTATGCCGCGCTCTGAGACCAGGAAACCAAGAAGCTGGCCGGCTGGTAGTCCAAAGACACATTTCTCCAGGTTGAGCTTAATCTGGAATCGACGCAGGTTTTCAAAGGTCTCCTTGAGGTCCTCTAACAGAGTGTCGCGCTTCTCCGTCTTCACCACCACATCATCCACATATACATGGGCATTTCTGCTGAGTTGCTTGAGGAGGCACTTTTGCATGCAACACTGAAACGTGGCGCCGGCATTTCTCAAGCCGAACGTCATGGTCAGGTAGCAAAAGGCTCCAAACGGCGTGATGAAGGCGGTCTTCAGCCTGTCGGCCGGGTTCAGCTTTATCTGGTGATAACCTGAGTATGCATCCAAGAAACTCAACAGCTCGCATCCGGCTGTGGAGTCTATCACTTGATCAATCCTTGGCAGAGCAAAGGGATCCTTGGGGCAAGCCTTGTTGAGGCTGGTGTAGTCAATGCACATGCGCCACTGCTTGTTCTTCTTCAATACTAAAACTGGATTGGCCAGCCACTCTGGAAAGAATACTTCCATGATAAATCCGGCTGCCAGGAGTCGGGCTATCTCTTCCCCAACAACTCTTCTCTTCTCTTCTAAAAAACGACGCAAGGGTTGCCTGACCGGCTTGACGGCAGGTCGGACGTGTAGTTTGTGCTCGACGAAATCCGTCGGAACACCCGGCATGTCCTTGGGGGACCATACGAAGATGTCCCGATTCTCACGGAGGAAATCGACGAGCTCGCCTTCCTATTTGCTGTCAAGGCATGTGCCTATGACAGCGTGCCTCTCCGGGTGCTCTAGGTCCAAGGGTATTTTCTTTGTTTCTTTGGCCGGCTTGAACGAGCCCTCAGCTTCCGACTCCTGTGGTGTGGATGGCATTTCCGGCTTCTTGCCTGCCAACGCCACCACTCGGTCAAGGAGCTGCCTTTCGGCTGCAATCACGAGGGACTCGGCCAGCCGGCTGCTATCTGCGGTGCAAGCGATCAACTTCTTGTAGTCTCCGACTACCGTCAGGATTCCCTTGGTACTCGGCATCTTCATCTTGAGGTAGGCGTAGTGGGGGACTGCCATGAATTTGGCTAGAGCAGGCCGGCCTAGCAATGCATGATAGGGGCTCTGGAGGTCCACCACTTCAAACCAAACTGGCTCTCGGCGAAAGTGGTTCTTGTCCCCGAAGAGGACATCAATCTGGGTCTTGCCGATTGGTGAGTAGGAAAGGCCAGGGACTATGCCATGGAATACAATCCGACTGGGGACGAGCTGCTTCTGCTTGATTCCCAACTTCTCCATCGTATCACGATACAAGATGTTGATGCTGCTGCCGCCACCTATCAAGACTCTGGAGAAACGGGCGGCTCGCCTCTCCATTGCAAGGGTCGCTTCTAGGACCAGGGCGTACGAACCAGGGGAAGGCATCACTTCCGGGTGGTCGGCCCTGCTCCAACTGATAGGCTTTTCGGACAAATGCATGAACTCTGGGGTACTGGAGGCCACTACTTGCACTTCTTGTTGTTGTTGCCGTCTGTTGCGTCTGTCGTCAGCCATGCTGGTGAACACAACATAAGCTCCGTATTCCTCTGGGTACTCATCTTGGATGGCGCCGACTGGCCGGGCCGCCGGCTGCTGGGGCTGAGGAGGCGGCGGTCCGGCAGGCGGAGGAGGCAGGAGTCCGTCTCCCTTGGCAATTCTGGTGAGCCAGTGACACTTCCGAGTGGTGTGGTTGGAGGGCTTCGCGCCGCTATGGAATTTGCAGGGCGCGTCTAAGGTCTGCTCGTAAGAGAAAGCGGGCAACCAATTGGACTTGCCGCCCTTCTGCCGCTTGGGGGTTGGCTGCCCTTATGGCTGCTGATCCTCGACCGTCGCCACCTGCCGGCTAGTGGAAGCCGGCTGAGTGGCCTTTCGCTTGTTATCTCCCGGCTGCTGTCGCCGACTGGTGTCACCAGCCGGAGTCCGAGGTGCCTGGGGAGCCACCTTTCCGGACGCGTCAACCAGGATTTCCGCCTTCATGGAGGAGTCGGCCGTGGCGTGCTTGTCAGCGATGACCAGCAGCTCATCGAGGGTCTCGGGCTCGTCGCAGAGGAGTCGATGCTTGAGGAGGGTGCCCTCTCGCCACCTGGCAGTAAAGTACTCGATTGCCTGCACCTCGTGCACGCCTTCGCAGGAATTGCGCAGCTCAGTCCAGCGTGTGAGGTAGTCGCGAGTTGACTCCGTGGGCCCTTGGACGCATAAGGAGAGCTGTCGGGGCTTGGGGGCCCGCTTGTAAGTGATGGTGAAGTTGCGGATGAAGACCTCGGTGAAATCAACCCAGCTGTTGATGCTGCGGGGCTTCAGGTTGTTTAGCCACGTCCGAGCAGTGCCTTGAAGCATGAGCGGGACGTATTTCACGGCAACACGCTTGTTGCCGTTCGCTATGCTGACGGCGGTGGAGTAGTCGACCAGCCAGTCCTCCGGCTTCACGGAGCCGGTGTATTTGGGCGTGTCGCATGGGAGGGTGAACCCTTTGGGGAAGGGCTCATCACGGATTCGGGGGCCGAAGCAAGGCGGGCCCAGTGCATCTTCTTCTTCGAGTGTCAGGGATCGGTTGAGACGGTCGATTCGGTGGCAAGCATCGTTCTCTCCGACTCCCTCTCGGCGGCCAAGGCAGTCGCCGAGAGTCGGGTGCGTGACAGGAGGCGGAGTGGGGTATCTCGCTCCACGAGGCGGGGGATGGGGGGCAGGTCGCCTCGCCGCTCTACTACACGAGGGCGGCCTTCCTCGTCCCGCTCGATGGAGATGCGCGTCCGACTGCGGCTAGCAGCCAGCTCATTGCCCTTTCCTCCGTGGGCGCCGCCAGTTGGCTTCCGGGAGGTCGCCCCATGGTCTCGGTGTGGGGGTGGCTCGTTGTTTCGCCCGGCTGGGTCTTCAGCGCGGCAGGCGGCCTCGTGCTGCGCGGCCGCCGCATCCAGGAGCTGTTGGACTCGTTCCATCATGTGGCGGAGTTCGTCGCCATTGTACTTGTTCAGCTCATCTGTCACCGCCTGGGCGGCCTGGATGTTTTCTGCAGGCGTGGCGTAGACGGGGCGCTCCGCCCCGAACATGGTGGCGATGGTCGCGCCACGTTGCCGAACGGTGCCGAGGCGGCTGGGCCCACCTGGAGCCGGCGTGCCGCCTACGGCCCGGTCCATCTCGCGCCGATAGGCGTTTGATAGCCGGCGCATGCTGGCCAAGCGGCCAACGCTCTCGACGAGCTGAAGGCGGCATGCCTCCTGCACCTCAGCATCCGTGTCCTCAGGAATGGGCGCCGTGAGGTCGCGCAGGGTGGCCACGAGGGGATCTTGAGCACGGCCGTCCGGGTGCTCCTCGCTGTTGATGACGAGCACCTCTGTGACAGTGCTCCCGCCGCTGTACTCGCGAGGAGGCGGCTCATCATAGACCACCACGTCGGTGGGAAATGCGTCGAGCGACGCCGTGTCGGAGTCGACGATCATCGGATCGGTCGAGCCGACGGACTCCAGGTCCAGAGCAGGCTTGCTGGTTACATGGAGCTGGTCGAGGAGGCTGACGAGGTGGCTCTCGGGGCAGCCTGTGCCCGCGTCGGAGGCCGGCTCGTCGGAGAGGTCGATCTCGCCGACGAGGTCAGTGAGGCAACTAGCTGTGCAGGCGATCTCCGCGCCATGAAGTGCGTCGGGGCTGACGCCGTCGGGCGTGCTGGGCTGGCTTCGCTCGCCAGGAAGGAACAGGGTTCCCGTCCAGAGCAGATCTCCGGGAGACGGTGCACCTCGCCCCACGGTGGGCGCCAAATGTCGGGGGTTGGGTGCGACATATGCCAATGGATGGCTTATCATGGTGGGAGCGAGTAGAACGTCGCCGGTGCCTAGAAGCGAGATAAGGCGTAGACACGAACGCCACCATACTTTACCCAGGTTCGGGACTCTCCTAGGAGATAACACCCCTAGTCCTGCTCTGCGGGGTCTCCGCATGATCACTAAGGCACAAGTGATACAATGGTGCTCCTTGAGCTGTATGCTAGAGGCAGTAGGAGACAAGGCTCAGCTCTCTTCCTGCTCTACTAGGTGGCTAGTTCTAATGGGGCCGAACCCTTTGCATGAGTGGCCTGGGGGGTTTATATAGGCCTACCCCCAGGGGTATAATGATAATCTGGCTGGCTGCTGGGCCCGCTGTCAGCCTCTCCACCCTCCGGCTTCTCCGCCGACCGCTGGGGCCCGCCGCCTGGCGGGCCCCACCGACTAGTTGGTGGCTGCTTACTGTAGCCGTGTCGTTGGTGACGAGAGCTTGGTCATCTATGCGTGGCTACAGTCCCGCCGCCTGGCGGGAGATCACTGTAGCCACACCTGGTCTCATCAGCTTAATGGCATGCATGTCTCGGGATAAGGGACGGCCGCCTGCTGGAGGCCGGCCCCTCTTGTATCCGCTTGGTCGAGCTTCCGCCGTCTTCCTTGGGGTCGCTGCCAGATAGGGCCCGCCTCCTGCGGGCCGTACCGACAGGCCATCATGGGGAACAGGATTCAGCCTGCCCGGAGCAACGTCAGGGTAGATACGGCATAGTGCCCCGTCGTGCGGGGATCTCTGTCTGTATGGAGCACTGTAGCCACGCCCGTCTCGAGCGTGGGAGGCGACGTGCTTCACTGTAGACATACCTTGTCTTGTACCCTTGAAGGGAGCTCGGCCGCCTGTAGTTGTGAGGTGGCCGCCTGCCCGTTGCCGCCCTCTCTGGAAGGCGACCGTCAGGAGCCGGCCACTCGGAGCGCCGTAGTCTTGGGTCACCCGCCCTCTGGAAGCCGACCGCTGAGCTAGCCGGCCCCAGAGGGCGGAGTTTCGGCTTGGGGCTCAGCTAGGCGGAGCTGGCCCAAAGTCTTGATAAATCTAGGGACTCGGGTGAGCCTACCCGTGGCCCATTACTCCGACATTTAGAGACTCGTCTGAGTCAAAAAATCGTGACCAAAAGGCCTGTCGGAACGTTTAAGACGGGTTTGAGGGTCCGATTGTAGATGCTCTTTATTTTTAGAGAAAAGGCCATAGCCCGACTTTATAAATAAAGCCACACGGCAGCGTTACAAACCCGACAAAGAAAGGAACCAAACTGCAACAACACAGTACAGGACAACTAGCACAAAGTTTGGGACCAGCAAACGAAGAGGGGATACATGCAGCCTGCCATACACGGCGCGCAGGCCGGAAGGAAGAAGAAAGCACCAAAAGCCGTTAACTGCGCCACCCAGATTAGACAACGGGATCCAGCCCAGAGATGTGGGATGCCGAAGCCCGAATTTTGGCGATGAGCACGTCCAGGGCATCCCGATCTTCATCCTTAGTCAATGATCTCCACTGCTGCAATAGGATACATGATTTGAAAAGAACATCAGCAGGCTTAGACGGGAAGATATGTTCAATGGTAAATTTATTCCTTACAGTCCAAAGAGCCCAACATAAGGCTCCCAGGCCGACCCAGAACACGCTCTTGGTTACCCCAACCAAAACTTTGGCTAGGTTTCGAAGATCGGAGAATGATGAGGGGTTCCAAGAAACCTGTAACCAAGATCTGACACAACTCCAAACCAACTTAGCCAGCACGCAATTGAAAAAAATGTGATCCGAGTTCTCCAAGGCCCCACAAACATGACAAAACTCCGAGCCTGGCCCATTGCGTTTTTTAATCTGATCAGCCGCTGGGAGGCGGCCACGAAAGGCTTGCCAAAGAAAGATTTTAATCTTAGGAGGGACTTTGGACTGCCAGACACAAGAAAATTTGCTCGAAGGGGTACCACCGATAAGCCTAGAATATAGCGACTTAACCAAAAATCTGCCAGAAGCCAAATGCGGCCACACCACAGCATCAGACGTCTCCGAGAGCAAAGGGAAGAGGGCAGAGAGACTTTGCCAATCTTCCAACTCTACAGGAGACAGGGACCGATGAAAAGACAGATCCCAGTTATTAGCCGCCACCTCCGTGATGGAGATATCAGGATTAGGACAATATGAAAACAGAACCGGAAAACTAACAGCTAGGGGGGCATCCCCCGACCACCAGTCCAACCAGAAGCGAACTGACGTCCCATTACCAACGGTAAATTTAACATGTTCCAGGAAGGTAGGCCTGACTTTGACAAGGGATTTCCAGAATTGAGATCCGCGATGAGCGGTGGCAAACATCGGGCTGGAGTGAGGGAAGTATTTAGCCTTAACAATCGAAAACCAAAGGGAATCGGCCCCACTAGTCATAATTTTCCACCACCACTTAATAAGCAAGCAAATGTTCATCACCCGAGTGTTAATAATGCCTAATCCCCCAAGGTTTTTAGGCTTACACATATGTTGCCACTTGACCAGCCTATATTTCTGTTTGTTATCCGTGGAATTCCAATAAAAGGCTCCCCTATGTTTGTCGAAGCCAGCATGAACGCCATCCGTCAGACGATAAAAGCCCATAAGAAACATAGGGAGAGATGATAGGCAGGATTTAATTAACGCAACTTTGCCAGCATTAGTATTGTATCTACCCCTCCAAGGGAGTACCCTGTTCCCCACTTTAGCGACCACCAGAGCAAAGTCCTTAGCATGAAGCATGACAGGAGAAATAGGGAGGCCTAGATATTTAAAGGGGAAGGAACCCAAAGAACAGTTAAGAAGCCTGGCCACCCGCAAGGCTTCCGCCTCATCAACACCGGTCACCAGAACTTCACTTTTAGAGAAATTAATCTTCAGACCCGAAACGACTTCAAAACAAAGCAGGATGCATTTAAGGTTGGCAATACAATTGTCGTCCAGCTCCACCAAGATAATTGTGTCGTCAGCATATTGCAAGTGGGAAACCCCCTCCGGGAATAGATGGGAAACGACTGGGGAAATGTGACCACAGCGGATCGCCCTAATGAGCATGCACGAAAAAGTATTGGCCACAAAATTAAAAAGAATAGGGAAGGCAGGATCCCCTTGACGAAGGCCCCTACCATTGGCGAAGAAGTTGCTAATGAACCCATTTAAAAAAACGGCAGTATGACCACCCGAGACCAACTGCATGACACGATGAACATAAGCTCCATCAAAACCTTTGGCCAGCAGGACCTGTTTAAGGAAGGCCCAGCTAACGGAGTCATAGGCTTTCTCAAAGTCTAACTTAAGGATAATCGCTTTAGATCTCCGAGAGTGAAGGTCGTGAACAATCTCATGCAAAGAAAGAATACCATCTAGGATGAAATGACCTTTGATGAAAGCAGATTGGAAGGGGCTAATAACTCTATGCGCAACCGGCGATAGTCGGTTTGCAAAACCCTTAGCCGGAAATTTGGCGAAGTTATTAATCAAAGCAATAGGACGGAATTGAGAGATTAATTTGGCACCCTTAACCTTGGGGATCAGGGAAATCACTGTGTAATTCAGGCGGGCGATATCGATAGTATCGAGACAGAAACCCTGGATGACATTACAAACCAGCTGTTTCAACTGAGGCCAGAATTTCCGAAAGAAAGGAATAGAGAAATTGTTTGGCCCAAAAGCTGCATTAGGGTTAGAGGAATTAACTACATCCCAGATTTCCTGATCAGAAAGAGGGATCATCAAGGAGGCATTCTCCTCGGGCGAGATTTTATGACCTATGGTCCAAAGGGAAGGGGAGACGGAGAAGCCCGAATGGAGCTTAGCCCCCAACAGCGAAGAAAAGAAGTCCACCACATGAGTCATGATAACAGATTGATCCGAAGATTGCACACCATTAATCATTAGACTGTTGATACCACAATGCCTTCTCCTACCGTTCGTGATCGCAAAGAAATAAGTCGTAGGGGAGTCACCTTTTAGAGTCCAATTGAGAGTGCCCCGTTGGCGCCAATAAACCTCAGCCTGGTGATGCAACTGCAGTAAGGCGGCCTCAAGGTTATAACGAACGGCCCATCCATCATCAGAAAGCCCAATAGAGTCGGCCACGCGATCGAGAGATGCAATCTGATCCTCAAGGAAGGATTTGGAACGACGATCCTCCGCCACACGATTATGAGACCAGCCTCTAAGGAATTTATGCAGGTTGTAGGAGCACGAGTGCCAATCATCCAAAGGCCCAAAAGAGCGAGAGTTAGGGGAGAGAAGGAGGGAAATCTTCGAGGCCACCATCTCGATAAAACCATCCACAGACAACCAAGAGGCATCAAATTGAAATTGAGTCGGGGGCCTAAGGCTGATAGAACCGTCGTCAAGAATTAAAGGGGTATGGTCAGAGCCAACAATGCATTTGGCGCCGAGGGAGGCCCTAGGGAACAAGGAGTCCCACCTGGGACAAATGAAGACTCTATCAAGCACAGATCTAACAGGGATAGCCTGATGATTGGACCAGGTAAAGCGAGCCCCGCACCGGGGAAGCTCACGAATAGCATTGACACTGATAAAGTCGTTAAAGGCATTAGCTAAAGGCCAGGAGAAGATATCATTACTTTTATCAGAAGGACATCGCAAAAGATTAAAGTCACCCCCGATAACCATCGGGAGATAACAGGATTCAACCTTCATAGATAGCTCATTAAGAAATAAAGGGGACAATGAATGGTCCGCAGGCCCATAAAGGATGATAAACTCACAGAGAATATTCAGAGCTTTATGACAAAGAACAGAACTAGCCCAAAAGACCCCATGATCAAATGCAACAAAATCGAAAATATCTTTATTAGAGCCTATCAAGATCCCACCGGAGTGACCCGAAGCAGGTAAAAAATTCCAATTGAATCTGTCCATGCCCACAATAGCAGAGAGGTCATTAGGGGAAAAAACTTCCTTAAAGGTTTCAACCAGCCCCACAAAGTCAATAGAATTAGAACAGATCAGATCTTTGAGTTGGTCGCGGCGCCCCCTAGCACCGAACCCTCTAATGTTCCAGAATAAAGCCCTCATTTATAAGATAAATTCTTGATGCGGAGGCTCGACCTGCTAGGAGCCACGCAAGATTTACCTCGCTTATTTGCGCCCCTCCTAGACACATTGGATTGGGGCTGGCCACAACCAGCACCCACCCCCTCACCCTGACAGCTGCTAGAAGCCCCAGCCTGAGAAGCAACGGCCTCTTTGGCTTTAGCTATGGCCGCCTGAGCCATCTCGTTAGCCCGAATAATAGAAAGGAGAGAGCTAGGAGACCCAACAGAATTATCAACCACCACACCCACGTCCGACATAATGTTTAAAAGATGATCATCCGAAAGAGAAGGTAAAACCAACCGAACCAGAGAAGAAACACAAGTGGAGATGGGGGGATTACCTGGGGGAGGAAGATCCTTCGCCGCAGCCCGCTTCTCAGCCCGCTCCAGGATAGAACCACCCGAATTCGTCACCATCCGCCTTTGCGAGCCGTGGACACAGGGGACCGAATAGCAGGCGACCGCGCAGCAGGGGAGGCCGGAGGAGGGCCCGAACGCGACAGAGACCCCATGTCCTTGTCGATACGACGACCAACTCCCGCCATAGAATTCTTCGAGCCTGATGAGTTCCTACTTTTAGCCGAGAATTTGCGCACTGAGGATTTTTTCTTCCGGAGGGACTGGGATTCCACCACGTCGCGGGCAGGGGAGGCAAGAAGATCCTCAATTCCCGAGCAAGTGGGGGAGAGCGGTCGGACCGGAAGGTTGGAGCAAGCACCAGACACGGGGGTAGCAGAGCATGGAGGGAGCTTCCTTGAAACATCACCAACAGCAGGGACTATCGGAGCAGCAGAAGGAACCGCCAAAGCCTCGCGGGGCGCAACACCAGAGGGGGCTTGGGAATGAAACAGCTCACGTTCAGATTCAGCCAAGCCATCCCATTCAGATTGAGTGAACCGTAGGTTAGATCCAAAGCTCTGATTAGGGCCACCCAAGGATCCGTCCCCCTCCTTATCATGCTTATCCGAAGGGTTAGAAGGGGGAGGAGGAGGAGGTGGAGCCTGGAAAGCAACCACCCCCTCCACCCGAACCCGAAGTCTGATACCATTGGGAGAGGGGAAGACATCTATCGAGCCATGCACACGATCGGGATTCACACACCAAATCTTCATCCTTGCGGGGCCAACCTTGTTCAGAGAATCCTCATCCACCTCCATGGGCTTCCCAATCAGAACCCCAAAAGCCATGAGAAAGGCAGACGAACGAAAACCAGCTGGTAAATCATCAATCAAAATCCAAACTTGGGAGAGAGGACCAACTGCCGTACCATTGCAAGAAGCTGCTTTGACAGAAACAACCAGTTGATTGAGGGGCAGAGTGAAACTCGTACACGAGGCAATCATCCGTAGACACTCTTTGGAGGGAAACACCACCGAGAACTCATAATCAGAAATCTGCACCACTTGCCAGTCCAACCCAGCCTCATCCCAAATGCGAAGACCTTCCAGAAGAGTTTGGGGAGAAATCTTTTGATCCTTCACCGTGACAATCGCAGCATTGGACAGAGCGGGAGCCATCTCCAGGATAGGCAGGTCACTATCGAAGGCGAAGAAGGCGCAGCCGGGGAGGCCCGAGCCGAACTGGAGGACCGAGGGAGGCTTCTGCCGATTCATGCAATTGACCGTGAGGTGACCATCGGAGCGACAGATCAAGCAGAATGGGGGGTTGGAGCAGCGAGATTGGAAATGGCCCGGCCTGTGGCAGGCGAAGCAGGTGAGCGCAGAAGGGTTGCTATGGGAAGCAGATGAAGGGCGGGATTGCGGAAGCAATGAAGGAGGGGGAAGGAGCCCATCACCCATCCCCTGAGAGGGAGGCGCCCCAAAGGCCGGGCCGGGCGGCCGTCGCGCCGGCCCAGCGAAGGACCGGGGCGGCCGGCGAGATCCGACACCAACCCTAGCTGGGCGAGGGGGAGGGGGAAACGCAACGGAGCAGACGAGCCACATCCCACTCCCTAAGCAGGCATGGAAGCTGATGAAGAAGAAACCCCACCGCCAGAGGCCACCGCCGCCTCCCACGGATCCAGCGCCGGAGAGAGGGAGGGGCCAGATCCAGATCCATGCGGACCAGATCCAAGCACACACTCCCTCTCCGAGCGCTGCAACCTCACCGGATCCGAAGCCCAGGCCGCGCGGCCACGAGCCACCTGCTCGCGCGCCGCCTGCTCCGCCACCAGCTTGGAGCGGAGCGAAGCCTCGAGCTCCAGATCCACCGCAGAGGCAGGGGAGTCCCCACGGCGGCGCTTGTTGCCCGAGACCGCCTCGCATGAAGACCCCCGCGACTTATCCATGGTGAGCACCGCAGCGAAAGGGAGGAGAAGGGGTGGAGGAGGGCTAGATCTGACGAGACGACGAATGGGGAGACGGTGACGGCGCAGATCAGAAGAGGAAGCCGGAAACCCTAGCAAAGGGGGGAAAGCGCCGCGGGGAATCCATATATAGCCCGACCGAGCCATGCACACCTGGGCCCGACGCCCAAGATGGGCTGAAGGGGAATGGGGAGCTGGGTCCCGACCGATGGGCCTAACTGGGCCGGAAGGGACAAGAGGAGGGAAATCAGCCACTGACGAAAGAGGGGGTGGAGGGGGAGGCCCACTGGGCAGCGAAGGAGAGAGAGGCCCAACAGGCCCATGCAGGTAATCGGCCTGCGACCCGATGGCCACCGAAGCGAAATCGAGATCTAGGGCACGCGGAGCCAGCGCAACCAGCGCACTCGCCGTCGCCGCCGCCGGCAACGAGGCCGCCGAAGAAGAAGCAGGAGAGAGGGATGGGGGGCCCCAAGCTCCCCATCAGGAGCCAAGCCCAGGATACCCGGACCAGGAGAAGCAACGACAAACTTATCGGACTTCCGCCGACGACGAGACACCCGGATCCAGCCGGCGGCCGCAGAAGCCTCCGCCACCGACCGACCCCGGCCACCAGGAGCAAACTTGCGCGGGCGGGGAGCGACGAGGGACGGCACCCCACGGCAGGGCGAGGGACAGCGGGGGGAAGAGGCAGCCGACCGTGAATCTTCCACATCGGACGCAAGGGCCCAGAAACGAGATCCAAGCACAGGCAGCGGAGAAGACGGAGGAGAGAGCACCACCGGCGAGGAGGCAGGAGAGGTGAGGGAAAGAGCACCGGCAAGAGGAGGGGAGGAAGGCCGGACCCCGGCCGGCGAGCAGGGGAGGGGAGCTGGCCGGCTAGGGTGAGAGGGGGAGGAGGGGGAGGAGGGGGAAAAGGGATCCATCGATCTGCCGTTGTCTGTGTGTTGCTCCATTGTAGATGCTCTAACAACAGTTGTATGCAAAGTTTGATATACTAGTAGTAGACTGTAAAGAGCATCACCATAAGTCCAGAACCACACCGATGACGACGAACGACCACGACCACTACTACCGTTTAAACAGCAGCAACCACATGTAACCTCGTACCGTGCATGCACGTTATTCAAACCTTTAACAGAGCGTTCGAAGCAATGGCACGAGCTTGCCGTGCGTGCTGCCGCCCGCGCCCTACACCGAGCAACACATGCCGCAACACGCCCGGCCATCTTGTTCTTCAGAAGTGCTGCCATGCCGCCGCCGGAGGCCATCGCTTGAGCTGGCTACGATCAAGAGAGAGGGAGAGATACACACCGTCACCATTGACATAAAGATGTGACTCACGGGTCACCCTCAGAAACACTAGAAGAGTAGAACATCTTACGTGGTGTGAGACGAAGTACTCGGCGTTAGCTGCTGGTGCTGTAAGAGCATCAACAACCGGACCCTTTAAAATCTGTGTCAAACATCCGGACAGGCCACCCGATCACTGACCGGTCACAAAATTTGGACCCAACCGGGCCTCTCAAAGCGCCCTCAAACGTTCGGACTGACCGGTACTCCTCATCCAGCCTAAATATGAATCGGATATGGGGCGGTCCAGGCGCGTCCGGGCGCGCCCTCCACGTCGACTTAGCCCAGCCTGGCCCACGCCTGCCCCACAAATATTGCCGTCCGGAAAACCATAGACCACAGTCAATTCGAACCCCACTTCACTCCTGTCTCCGTCCACTCCACTTCCGATCCCCTCCAAACGCATTCGGTGGCCGGCGGCCGAAGTAGCGCTGCCTTCGATGGAGACTCTGGCTCTGACGATGACCGGTCTAGCCTGCTGCACGAAGTGGACCCCGATGATGTGGAGGAGGTCGCCCTCCGCATCGCACTGAGGCATTCGGTCGTTGACCAAGGCGGATCCGGCAGCGGCGGATCCACTTCGTGAGCGCCCGACGCCCGTCGACGCAGCGCCGGCGACGTCGACGGCCCTTCCCGCCTGGCGCGCAGCTCCGGACACTCCACTCTACTCCTCCAGGTACGCCTCCCACAAGCAGCACCCTCTGCTCCGGAGGTGGTGCCCGGCCACCGCTGGGTCCTCGTGCCCGCGGCGGGGCCGGCGCGTGCTCAGACGCCAGAGTCGGAAGCACGAGCAGCCTAGCGCGAGTGGCAGTGGGGAAGGAGAGGGCAGCAGCATCCGAGTCGATGTCCGCGCACCCGTCGATCCTGAGCCAGTGCTCCTCGCTTCTGTCCTCGGCCGCTCGCTCACGACGGCGGAGACGGATGCGCGGCGCCTCCGCCGCAAGAATGCCAAGGCGCTCTGACTAGCCATCGAGTTGTCGGAGCGTGAGACAACAAAGGAGGCGGCGGCGAAGGCGAAGGCGGCCCGCCATGCGAAGGAGCAGGACCGTCTGCTCAGCAGACTGTCGAGCATGAGATGCAGCTCCGACTCAGATATGACGGACGGCTCCACCTCCAGCTCCGACGAACACGCGCCTCCGCACGCCGATGCCTACACGGAGGAGGGGCACAGCCGCGCCGACGGTCGAAAGGGGAAGGGGCCGGCGAGGAATGGTGATTTCCTCCGCCCTTCCTCGTTCTGTTTATATTTTATCTTTGTTTGTAGTACGGATTTGCACTGTGGGTCGTTGAACTCCGATGAATCATGTTTCTTTTGTCCGGCTAATCCGATGAACCATGCTATGATCATGTGCTTTACATAGTGTTGCATGAATTGCATGGTTTTGAGATTTAGGATATGAGGGACGCAAGTGTGAAAGACGAAACATAAGGCGTGCCCGGTCAGTGCCCGCGGACGTCCCGGCGCGTTCTCGGGCGTTTGAGAGGTCGTATTTGCCCAATGTGGCTGTAGATGCTCTAAGGAGGAGGAGGGGAGGGCTGGTATTTATAGGAGAGGAGATGGCTGGAGAGAAAGCCAGTGGCCGGGATACAACAATCAAGCCGGACGCCATTGTTGAACCGAGCACCGCTCCAACGGAATGCATACAGAGATGCAGTGTATTTGTAACCAACAAGTGAGCAAGCGGTTCAGTCACCGACAAACTTTTCATGGGTATATTCAACTCCGGCTGCTCATCTATGCGAAAGAGAACGGCAGCTCATCTCTTCTTCAAACCATGGTTTGGAAACATGCTAAGGCTCCGCTTGGATTAGCGTTTGGCCTCTCAATACCCCTGTAAAAACGATACAGACCTCTAGGCGTCGTTTTTTCTCCCGGCGAAACTCACGCTGCGGCCGGTATAATACAAGTGTATACAAAATCCGGATGTAATATCTTACACCGAATCCAAGCGGGCCCTAAAGGATTGGATCGGCCTCGCGGACGTGCAACCTAATCCGTGGTCCCAACTTCTGTTCGGTCAAACAAGGGTGGTCCGCGGTCATGCATCAGCATTCGTTCATGTGATGGTTGGGATCAGGTCAGAGGCCGGAATTTTTACTATCAGGAGAGTGTCTCCTTGCAAGCGCCGCGAACAAGAAGGGATATGAGAAATTTTACGATAGATCCCAACCTCCAGATCTCCCTGCATGATCTGCTGCCTGGCACTCACTACCAAGGATTCGACCATCGATCTGGTACCTTTGTAAGGATCGACTACCAGAAATTCCATGAATCACCCTCAAAAAAAAAAAACCATGAATCGATCCAATTGCTCAACCAGCGGAATTTTATAGAGCAATTTGGAAGATAAATCGATAGTTTTTAAATGAAGATACCCTGAGTTGAGAGAGTACGATCGCTAAGATTCTACAACTACTCTAGATTGGGGAAAAGTTTTACAAGCTGCATTCCTACATCGACGGGAGGGGCTAAATACTGGCTTTCCAGCTCAGCACGGTAAAAGAGACAAGCGAGTACAACGGTAAGTAAGCGTGACAATTTAAAGGTTAAACGGTGAGGACTTGATCCGAGCCGTGGATCTTCCTTCGTGAGTTTTCCTTCCCCCCGAGCCGTTGGATAACTGAAGATGAGTTCGACAGTGAGCGTCTTCTTCAGAGACACCTCGGCTTAGGTCCTGACACGCACATCACCTGTTCGACGGATGGCTCGAACCAAGTTGTCGCCACCAATAGCGTCAACAAGGTCACCACCATCTACCCGAGCCCGTCGTCGACCTCAGCGACAAGGAGGTCCGCCACAGCACCACCGCAATCGAGGCCGGGCCCTCGGTTGACCTCCACAGCACCATCCCTATCCCGCCAATAGACGAAGAGGAGATACAGGAGGAGAACCTGGTTGTGGCGACAGCGACTCAGGCCATCGACATCACCGTGGGTGACAAGTCCGCCGGCGCCATCTACACCTACGTGTCGGCGGGCATCAATTGTGCGAACCAAGTCATCGCCACACCGTCACTCACGTTGCCAATCACACCTTCATCGTCACTCACGTTGCCAATCACACCATCGTCACTCCATGGCCGTCGTTTGGAATTGTTGTGCCATCAGAGGTCTGCTGTACTAATTTGGGCCATTGGAATTTCCAGATGCCTACTTCTGTCGACCTTCATCCATGGACGTTCAAGACACAGCCATTTCTGATTATCCAAGTGCATGGCAAGGGATTGACAGATAGCTACCCATTATTTCTTTCTGTAATGACCAGTATGCAGGCTTTGGAAAAGTACGATTGTGGACATCTTATCTCAACGGAGGCATATAATATATTGCTGGACCAGGGATGTGTCTGTCACATGGTTTATGGAGAAATCGATTCAAAAATGGTGCAACCATCAGATATTCAGTAAGTACAACCAACCTGTTACTTTGCGGTCGGTGTTGTTCGAGCATATCTGAAAAAGAAGGAAGTCGACGCTGCTATAGTTTGCATGTTGGAGCATAGAACTCATCAGGACTTGGAGTTACTGCTCTGGTTCCAGCGTCCACCTGATCAAGCAAGTACTTGGGAGTTCATGACTGGCCGAAGCTTTCATCGGGACCAAACCTTACTGGTTATGTCTCGGATTTGGGTTTGCTATTGCGTGCTGATTCTTATGGAGGAACCTTTCAATTGCTTAACTGATACTCCCTCCGTTCCTAAATACTTGTCTTTTTAGAGATTCCAAATGGACTACTACATACGGATGTATATAGACATATTTTAAAGTGTAGATTCGCTCATTTTGCTCCGTATGTAGTCACTTGTTGAAATCTCTAGAAAGACAACTATTTAGGAACGGAGGGAGTACACAACTGCAGTTTGGGCGTTTACCGGATCAGGCAACATCCGATGCTAACCAGTTAAGTCAAGTTGGCCTCAAACAATCATGCCCCGCACCCCCTCGTACCCTCTCGGGTCGCCCCCGTGGGCGACCAGGGGAAACCCTAGCCACCGGCGCCCGTACTCCCCCGCATCTCCTTCATCCTCGCCGCTGCCAGCAGCGCCGCCGGGCGAAGCCTGGCCGGCAGGGGTGGCGGCGGGGCTCCCTTCCCCTTCGCGCGAATAGGCTGGCGTGGGATGGCCGTTCGAGAGGAGGCGCCGGACTTTTGCGGGGTTCGTGCTCGCGGCGTGGTGCGGCCGCTGGATCTGGTGGTCGCGTGCGTCGTTGGTCTCGGGTCAGATCCTTCTGGATCCGGCGCCTAATCGCCGTCGACCAGCGCAGGATGGTGGCTTTCGTCGCTGACCAGTTCGAGTCTTCATTGATCCGGCGCCTGGATGGATCTATGCCGGAGGTGTTGAGCCTTATGGTGCTTCCCTCTCTAGAGTTTTCGGGTCTTGGCTGCTGCCAGATCCAAAGTAGATGGAGATTGGTGGTATAGGAAGAGGACCGAAGGAAACTTTGGTCGGCTAGCTCGGCCCGGCATCGGCGACGGCTTTGACGTCGTTACCCATCTTGAAGGCGAAGTCGAGGTCCCTCCTATCCACCTCGGTCCCCTTCCCAGACGAAAGTCCAAAATCCGTCTTGGATTGGACGGCGGCGGCGCCCTTTGCGTCGTAACCTCCATGGAGGCGCCGTCTTGGGAGGCTTGGGCGTTCGGGGGAGAGTTGCTATGGGTGAAGGGCTTCGCGTGTCAGATCCAGCAGCGGCAATGGTGTGGAGGTTGGCAGGAGGAGGGTGTTCTAACCGCGGCAGATGCGTCTGGTAAGAGATGTCAAGTCATACCTGGCCGACAGGTGCTACGTTGAGTCATGCCTAGTCGGCAGGTGCTACGCACGACAGATCTTTCAGAGTGTCCGCGTCGGGATGGACGAGCGCAGAGCGGGGGAGCTGTCTGGCGTCGTGGTGGCGTCTGTTGGAAATATGCCCTAGAGGCAATAATAAAAGTATCATTATATTTCAATGTTCATGATAAATGTCTTTTATTCATGCTATAACTGTATTATCCGGAAATCGTAATACTCGTGTGAATACTTAGACCACAATATGTCCCTGGTGAGCCTCTAGTTGACTAGCTCGTTGTGATCAACAGATAGTCATGGTTTCCTGACTATGGACATTGGATGTCGTTGATAACGGGATCACATCATTAGGAGAATGATGTGATGGACAAGACCCAATCCTAAGCATAGCATAAAAGATCGTGTAGTTCGTTTTGCTAGAGCTTTGCTAGTGTCAAGTATCTCTTCCTTCGACCATGAGATCGTGTAACTCCCGGATACCGTAAGAGTGCCTTGGGTGTATCAAACGTCACAACGTAACTGGGTGACTATAAAGGTGCATTACAGGTATCTCCGAAAGTATCTGTTGGGTTGACACGGATCGAGACTGGGATTTGTCACTCCGTATGACGGAGAGGTATCTCTGGGCCCACTCGGTAATGCATCATCATAATGAGCTCAATGTGACCAAGGTGTTGGACACGGGATCATGCATTACGGTACGAGTAAAGTGACTTGCCGGTAACGAGACTGAACAAGGTATTGGGATACCGACGATCGAGTCTCGGGCAAGTAACGTACCGATTGACAAAGGGAATTGCATACAGGGTTTGATCGAATCCTCGACATCGTGGTTCATCCGATGACAACATCGAGGAGCATGTGGGAGCCATCATGGGTATCCAGATCCCGCTGTTGGTTATTGACTGAGAGCGTCTCGGTCATGTCTGCATGTCTCCCGAACCCGTAGGGTCTACACACTTAAGGTTCGGTGACGCTAGGGTTATTAGGAAGACTAGTATGTGACTACCGAATGTTGTTCGGAGTCCCGGATGGGATCCTGGACGTCACGAGGAGATCCGGAAGGGTCCGGAGGTAAAGATTTATATATGGGAAGTTGTCAAACGGACACCGGGAAGTTTCGGGGTCATACCGGTATTGTACCGGGGCCACCGGAAGGGTTCCGGGGGTCCACCGGGAGGGGCCACCCCTCCCGGGGGGCCACATGGGCTGCGTGGGGCAGGGAGCCAGCCCCTGGTGGGCTGGCCGCACCCCCTCCCTTGGGCCCATGCGCCTAGGGTTGAGGGGGGAACCCTAGAGGGGGCGCCCCCCTTGGCTTGGGGGGCAAGCCACCCTCTCCCCTCTCCCCTAGGCCGCCGCACCCCCCCCTAGATGGGTTCTAGGGGGCCGGCCCCCTTCTCCCTTCCCCCTATAAATAGAGGGGTGAGGGGAGGGCAGCCGACCACCCTCCAAGGCGCAGCCCTCCCCTCCCCAACACCTCTCCTCCTCCGTTGTGTGCTTGGCGAAGCCCTGTCGGAGTACTGCCTCTCCACCATCACCACGCCGTCGTGCTGCCGGTGGAGCTGTCTTCCTCAACCTCTCCTTCCCCTTGCTGGATCAAGAAGGAGGAGACGTCTCCCGTCCCGTACGTGTGTTGAACGCGGAGGTGCTGTCCGTTCAGCACTTGGTCATCGGTGATTCGAATCACGTCGAGTACGACTACATCATCACCTTGCAAGCTTCCGCACGCGATCTACAAGTGGTATGTAGATGCAAACTCTCTCCCTTGACTCGTTGCTTAGATGAACTCATAGATGGATCTTGGTGAAACCGTAGGAAAAATTTTAATTTTCTGCAACGTTCCCCAACAGTGGCATCATGAGCTAGGTCTATGCGTAGTTCTCTTTGCACGAGTAGAACACAATTTTGTTGTGGGCGTGGATTTTGTCATCTTACTTGCCTCTACTAGTCTTTTCTTGCTCAACGGTATTGTGGGATGAAGCGGCCCGGACCAACCTTACACGTACGCTTACGTGAGACCGGTTCCACCGACTGACATGCACTAGTTGCATAAGGTGGCTGGCGGGTGTCTGTCTCTCCCACTTTAGTTGGAGCGGAATCGATGAACAGGGCCCTTATGAAGGGTAAATAGAAGTTGACAAAATCACGTTGTGGTGATTCGTAGGTAAGAAAACGTTCTTGCTAGAACCCAATTGCAGCCACGTAAAAGATGCAACAACAATTAGAGGACGTCTAACTTGTTTTTGCAGCGATTGATCATGTGATGTGATATGGCCAGAAGTTGTGATGAATGATGAATTGTGATGTATGAGATCATGTTCTTTGTAATAGGATTCACGACTTGCATGTCGATGAGTATGACAACCGGCAGGAGCCATAGGAGTTGTCTTTATTTTTTGTATGACCTGCGTGTCATTGAATAACGCCATGTAAACTACTTTACTTTATTGCTAAACGTTAGTCATAGAAGTAGAAGTAGTCGTTGGCGTGACAACTTCATGAAGACACGATGATGGAGATCATGATGATGGAGATCATGGTGTCAAGCCGGTGACAAGATGATCATGGAGCCCCGAAGATGAAGATCAATGGAGCTATATGATATTGGCCATATCATGTCACAACTATATAATTGCATGTGATGTTTATTATGTTTATGCATCTTGTTTACTTAGGACGACGGTAGTAAATAAGATGATCCCTTACAAAAATTTCAAGAAGTGTTCTCCCCTAACTGTGCACCGTTGCTACAGTTCGTCGCTTCTAAGCACCACGTGATGATCGGGTGTGATGGATTCTTACGTTCACATACAACGGGTGTAAGACAGTTTTACACAGCGAAAACACTTAGGGTTAACTTGACGAGCCTAGCATGTGCAGACATGGCCTCGGAACACGGAGACCGAAAGGTCGAACACGAGTCGTATGGAAGATACGATCAACATGAGAATGTTCACCGACGATGACTAGTCCGTCTCACGTGATGATCGGACACGGGCTAGTCGACTCGGATCGTGTAACACTTAGATGACTAGAGGGATGTCTAATCTAAGTGGGAGTTCATAATTTGATTAGAACTTTATTATCATGAACTTAGTCTAAAACCTTTGCAAATATGTCTTGTAGATCAATGGCCAACGCTAATGTCAACATGAACTTCAACGCGTTCCTAGAGAAAACCAAGCTGAAAGATGATGGCAGCAACTATACGGACTGGGTCCGGAACCTGAGGATCATCCTCATAGCTGCCAGGAAACAATATGTCCTAGAAGGACCGCTAGGTGACGCTCCCGTCCCAGAGAACCAAGACATTATGAATGCTTGGCAGTCTCGTGCTGATGATTACTCCCTCGTTCAGTGCGGCATGCTTTACAGCTTAGAACCGGGGCTCCAAAAGCGTTTTGAGCACCACGGAGCATATGAGATGTTCGAAGAGCTGAAACTAGTTTTTCAAGCTCATGCCCGGGTCGAGAGATATGATGTCTCCGACAAGTTCTACAGTTGTAAGATGGAGGAAAACAGTTCTGTCAGTGAGCACATCCTGAAGATGTCTGGGTTGCACAACCGTATGACCCAGCTGAACATTAACCTCCCAGATGAGGCGGTCATTGACAGAATCCTCCAGTCGCTCCCACCAAGCTACAAGAGCTTTGTGATGAACTACAACATGCAGGGGATGGAAAAGACCATTCCTGAAGTGTTCTCGATGCTGAAGTCAGCAGAGGCTGAAATCAAGAAAGAACATCAAGTGTTGATGGTCAATAAGACCACTAAGTTCAAGAAGGGCAAGGGTAAGAAGAACTTCAAGAAGGACGGCAAAGATGTTGCCGCGCCTGGTAAGCCAGTTACCGGGAAGAAGTCAAAGAATGGACCCAAGCCTGAGACTGAGTGCTTTTATTGCAAGGGGAAGGGTCACTGGAAGCGGAACTGCCCCAAATACTTAGCGGATAAGAAGGCCGGCAACACCAAAGGTATATTTGATATACATGTGATTGATGTGTACCTTACCAGTACTCGTAGTAACTCCTGGGTATTTGATACCGGTGCCGTTGCTCATATTTGTAACTCACAGCAGGAGCTGCGGAATAAACGGAGACTGGCGAAGGACGAGGTGACGATGCGCGTCGGGAATGGTTCCAGAGTCGATGTGATCGCCGTCGGCACGCTGCCTCTACATTTACCTACGGGATTAGTTTTGAACCTTAATAATTGTTATTTAGTGCCAAGTTTGAGCATGAACATTGTATCTGGATCTCGTTTAATACGAGATGGCTACTCATTTAAGTCTGAGAATAATGGTTGTTCGATTTATATGAGAGATATGTTTTATGGTCATGCTCCGATGGTCAATGGTTTATTCTTAATGAATCTCGAGCGTAATATTACACATGTTCATAGTGTAGATGCCAAAAGATTTAAAGTTGATAACGATAGTCCCACATACTTGTGGCACTGCCGCCTTGGTCACATTGGTGTCAAGCGCATGAAGAAGCTCCATGCCGATGGACTTTTAGAGTCTCTTGATTATGAATCGTTTGACACGTGCGAACCATGCCTTTTGGGCAAAATGACCAAGACTCCGTTCTCCGGAACAATGGAGCGAGCAACCAACTTGTTGGAAATCATACATACCGATGTGTGCGGTCCAATGAGCGTTGAGGCTCGCGGAGGATATCGTTATGTTCTCACTCTCACAGATGACTTGAGTAGATATGGGTATGTCTACTTAATGAAACACAAGTCTGAGACCTTTGAAAAGTTCAAGGAATTTCAGAATGAGGTAGAGAATCAACGTGACCGAAAGATAAAATTCTTACGATCAGATCGTGGAGGAGAATACTTAAGTCACGAATTTGGTACACACTTAAGGAAATGTGGAATCGTTTCACAGCTCACGCCGCCTGGAACACCTCAGCGAAACGGTGTGTCCGAACGTCGTAATCGCACCCTATTGGATATGGTGCGGTCTATGATGTCTCTTACCGATTTACCGCTATCATTTTGGGGATACGCTCTAGAGACAGCTACATTCACTTTAAATAGGGCACCGTCTAAATCCGTTGAGACGACACCGTATGAATTATGGTTTGGAAAGAAACCTAAGCTGTCGTTTCTAAAAGTTTGGGGATGCGATGCTTATGTCAAGAAACTTCAACCTGAAAAGCTCGAACCCAAGTCGGAAAAATGCGTATTCATAGGATACCCTAAGGAAACTGTCGGGTATACCTTCTACTTAAGATCCGAAGGCAAGATCTTTGTTGCCAAGAACGGATGCTTTCTGGAAAAAGAGTTTCTCTCGAAAGAAGTAAGTGGGAGGAAAGTAGAACTCGATGAAGTACTACCTCTTGAGCGGGAAAGTGGCGCAGCGCAGGAAACCGTTCCTGTGATGCCCACACCAACTGAAGAGGAAAACAATGATGATGATCAAGGTACTTCGGATCAAGTTACTGCTGAACTTCGTAGGTCCACAAGGACACGTTCCGCACCAGAGTGGTACGGCAACCCTGTCCTGGAAATCATGTTGTTAGACAACAATGAACCTTCGAACTATGAAGAAGCGATGGCGGGCCCGGATTCCAACAAATGGCTTGAAGCCATGAAATCCGAGATAGAATCCATGTATGAAAACAAAGTATGGACTTTGACAGACTTGCCCGATGATCGGCGAGCGATAGAAAACAAATGGATCTTTAAGAAGAAGACGGACGCGGATGGTAATGTTACAATCTATAAGGCTCGACTTGTCGCTAAGGGTTATCGACAAGTTCAAGGGATTGACTACGACGAGACTTTCTCTCCCGTAGCGAAGCTGAAGTCCGTCCGAATCATGTTAGCAATTGCCGCATACTATGATTATGAGATATGGCAAATGGACGTCAAAACGGCATTCCTTAACGGGCATCTTAAGGAAGAACTGTATATGATGCAGCCGGAAGGTTTTGTCGATCCTCGGAACGCTAACAAAGTATGCAAGCTCCAGCGATCCATTTATGGACTGGTGCAAGCATCTCGGAGTTGGAACATTCGCTTTGATGAGATGATCAAAGCGTTTGGGTTTATGCAGACTTATGGAGAAGCCTGCGTTTACAAGAAAGTGAGTGGGAGCTCTGTAGCATTTCTCATATTATATGTAGATGACATACTCTTGATGGGAAATAATATAGAATTTCTGGACAGCATTAAGGCCTACTTGAATAAGTGTTTTTCAATGAAGGACCTTGGAGAAGCTGCTTATATATTAGGCATCAAGATCTATAGAGATAGATCGAGACGCCTCATAGGTCTTTCACAAAGCACATACCTTGATAAGATTTTGAAGAGGTTCAAAATGGATCAGTCCAAGAAGGGGTTCTTGCCTATGTTACAAGGTGTGAGATTGAGCTCGGCTCAGTCACCGACCACGGCAAAAGATAAAGAAGAGATGAGTGTCATCCCCTATGCTTCAGCCATAGGATCTATTATGTATGCCATGCTGTGTACCAGACCCGATGTAAACCTTGCCGTAAGTTTGGTAGCAAGATACCAAAGTAATCCCGGCAAGGAACACTGGACAGCGGTCAAGAATATCCTGAAGTACCTGAAAAGGACGAAGGACATGTTTCTCGTTTATGGAAGAGACGAAGAGCTCGTCGTAAAGGGTTACGTCGACGCTAGCTTCGACTCAGATCTGGATGACTCTAAGTCACAAACCGGATACGTGTATATGTTGAATGGTGGAGCAGTAAGCTGGTGCAGCTGCAAGCAGAGCGTCGTGGCGGGATCTACGTGTGAAGCGGAGTACATGGCAGCCTCGGAGGCAGCGCATGAAGCGATTTGGGTGAAGGAGTTCATCACCGACCTAGGAGTCATACCCAATGCGTCGGGGCCGATCAAACTCTTCTGTGACAACACTGGAGCTATTGCCCTCGCCAAGGAGCCCAGGTTTCACAAGAAGACCAGGCACATCAAGCGTCGTTTCAACTCCATCCGTGAAAATGTTCAAGATGGAGACATAGAGATTTGCAAAGTGCACACGGATCTGAATGTCGCAGATCCGCTGACTAAACCTCTCTCGCGTGCAAAACATGATCAACACCAGAACTCTATGGGTGTTCGATTCATCACAATGTAACTAGATTGGTGACTCTAGTGCAAGTGGGAGACTGTTGGAAATATGCCCTAGAGGCAATAATAAAAGTATTATTATATTTCAATGTTCATGATAAATGTCTTTTATTCATGCTATAACTGTATTATCCGGAAATCGTAATACACGTGTGAATACTTAGACCACAATATGTCCCTGGTGAGCCTCTAGTTGACTAGCTCGTTGTGATCAACAGATAGTCATGGTTTCCTGACTATGGACATTGGATGTCGTTGATAACGGGATCACATCATTAGGAGAATGATGTGATGGACAAGACCCAATCCTAAGCATAGCATAAAAGATCGTGTAGTTCGTTTTGCTAGAGCTTTGCCAGTGTCAAGTATCTCTTCCTTCGACCATGAGATCGTGTAACTCCCGGATACCGTAAGAGTGCCTTGGGTGTATCAAACGTCACAACGTAACTGGGTGACTATAAAGGTGCATTACAGGTATCTCCGAAAGTATCTGTTGGGTTGACACGGATCGAGACTGGGATTTGTCACTCCGTATGACGGAGAGGTATCTCTGGGCCCACTCGGTAATGCATCATCATAATGAGCTCAATGTGACCAAGGTGTTGGACACGGGATCATGCATTACGGTACGAGTAAAGTGACTTGCCGGTAACGAGACTGAACAAGGTATTGGGATACCGACGATCGAGTCTCGGGCAAGTAACGTACCGATTGACAAAGGGAATTGCATACAGGGTTTGATCGAATCCTCGACATCGTGGTTCATCCGATGACAACATCGAGGAGCATGTGGGAGCCATCATGGGTATCCAGATCCCGCTGTTGGTTATTGACTGAGAGCGTCTCGGTCATGTCTGCATGTCTCCCGAACCCGTAGGGTCTACACACTTAAGGTTCGGTGACGCTAGGGTTATTAGGAAGACTAGTATGTGACTACCGAATGTTGTTCGGAGTCCCGGATGGGATCCTGGACGTCACGAGGAGATCCGGAAGGGTCCGGAGGTAAAGATTTATATATGGGAAGTTGTCAAACGGACACCGGGAAGTTTCGGGGTCATACCGGTATTGTACCGGGGCCACCGGAAGGGTTCCGGGGGTCCACCGGGAGGGGCCACCCCTCCCGGGGGGCCACATGGGCTGCGTGGGGCAGGGAGCCAGCCCCTGGTGGGCTGGCCGCACCCCCTCCCTTGGGCCCATGCGCCTAGGGTTGAGGGGGGAACCCTAGAGGGGGCGCCCCCCTTGGCTTGGGGGGCAAGCCACCCTCTCCCCTCTCCCCTAGGCCGCCGCACCCCCCCCTAGATGGGTTCTAGGGGGCCGGCCCCCTTCTCCCTTCCCCCTATAAATAGAGGGGTGAGGGGAGGGCAGCCGGACCACCCTCCAAGGCGCAGCCCTCCCCTCCCCAACACCTCTCCTCCTCCGTTGTGTGCTTGGCGAAGCCCTGTCGGAGTACTGCCTCTCCACCATCACCACGCCGTCGTGCTGCCGGTGGAGCTGTCTTCCTCAACCTCTCCTTTCCCCTTGCTGGATCAAGAAGGAGGAGACGTCTCCCGTCCCGTACGTGTGTTGAACGCGGAGGTGCTGTCCGTTCAGCACTTGGTCATCGGTGATTCGAATCACGTCGAGTACGACTACATCATCACCTTGCAAGCTTCCGCACGCGATCTACAAGTGGTATGTAGATGCAAACTCTCTCCCTTGACTCGTTGCTTAGATGAACTCATAGATGGATCTTGGTGAAACCGTAGGAAAAATTTTAATTTTCTGCAATGTTCCCCAACAGCGTCGACGGTAGCTAGACCGTGCAAAGTAGATGCAACAGTACATCTCTGAAGATGGTTTGGTGGCAGGTGGCTGCGGCGGCCTCATACCCGGCAGGCGTCCTGGTTGAGGAGTACGCCGGACTGGTAGGTACCCCATACCCGGTAGGCGTCCTGGTTGAGACCTCAGGTCTTAGATGTTTAGGTTTGGCTGCGATGTCTGTTTGGTATTAGGCCCAAACTATCAGCGCCCCTTCATCGATTGGATAGGTGTAACGACAGTTGTTGCTTAGAAAGTGGCTTTAGTCTTGTTGTTGTATAACTTTGTAAGGTCTTGTGAGAATAATTAATAAAGTGACCATATGCATCGTCCAGATGCAGAGGTCGGGGGTCATCCTCCTTTTCTAAAAAAAAGCAGTTAAGTCAAGAATTGATAGATTCGAGACTAATGGAACAAATTGTGGGTCAAGTGACGATTTTAAGGACTTCTGAAAGTATATGTGGTTGCATGGAGCGGAATAAAAAGATTTTGCAAGTACGGGAAGAAGCAACGATGCGCGGCAAGAGAAACATCTTGGGAAAATGTGAAGTCAGAACTAATGGAATGTGATGTTTCCTTGTGTGAATATCTGGGGCCACTTAGTGGAGCTGTAGTTAGTGGGCAATGAGTAGAGCAACAATTGTTTGTCTCGGTTCTCTCTTGACTCTGGAAATTTCGTGCGAAATTGGTTCTGTTCAGAAAAAAAAAACATGCATCAAAAGGTATCAAAATACCAAGCATCTAGTCTGCCAAGTGTTTCACCGAAGTATCTCAACGTCGCAAGGTAAAAATCTATCTTCTGGAGGTGAGTTTGAGTCTGTTTGTGCATTAGTTGAACACTCAGTTTTTGTTGAGAATCTACTGGACGTTCCCTGCGTGGTATGGTGCACAAGTGGCCCTGGTGCTTGAAACTGAAGAATCACGGGAGTGTTGGACAATTTTTCAGCTTAATTCTCCGTGGCACTCTTCTGTTCACGACTACACTATTCGTATGCTAGCGGTTGTTACAGTAATATCATCTGCCAGTTTTCCATTCAATTCCAAAGAAAGCATCAACATTTCATTGACAGGATCAGTAGCAACACATGGGGAGCATGTGAGCCACAAGAACGTACAGTCTACTCAGTGCAGCCACTAGAAGGTGCTAAAAAAAATCCTACTTTGTGATGCTCCTTATGAATCGGATCACTTTGGAGAAGTTTGGATGGGCGAGGAACCTGGAGAAACATGGTTTGAATAGTCCAGTTGTTAGTGCCTTTGCTCCAGTAGTACATAGCAGCTACACTTGTTCTTTCCTGGATATCCTATTTTTTCGAAAAGGGGCGCTTTTATTACTTAAAAGATTTAAGCATTACACCCGGCTCCTGCATAACTAATATGCACACAACCAAATGAGGTCCTCTCACACAAACAAAAAATAAAAAGGCGAAATACAAAGAAACATTTAGAGTCTGTATAACGCCTAAAGCGGAGGGGGGGCAATCCTAAGATCATGCTGCCACCCATATTGAGTAAAAGTACCCCTCGCCGTATCCTCCAATCATGTACACACCTTCATAAACAGGTCTTGATTCTACAGGCATTGACAGAGGACCATAGACGAAGAGAATCGTGTTCCACGCCAATTTCTCTTAATAAGGTTATCTTTAGAAAGAATGACTCTGCGGCGAAGATATCATGCAAAAAATTTATTCTTAAGAGGTATCTTCATCTTCTAGATCTTCTTGTTATTATCAACTAGCACATCAAACTAGATTAACGCTCTATACATAGACTCCATTGAGAATTGTCCATTCCCATGGAGGTTCCATTGGAATACATCAGACCTATGTGACAATTGCACCATGGACAACCGCTGAAGCAGAATGTTCCACGATTGTAGTCTGAGTCGAATTAAATCTCTTCTGAACATCACATTTGGCGGAAATGATTCCATTACCATGACGATAGTATCACCCTTGTGGCGCACAACGTTGTATAGAGCCGGATATTGTTCCCGGAGTGTATCATTTCCTAGCCACTTGTCCTCCCAGAATCTAATTTCCGAGCCGTCCTTAATCGAAAAGGATCCATAGAAGAAGAAATATTTCTTCGTAGCCGTTAGACCCGCCCAAAAGTGGGAATCCCCATGCTTTCAGTATATTTGGGATGCTGCCTTAGAACCCACATATTTCCTCCTTAGGAGGGTTTACCATACACCATCTTCCGTTAGTAATTTAAACAACCATTTGTCAAGGAGGGCCCTATTCTTAACCTCAAGGTCATGAGTGCCCAACCCGCCTTGGTCTTTTGGATGGCAGACCATACTCCATTTAGTCAGTCGATACTTCTTTCTCTCGTTATCTCCTTGCCAAAAGAATCTTGATCGAAAGGAATCCAATCTATTTAAAACTCCTTTCGGCAAGTGGAAGAAGGAAATCATATATAATACCATATTACTTAGTACTGAATTTATGAGGACTAATCTTCCACCTAGAGACAATAGTTTACCTTTCCAACTGCTAAGTCTTTTTTGTAGTCTCTCCTCGACATGTTTCCATTCATCATTTGTGAGTCTCTGATAATGTATCGGTATCCCCGAATATGTGATCGGAAATTGGCCCAACTCGCATCCTAATAGTCAAGCGTACAGGTGGGCCTCGTCTCGAGCCTCGCCAAAGCAAAACAATTCACTTTTATGGAAATTGATCTTAAGACCCGAGAGTTGCTCAAATGCTGATAAAGTCAGTTTTAGATTTCTCGTTTTCTCGAGGTCATGATGCATGAAGAGAATCGTACCATCGGCATATTGAAGTATAGAGAGACCATCATCAACTAGATGATTTACTATGCTATCAACTTGTCCATCAACCTTGGCACACTCAATCATGAGCGCTAGCATATCCGCCTATATATTGAATAGCATGGGCAATAACGAGTCACCTTGTCGCAATCTCTTCTTGGTTTGGAAATAGTGTCCAACGTTATCATTGACCTTGATGACAACACTACCTCCAGAAATGAAGCTATGGATCATAGCGCGCCACTCTGTAGAAAATCATTTTATTATGAGAGACTATTGAAGAAAGAGCCACTTGACTTTGTCATAAGCCTTTACAAAGTCTATTTTGAGTATCACCTGGTAACCCACAAGTATAGGGAATCATTTGTAGCCTTTTTTGATAAATAAGAGTGTCGAACCCAACGAGGGGCTAAAGGCTGAACAAGTATTCACTCAAGTTCTATCGACTATTGATACAACTTTACGCACACTTAACGTTTGCTTTACCTAGAACAAGTATGAAATTATTTTGCAAGAATAAAACTATGAGTACTTTGCGAGAATAAAGCTATGAATAAATTACGAGGTAATAAAAGTAAATAGATTTTTTCAACAAGAAAGTCATTTATCCCTAGGCAATTGATAACTAGACCGGTAATCATTCTTGCAATTTTACATGAGGGAGAGGCATGAGCTAATATACTTTCCCTACTTGGATCATATGCACTTATTATTGGAACTCTAGCAAGCATCCATAACTACTAAAGATCATTAAGGTCGTAAAACCCGATCATAGCATTAAGTATCAAGTCCTCTTTACTTTCATACACAATAACCCACTTATCAGTGTCCAGACTTCTGTCACTCCGGCAACCAACAATAAGCAAATTATGAACGTATTGCAACATCCTACAGCGGGGATGCCTCACGTTTGTGCGAGACAGAGGGCACGATAGGACAACATCATAATAAAATATACAGTCAAACCAACCACGATCATCAATTAGCCCAAAGGACAAAACGGATCTACTCAAACATCATAGGATGACCACATATCATTGGAAAATAATATATATTGTTGAGCACCATATTTAAGTAGAGACTACAGCGGGGAGAAGAGGTGTTACACCGCTGCATAGAGGGGGAGAAAGTTGATGTTGACGGTAGCAATATTATTGATGTAGATCGCCGTCACGATCCTTGCCCCGGCGGCGTTCTAACGCCACCGTGAGATAGGGGGAGAGATCCCCCTCCTTCTTCTTCCTCGGCCTCCCCACTAGATGGGAGGAGAGTTCCCCCTGGTCCATGGCCTCCATGACGGCGGAGGGACGGGAGCCCCTCTGAGATTGGATCTATCCCTCTGTTCTCTTCTGTTTCACATTCCCGTTTTCTGGCCGAAAACCGTTTCTTATATTCCCGGAGATCCATAACTCCAATTGCGATGATGGGGGGCATTGGCCCCCTCTATTAAATATCTTGTAAAAGTGCATGCTCTAGCCAATGCAACCAAAAGACGGATCTGATTGAATAGACTAGGCAATACGCTTTTGCATGTGTATGATTTTATTTAAAGTAAATCAGCATGCCAACAGAATGTCAGAGGAGGTGATTAGAATGGCAGGGTCACCTTGATGCATTCCAATGAAAACTATTCCCTCCGTCCCAAAATAAGTGACTCAACAGTGTACTAACTTTGTTCTAAATCTAGTACAAAGTTGAGTCACTTATTTTGGGACGGAGGGAGTACATGTGTGACAACGCAATCACCTAATTAATCGAGCAAATCAACTAAGTCCATAACATACACCTGGAACGGCAATCAGATGGATCGACCGTTCTTTTGAGGAGTGGCCAGTGTCTGATGCAAGCCGGTATTGTCATGTTAGTGGACAAGAAATGAAATAAGTATTTACCCAACCGGCAAAGTGTGTCTGCCAGGCTGCCACCATGCATGAGTCCAATTTAAACTGGCGTATCTTATATAGATTCTTACAAATTTGTTAAAGAAAAATCTTATAGACGAACAACAACATCATGGGGCGTCTTTTTGCATCTTTTTAGTTGAAGTGGCAGTAAATAGTCAACTATTTCTCTTTTACTTCCTGAACCACATCATAATATTTCTCTTTTACTTCCTAAACCACATCCTACTGTTTATTTTGAATTCTACCTCAAACATGATTCGGATATACACTTGTTGCACATGCCACTATTATCAGATGGTATTTGAAGAATGAAGTCACTTCTTGGTAAATATGACCAATTACATTGGCTCCAAACTTCTCTGAATTTCCACTAAGTACTAAAAACCACATCTATTTCTTTTCCCAAATGAAGCTTCATAAAGATCTCCATCTATTATTTGTCTTCTGAAGTTATTGCATGACGCTTCTCTCTTTCTTTTGTGTTTTGTTAGAGGAAACTAAGTACATATCTCTATGAGTTTTTTGCCTTGTGATGTTGTTGTGTGATGTGTTTGTTCTCTGGGTAGAGTAAAGAATGCCAGAAGTATTATGGTAACATTTAGGTGTATCATTATTCTGCAAGATACAAATATGTTGAGTCTAGCAACGACGTCGACAGCTGCAAACAGGCGTACACACACACTAACGGAGGGGTTGTAGCTAACATGGAACTAAAAAACGTCATGAGTGTTGAAGTTAAGTGTATTGCCTAGTCTATTCGATCAGATCGGTCTTTTGGGGTAGTAACTCCAACAGCTATCTAATCTTCTCCCGCGGTTAATCCCATCCCATCGTCCCCCACTGTCTCACGGGCCCAGGATCCCTGACCTCCAATCGATCCCACGAGCAAGAGCTTCGCAGATCGATGTCTACTTCCGCTTCCTCACACAGCGACCAAGAGTTGTTGCCCCTCATCCGAACCATGATTTGGCTGTCCTGAAATCTCATTACTGATTTCCCGGTTACTAATCAGTTTTGTTCTTGCAGGCCGATCTTTGTGGATTCATGAGATCAAACGAGGCCTACCGTGGGGCCCTGAATCGCCACTACGGCGCTCAGCAGTTTCCAGACCCCGCACCTGCTCAACAAGCAGCATTTCTTCACCAGAGGATTCGGGTCAACAACAGTATCCACCCACCCAAATCATTACAACTTTCAGAAATTTAATCTTCTACTCCCTCCGTCCGAAAATAATGAGAAGAACTTGAGATGCTGGGGATTTCAATAAAACGCAAGTTCAGAAGAACAACTTCTGGGATACACCACAAGCATAGTACTCCCTCCGTTTTTACTCTAGTGTAGTGCCAAAAAACGTCTTACATTATGGGACGGAGGGAGTAGTTTCGACCGCAATCTTAGGTGCCAACTACCAGGCCATGTACACACACAGCGCACACATCACACTGCACTGAACCCAGGCACTACCTGTCTAAGAGTTCCATTATCATACATTGCTTAGGCGTAGCTCCCCAACCTTGTGGCACTTGTTATGCCTATATGGCCTTCCACACCACAGTTCTTGCATCGAGCAGGTCTCCTTACTGGTTTTGGAACATCGCCCCGGTCTGGGCATGTTGTCCTCTTGTGGCCTTGCTGTCGACAAATCGCACAGAATTTGCTTTAGTAACTTCTGTGTTTTGAAGAAAATTAAGCCGTGGATTACTAATAAAGCCAGCAGACCACTACGAATAGGAGGGGGAAGACTGGTACATCCAAGGAGCACTATCAACAACCATACAGTAGCAGAAACAAGATAACATGTGAAAAAGAAATCAATGAGAAATTCAGAAGTATCAGTCATAATCTCTACTGGATGTACCTACTTTCCTAGTAACATGATGAGCCACCACAGGAATAAAACCATCAATATGACAAGCCATATCTCTATCAAATGAGAGCAGAATCCTTAAGGTTCATGGTAAAATAAAAGGATAAACACATGGTACAAAAGGTTAAAAGTAAGACATTTGACCATTTTCTTTTCTCTAAAAAACCATGTCATTTTCTTCTAGGACAAGTGGGGAGAAATGGCAGACAATGCCAATATAGACTAGCTCCTGGATGGTAGAGTCAAGGGCGTCAGGCTTGGCCTTGGGCGCGATCAGCTTGACCTCCTGCGCGCTCAGCCTCTGCTTATAGTAATCCGGAGATTCAGAATCAAAATTTTCTAGCTCAAGGAGTATATAAAATGCCTCAATACCCTCTCATGGTTGAAAAAGAATTACGGTTTTCAAGATGAACAGGCAAGGCAACAATGTAAAATAGCTTTTTGAAGTGTATGGAAACATGTTCTTCTAATAATGAGAAGCAACGGCAACAAACCTGTAAGTCACACAACCCAACCCAGCATAGCCCCCACGTATTCCTTGATTTCAAGAATTTCAAAATCATGAACTAACTCACGAGTTACATACATTATCCAAATGAAGTGTCATCGCGTCATTAGTAAATTACATCCGTTAGCAACTTCACAAACTACCAGAAAGATGTGCCATTTCCATTACTTTCTGGATAATATTGAAGACAGTTTCCTATAAGAAAAAAATGCAAACTGTAACATGGCATGAATATGAAGCTTGAATTCAGCTGAGAACTTGCAGTGTGCCAAACGATCAGCAGCCTGCTGGCTTCTCTTCCTGGCCTAAATTGTACAAATAGAAAGTATTTGTGCCAGGCCTGGCTAATTAACCCCATAGAAGTTAACAATCAAATGGACCAGGTCATGCGTGCTCAAGAAAGCGGTCAAGAAAAGTTAATGCAACGCTGACATTGTGCTCATGCAATTATGAACTATCAGGGAAAAAAGAACTATCCGTCTAACTAAAATTTAGATGTTCAGATTTATGCTTCCCCCTCCAGTGTTTTATAACACAGTCCAGTATGACATAAAAAAGACACTTGATCCAGAGAATATTTCTGGAAAAACAAATGACTTGAGCAGGCAGACGGGAACCAAGAACCTTATAATTCGCCTGAACCGAGAAACCTCAAGGCTCAGAAATTCGGATAAGCGAGAGGAAGAAATAGGACCTTACCAGCGAGAAATCCAACATCGTAGGTGTGGACGCCGTCGTCACCTCTCTCGGACGCAATAGTAGGACGCCTCTGGGGCACGCTGCTGCCGTCCGCTCCCATCGTGCTCGCGCCGGAGAAGGCCGCCGCGCATGTGGATCTGCTGCAGGCCCGCCGTCGCTCACGCCTCTCCTCCTCTCGTACTGGACGAGGTATAACCGAAGCCTGTTACAAGCCAGATCGGGTTTCGAACCCCAGTCGGGTCTAACAGAACAAGCCCTCACCGGGCAGAGCATCCTACTAGGGGCTGCTGCAACAAACCTCAACCTGCAAGAGAGTTTCTTCACAACAAAGAAACATTGTTTGACATTTTCAATGTGCGGAAAATAGAATTATGTCTACAGGGTACACAAAAATCACAAAGGAAACGGAAAAAACCCATACATTCCACATTTTTTATTTCTGGCAGGTGCAGAGATTGATATGAATGCCTTATTCGAGAATGATAACCAACAGTCCAAACACTACTAACCTCTACAAAACAATTACAGTCAGAACTCTACTCAACCGAACATGTCGAATCATACGCGCGGATTTTAGTACAAAGCTCACAGCCTAATGCAAGCACATTCAGTTACAAAAAAACGGACTAACAAATCCCATGGCTATATTTAATGATCCAACTGCTCCAGTATCTCACCATCAAGATATTCAGAGGATCTTACATCCTCATCCTTCATGCCAAAAGAACTTGCTCAGCCCATTCACACTACACAATATTTGCTAAATTAGTCGCTGCACCCAGCCTCACTCAGTTCTACCTTCCAGTAATAACACACTTATACAAGTACTAATTATTCTATCATAACCCAAAACTATGGTAAAGGACCCAAATTGTTCTAACTGTCTCCTGTGGTTGGACTGATTTTAAGCAGTGCGAACCCACAAATTAGAGCACAAATCTCACGCAGATCAACAGGCACTCGACGCTGTTACGCAGCATACAGGCACTCTTGGTGTACGATCGAACGCACCTCTTAGCCCAGCCAGGTGCCTGCGGGTTCTTCTTGGCACTGGAGAGTTCAGATGCCTGTGGTGAGGACTCGCGCGTATCCGCCCGACCGTTTTCTCGCTCCCAGATCTGCGCTCACTTGCGGCTCCGCCCGGGTCTTGGTCCGCAGGCTGGGCTGCAACTCTCGCGACGTACGGCGCCAGACCCATCGGGGCTCCACCTCTTCAATCAAGATCAAGGGGAATCTGGATCCGGGCACTGATGAAAGCAAGGAAACAAAATCAAGTACGAACCAGCCGCATTCACTTCCCAAACAAAGAAATCATGTAGTTACCTGCTAATTGTTTGCATCAGGAACTCCATCGCCGGCAATGGAGTTCACGCCTTCAAACGCAATTGTCTTCTCAAACCAGGACCTCACACCAGCGCCACAGGCGAGGGGGATTAAGTTTCAACTAATGCCCTACACCCATCTTTGCCCGAGAAGCGACTTTCCTGGTCCACGGACCAACTTCCCCGGAGGACGACCGGAGGTCCCGAGTGCTGGAATTTTTTCTATTTTGGGCCACCCAATAGCAGTTTTATAAATTCTTAATAAATTCTAAAGGTCTACGCAGCTCATTCGTGCAAGGTAAAAGATGAAACTAAAATTTAGTTCTACATTGCTAGTTTAGTGGGAGTTGAACCTTCTTATAAGGAAGGATGTTTCTTCACATGTATGAGTATGAAAACAAGAGGGACGTTAACGCGCGCTCTTCCGCCGCCCGCATCGGCACGACGCGCGCCGGGTTGCGGGAACGAGCCGATGTCTAAATTTTTACCACGCACTACGGGTATACGAAAGGTCACTCGCACTACGGGTATACGAAAGGTCACTCGGGAAACATCAGAAGACCATCTCCATGTCGTGCTTTCTAGAGTTGCCTTCGTGGTGTTTGGCGTAATGCCGTTCTAGCCCCTTCCTTTCTAGAGCGACCTAGATCCCTTTTCCACTTTCAAATCCTTCCATTCTCAATCTTCTCCGTCAAAAATCGCAGCTGAATCTCTTCTACACTTTCAAGGTTCTGCTAAATCCACGCATCCCTTTTGAGATCTGCTCTAAATCAATGGTAGACATGCAGCTCTCTGCAATCCAAGATGAGGAAGAAGGGGGGGGGGGAGGAGTTGTACAAGAAGAGGAACATCATTCGACTGAGATTCCAGAGTTAGAATTGAATCTTCAAACGCTGAGCATCTCGGCACCAAGAGTTCATAGTTTGCAGACAACTCAGGTGTGTCAAGATCCACAGATTGAATCTTGCTACAATCTCTTAATTAAAGTAGCTTGTACAGGAGGCTCTCTGAGATAAATATCTCAGCAAGCCATCTCTCAAGCAATGGCTGGAGCATGGAGGCACCATTTTCATGCAATTTCTCAAGTGTCTGCGCATCTTTTCATGGCTCATTTTAAATCTCAAGAATCCATGATGTTTGTACTCACGCGTCAGCCGTGGACAATGGGCTCGGATAATCTTCTCATTGAGTGGGTAGACCCAGTAGATGAATCCAAGACAAAGGAAGACTACAAATTTGAGTACATCTATGTGAGTGTTCGAGTTTATGGAGTACCAAAAAATCACAGATCTCTTCAACTCCTACAGCAAATCCTCTCTACTGTCGGGAAGCCGTCTGAATTTCATCCTCTGCAAGAAAGCATGTTGTTTGCTAGACCAGACTATATTTGGGGAATTACTAAGATTCGAATATACGATTGAGTTGTGGACAAAATTAACTTGACATTGGATGAAAAGACTACTAAAATGGTCTATTTTCATTATGAGAAGATTGGCAGAATCTGTTTATTCTGTGGAGTTATGTTTCATACAGTTCAACATTGCCAAAAGAGGAATGACATTATTATGGCAAGGGTCAGGAGCGGGAAATCAGCAGGAGATATCCCCTTTTTCATATATGGAGAATGTGTAATGGACTCAGGAAAAATTCCACTACAGGTTTGTGAAGAAGAAAAGGACACAAATCCCATTCTTAGTAGATTCCAAAGGATGTTTCAAGATGATCACAGAACAGAAAAAGGAAAAGTAGCCCTTGGGAAAGCAAATCTGCATTCTACATTGCCCCCAGATCATTTTAATTATGGACAAGTAATCGGAGGGGAGTTTTTTATGGGTCAGAGTTCATCAGCAGCCAATCCTATAATTAAGGACCAACATCTCATAATTAGTGGCAGCACCATACCATCTTTGAAAGCAGCGAATCAGGGTTAGCAAGTAATTACTTCTGCAAGCCAACCAGTTCAGAGTGTTAACGGTCATGAGAGACAATTTGAACAATCTGGTGGTGCCGGAATAAGCAAGACAACTCCAGCTGATAGGACCGGGCCACAAGATTATGATATGGAGAATTTACCTAACTCAGTGAGAGAAGAAGCGACGCCATTTCAAAATATGAATAATGTACAGAAGCTTGAATCTGTTATGTCCCAACAACATATGCAAAATAGCCTGTCTCCGCCACTGAAGTGGACCACCCCTGACTGTACTCATAAAGTTCCACAACACCAAATCAATGTTGGCCAAGGAAATACGGACAGAGCAGATGAAAGTAGTGAAGGAAATATGCCCTAGAGGCAATAATAAAGTTATTGTTTATTTCCTTATATCATGATAAATGTTTATTATTCATGCTAGAATTGTATTAACCGGAAACATAATACATGTGTGAATACATAGACAAACATAGTGTCACTAGTATGCCTCTACTTGACTAGCTCGTTTATCAAAGATGGTTATGTTTCCTAACCATGGACAAAAGAGTTGTCATTTGATTAACGGGATCACATCATTAGGAGAATGATGTGATTGACTTGACCCATTCCGTTAGCTTAGCACTTGATCGTTTAGTATGTTGCTGTTGCTTTCTTCATGACTTATACATGTTCCTGTAACTATGAGATTATGCAACTCCCGTTTACCGGAGGAACACTTTGGGTGCTACCAAGCGTCACAACGTAACTGGGTGATTATAAAAGAGTACTACAGGTGTCTCCAAAGGTACATGTTGGGTTGGCGTATTTCGAGATTAGGTTGTGTCACTCCGATTGTCGGAGAGGTATCTCTGGGCCCTCTCGGTAATGCACATCACTTAAGCCTTGCAAGCATTGCAACTAATGAGTTAGTTGCGGGATGATGTATTATGGAACGAGTAAAGAGACTTGCCGGTAATGAGATTGAACTAGGTATTGAGATACCGACGATCGAATCTCGGGCAAGTAACATACCGATGACAAAGGAACAACGTATGTTGTTATGCGGTCTGACCGATAAAAATCTTCGTAGAATATGTGGGAGCCAATATGAGCATCCAGGTTCCGCTATTGGTTATTGACCGAGAATAGTTCTAGGTCATGTCTACACAGTTCTCGAACCCGTAGGGTCCACACGCTTAAGGTTTCGATGACAGTTATATTATGAGTTTATGAGTTTTGATGTACCGAAGGAGTTCGGAGTCCCGGATGAGATCGGAGACATGACGAGGAGTCTTGAAATGGTCGAGACGTAAAGATCGATATATTGGACGACTATATTCGGACTTCGGAAAGGTTCCGAGTGATTCGGGTATTTTTCGGAGTACTGGAGAGTTACGGGAATTCGCCGGGGAGTATATGGGCCTTATTGGGCCATACGGGAATAGAGGAGAGAGGCCAAAAGGAAGGAGGCCTGCGCCCCCCCTCTGGTCCGAATTGGACAAGGGGGGCAGCCCCCTTTTTCCTTCTCCCTCTCCTCCTCTTTTCTTCTCCAACAAGGAAAGGAGGAGTCCTACTCCCGGTGGGAGTAGGACTCCCCCTTGGCGCGCCTCCTCCATAGGCCGGCCGCCTTCCCCCTTGCTCCTATATATACGGGGGCAGGGGGGCACCCCAAAGACAAAAACAACAATTGATCCTTGAGATCTATTAGCCGTGTGCGGTGCCCCCCTCCACCATAGTCCTCCTCGATAATATTGTAGCGGTGCTTAGGTGAAGCCCTGCGATGGTAGAACATCAAGATCGTCACCACGCCGTCGTGCTGACGGAACTCTCCCTCGACACTCAGCTAGATCGGAGTTCGAGGGACGTCATTGAGCTGAACGTGTGCTAGAACTCAGAGGTGCCGTAGTTTCGGTGCTTGATCGGTCGGGCCGTGAAGACGTACGACTACATCAACCGTGTTGTTCTAACGCTTCCGCTTTCGGTCTACAAGGGTATGTAGATTACACTCTCCCCTCTCGTTGCTATGCATCACCATGATCTTGCGTGTGCGTAGGAATTTTTTTGAAATTACTACGTTCCCCAACAGTGGCATCCGATCCTAGGTTTTATGCATTGATGTTATTTGCACGAGTAGAACACAAGTGAGTTGTGGGCGATACAAGTCATATTGCTTACCAGCATGTCATACTTTGGTTCAGCGGTATTGTTGGATGAAGCGGCCCAGACCGACATTACGCATACGCTTATGCGAGACTGGTTTTACCGCCGTGCTTTGCACACAGGTGACTAGCGGGTGTCTGTTTCTCCAACTTTAGTTGAACCGAGTGTGGCTACGCCCGGTCCTTGAGAAGATTAAAACAACACTAACTTAACGAACTATCGTTGTGGTTTTGATGCGTAGGTAAGAACGGTTCTTGCTCAGCCCGTAGCAGCCACGTAAAATTTGCAACAACAAAGTAGAGGACGTCTAACTTGTTCTTGCAGGGCATGTTGTGATGTGATATGGTCAAGACGTGATGAGATATAAGTTATTGTATGAGATGATCATGTTTTGTTGAAGTTATCGGCAACTGGCAGAAGCCCTATGGTTGTCTCTTTGTTGCATAAGATGCAAGTGCCAAATAATTGCTTTACTTTATTGCTATACGATAGCAATAGTTGTAAGAGAAAATAGTTGGCGAGACGACCATGTGACGACACATTGATATAGATCAAGATGATGAAGATCATGGTGTAGTGCCGGTAACGATAGAGATCATGACAGTACTTTGGAGATGGAGATCACAAGCACAAGATGATGATGGCCATATCATATCACTTATATTGATTGCATGTGATGTTTATCTTTTATACATCTTATTTTGCTTAGTTTGACGCTAGCATTTTAAGATGATCTCTCACTAAATTATCAAGAAGTGTTCTCCCTGAGTATGCACCGTTGCGAAAGTTCTTCGTGCTGAGATACCACGTGATGATCGGGTGTGACCGGCTCTACGTTCAAATACAACAGGTGCAAAACAATTACACACGCGTAATACTCAGGTTAAACTTGACGAGCCTAGCATATAACAGATATGGCCTCGGAACACGGAGACCGAAAGGTCGAGCGTGAATCGTATAGTAGATATGATCAACATATTGATGTTCACTGTTGAAACTACTCCATCTCACGTGACGATCGGACATGGTGTAGTTGATATGGATCACGTAATCACTTAGAGGATTAGAGGGATGTCTATCTAAGTGGGAGTTCTTAAGTAATATGATTAATTGAACTTAAATTTATCATGAACTTAGTCCTGGTAGTATTTTGCAAATTATGTTGTAGATCAATAGCTTGCATTGTTGCTTTCATATGTTTATTTTGATATGTTCCTAGAGAAAATTGTGTTGAAAGATGTTGGTAGCAATGATGCGGATTGGATCCGTGATCTGAGGTTTATCCTCATTGCTGCACAGAAGAATTATGTCCTTAATGCACCACTAGGTGACAGACCTATTGCAGGAGCAGATGCAGATGTTATGAACGCTTGGCTAGCTCAATATGATGACTACTTGATAGTTTAAGTGCACCATGCTTAAACGGCTTAGAATCGGGACTTCAAAGACGTTTTGAACGTCATGGACCATATGAGATGTTCCAGGAGTTGAAGTTAATATTTCAAGCAAATACCCGAGTTGAGAGATATGAAGTCTCCAACAAGTTCTATGGCTAAAAGATGGAGGAGAATCGCTCAACTAGTGAGCATGTGCTCAGATTGTCTGGGTACTACAATCGCTTGAATCAAGTGGGAGTTAACCTTCCAGATAAGATAGTGATTGACAGAGTTCTCTAGTCACCATCACCAAGTTAGTAGAACTTTGTGATGAACTACAGTATGCAAGGGATGACGAAAACGATTCCCGAGCTCTTCGTGATGTTGAAATCGACGAAGGTAGAAATCAAGAAAGAGCATCAAGTGTTGATGGTTGACAAGATCACTAGTTTCAAGAAAAGGGCAAAGGGAAAGAAAGGGAAACTTCAAGTAGAATGACAAGCAAGTTGTCACTCCCACGAAGAAGCCCAAAGCTGAACCAAAGCCTGAAACTGTGTGCTTACACTGCAAAGGAAATGGTCACTAGAAACGGAAATACCCTAAATATTTGGTGGATAAAAAGGATGGCAAATTGAACAAGGGTATATTTGACATACAGGTTATTGATGTGTGCCTTACTAGTGTTTATAGTAGCCCCTGAGTATTTGATACTTGTTCGGTTGCTAAGATTAGTAACTCGAACCAGGAGTTACAGAATAAACAGAGACTAGTTAAAGGGGAAGTGATGATGAGTGTTGGAAGTAGTTCCAAGATTGATATGATCATCATCGCACACTCCCTATACTTTCGGGATGAGTGTTGAACCTAAATAAATGTTATTTGGCGTTTGCATTGAGCATGGATATGATTTGATCATGTTTATTGCAATACGGTTGTTCATTTAAAATCAGAGAATAATTGTTGTTCTGTTTAAATGAATAAAACCTTTGATGGTCATACACCCAATGAAAATATTTTGTTGGATCTCGATCGTAGTGATACACATATTCATAATATTGAAGCCAAAAGATGTAAAGTTAATAATGATAGTGCAACTTATTTGTGGCACTGCCGTTTAGGTCATATTGGTGTAAAGCGCATGAAGAAACTCCATGTTGATGGGCTTTTGGAATCACTTGATTATGAATCACTTGATGCTTGCGAACCATGCCTCATGGGCAAGATGACTAAAACTTCATTCTCCGGAACAATGGAGCGAGCAACAGATTTGTTGGAAATAATACATACTGATGTATGAGATCCAATGAGTGTTGATGCTCGTAGCAAGTATCGTTATTTTCTGACCTTCACAAGATGAATTGAGCAGATATGAGTATATCTACTTAATGAAGCACAAGTCTGAAACATTTGAAAAGTTCAAAGAATTTCAGAGTGAAGTGGAGAATCATCGTAACAAGAAAATAAAGTTTCTACAATTTGATCGCAGAGACAAATATTTGAGTTACGAGTTTGGTCTTCAATTAAAACAATGTGGAATAGTTTCACAAACTCATGCCACCTGGAACACCACAGCTTAATGGTGTGTCCGAACGTCATAACAAGTACTTTATTGGATATAGTGCAATCTATGATGTCTCTTATCGGTTTACCACTATCGTTTTTGGGGTTATGCATTAGAGACAGTTACATTCACTTTAAAAAGGGCATCATCGAAATCCGTTGAGACGACGCCTTATGAACTGTGGTTTGGCAAGAAACCAAAGTTGTCGTTTCTTAAAAGTTTGGGGCTACGATGCTTATATGAAAAAGTTTCAACCTGATAAGCTCGAACCCAAATCGGACAAGTGCGTCTTCATAGAATACCCAAAGGTAACTATTGGGTACACCTTCTATCACAGATCCTAAGGCGAGTTATTCGTTGCTAAGAATGGATCCTTTCTAGCGAAGGAGTTTCTCTTGAAAGAAGTGAGTGGGAGGAAAGTAGAACTTGATGAGGTAACTGTACCTGGTCCCTTATTGGAAAGTAGTTCATCACAGAAATCAGTTCCTGTGATTCCTACACCAATTAGTGAGGAAGCTAATGATGATGATCATGAAGCTTCAGATCAAGTTACTACCGAACCTCGTAGGTCTTCCAGAATAAGATCCGCACCAAAGTGGTATGGTAATCCTGTTCTAGAAGTCATGTTACTAGACCATGATGAACCTACGAACTATGAGGAAGCGATGATGAGCCCAGATTCCGCGAAATGGCTTGAGGCCATAAAATCTGAGATATGATCCATATATGAGAACAAAGTATGGACTTTGATTGACTTGCTCGATGATCAGCAAGCCAAGTTAAATAAATGGATCTTCAAGAGGAAGACGGACACTGATAGTAGTGTTACTATCTACTAAGCTCGACTTGTTGCGAAAGGTTTTCAACAAGTTCAAAGTGTTGAATATGATGAGATTTTCTCACTCGTAACGATGCTTAAGTCTGTCTGAATCATGTTAGCAATTGCCACATTTTATGAAATCTGGCAAATGGATATCAAAACTGTGTTCCTGAATGGATTTCTGGAAGAAGAGTTGTATATGATGCAACCAGAAGGTTTTGTCGATGCGAAAGGTGCTAACAAAATGTGCAAGCTCCAGCGATCCATCGATGGACTGGTGCAAGCATCTCGGAGTTGGAATATACGCTTTGATGAGTTGATCAAAGCATATGGTTTTATACAGACTTTTGGAAAGGCATGCATTTACAAGAAAGTGAGTGGGAGCACTATAGCCTTTCTGATAAGTATATGTGAATGACATATTGTTGATTGGAAATGATGTAGAATTTTCTAGAAAGCATAAAGAAGTGTTTGAAAGGAGTTTTTCAAAGAAAGACCTCGGTGAAGCTGCTTACACATTGAGCATCAAGATCTATATAGATAGATCAAGACGCTTGATAAGATTTTTCAATGAGTACATACCTTGATAAATTTTTGAAATAGTTCAAAATGGAATAGCCAAAGAAGGAGTTCTTGCCTGTGATGCAAAGGTGTGAAGTTGAGTAAGACTCAAGACCCGACCATGGCAGAAAATAGAAAGAGAATGAAAAGTCATTCCCTATGCCTCAGTCATAGGTTCTATAAAGTATGCTATGATGTGAACCAGACCTATTGTATACCTTGCTCTGAGTTTGACAAAGGAATACAATTTTGATCTAAGAGTAGATCACTGACAGCGGTCAAGAATATCCTTAGTGAGGACTAAGGAGATATTTCTCGATTATGGAGGTGATAAAAGAGCCCGTCGTTACAAGTTACAACGATGCAAGCTTTTACACCAATCCAGATGACTCTAAATCTCAATCTGGATACATATTGAAAGTGGGAGCAATTAGCTAGAGTAGCTCCATGCAGAGCATTGTGGACATAGAATATTTGCAAAATACATACGGCTCTGAATATGACAGACCCGTTGACTAAACTTCTCTCAACAGCAAAACATGATCATACCTTAGTACTCTTTGGGTGTTAATCACATAACATTGTGAACTAGATTATTGACTCTAGTAAACCCTTTGGGTGTTGATCACATGACGATGTGAACTATGGGTATTAATCACATCAAGATGTGAATATTGGTGTTAAATCACATGGTGATGTGAACTAGATTATTGACTCTAGTGCAAGTGGGAGACTGAAGGAAACAATAATAAAGTTATTATTTATTTCCTTATATCATGATAAATGTTTATTATTCATGATAGAATTGTATTAACCGGAAACATAATACATGTGTGAATACATAGACAAACATAGTGTCACTAGTATGCCTCTACTTGACTAGCTCGTTTATCAAAGATGGTTATGTTTCCTAACCATGGACAAAAGAGTTGTCATTTGATTAACGGGATCACATCATTAGGAGAATGATGTGATTTACTTGACCCATTCTGTTAGCTTAGCACTTGATCGTTTAGTATGTTGCTGTTGCTTTCTTCATGACTTATACATGTTCCTGTAACTATGAGATTATGCAACTGCCGTTTACCGAAGGAACACTTTGGGTGCTACCAAACATCACAACGTAACTGGGTGATTATAAAGGAGTACTACAGGTGTCTCCAAAGGTACATGTTGGGTTGGCGTATTTCGAGATTAGGTTTTGTCACTCCGATTGTCGGAGAGGTATCTCTGGGCCCTCTCGGTAATGCACATCACTTAAGCCTTGCAAGCATTGCAACTAATGAGTTAGTTGTGGGATGATGTATTACGGAACGAGTAAAGAGACTTGCCGGTAACGAGATTGAACTAGGTATTGAGATACCAACGATCGAATCTCGGGCAAGTAACATACCGATGACAAAGGGAACAATGTATGTTGTTATGCGGTCTAACCGATAAAGATCTTCGTAGAATATGTGGGAGCCAATATGAGCATCTAGGTTCCGCTATTGGTTATTGACCGAGAATAGTTCTAGGTCATGTCTACATAGTTCTTGAACCCGTAGGGTCCACACGCTTAAGGTTTCGATGACAGTTATATTATGAGTTTATGAGTTTTGATGTACCAAAGGAGTTCGGAGTCCCGGATGAGATCGGTAACATGACGAGGAGTCTCGAAATGGTCGAGATGTAAAGATAGATATATTGGACGACTATATTCGGACTTCGGAAAGGTTCCGAGTGATTCGGGTATTTTTCGGAGTACCGGAGAGTTACGGGAATTCGCCGGGGAGTATATGGGCCTTATTGGTCCATACGGAAATAGAGGAGAGAGGCCAAAAGGAAGGAGGCCTGCGCCCCCCCCCCCTGGTCCGAATTGGACAAGGGGGGCAGCCCCCTTTTTCCTTCTCCCTCTCCTCCTCTTTTCTTCTCCAACAAGGAAAGGAGGAGTCCTACTCCCGGTGGGAGTAGGACTCCCCCCTTGGCGCGCCTCCTCCATAGGCCGGCCGCCTTCCCCCTTGCTCCTATATATACGGGGGCAGGGGGGCACCCCAAAGACAAAAATAACAATTGATCCTTGAGATCTATTAGCCGTGTGCGGTGCCCCCCTCCACCATAGTCCTCCTCGATAATATTGTAGCGGTGCTTAGGCGAAGCCCTGCGATGGTAGAACATCAAGATCGTCACCACGCCATCGTGCTGATGGAAATCTCCCTCGACACTCGGCTGGATCGGAGTTCGAGGGACGTCATCGAGTTGAACGTGTGCTAGAACTCGGAGGTGCCGTAGTTTCGGTGCTTGATCGGTCGGGCCATGAAGACGTACGACTACATCAACCGCGTTGTTCTAACGCTTCCGCTTTCGGTCTACAAGGGTATGTAGATTACACTCTCCCCTCTCGTTGCTATGCATCACCATGATCTTGCGTGTGCGTAGGAATTTTTTTGAAATTACTACGTTCCCCAACAAGTAGTGCATATGTGATGCAATCTGAACCCAATAGTGGTGAAGGAAGAGAGGAAAGGGGGGGGGGGTTCAACACACATTGATAAAGGAGAAGAACCACGGGTCAAGCGAGCATATCATGGTGGATCAGCGAGAGGAGTACAAGTAGAAGCTAAGGGAGAAGGAGGAGGAGATCACAGAGAATATCCTGGAGGTCGAGTTAGCGGGTGGGATGTCCCACCCCCTGGATTTGGAATTCTTAATTCCAATCCTCTAGAGGGTACTGTTTTTGGGACTGGCTCTTCTTCTGACCACCGCTATTGCGCATCAAGGAAGATGGGTGTTGGTACTTCTGTGCGCAGAAACACGCGTCAGACCATGGGGCAAATGGCTCACCCCTATCCCCCTCCACGCAAGAGCGAAGGTCTAGTGATGGAACCTACTGAGTATGATTCACCTGCAAATAGACTTCCTTGTGCTTCATCGCCAATTTCTAGTGAAGCTTCTTTTAGCTCTAATATGGGAGCTTTCTCACAATCTCACGCTGTTGATTACCATCAACCGGCTCTGGATGTTAATCTTGACACTTACAAGGCTGGGACTTCATCCTATTTTCAAGGTGAGATAAGCCTAGCTTGATGGTACATGGGGATACTATGGCTGTGTCAGAACCTCTTCTTGTAGAACAAATGGAACTGGATAGGGCAATGGTGCCAGCCCATAAGGCACCACAGGCGCCATGAAGCTTATAGCTTGGAACTGCCGAGGCAAGGGCAAGGGCTTAGGCAGTGAGAAGATGACCTACCTTGCCAACCTTATGCGCTCTACTAATGCTCAGGTAACTTTTATTTCTGAAATTAAATCTTCCAAAACTAATAGAGCTGACCTTCTTAATCATTTTGACATTGGAGATAGCGTAATTGTTCCTTCCAAAGGCAAATCAGGAGGTCTGTGGCTGATGTTGACGGATGATGTACAGGTTCGTGTTCATTTTGTGGACTTCCATGTGATCCTTGCCTCTGTAGTTAATCTAGAATCTAGCATATCTTTTGCTCTTGTTTGTATCTATGGTGACCCGTACCATTGTCAAACTAGTGATATCTGGGATCGTATTGCCTATTTTGTGTATGATAACCAAGGCAATCCTATCCTATGTATGGGAGATTTTAATGATATACTTTATGATGCTGATAGAAGTTCTCCCTTTGTGAATTACTCTCGTTTGCATGCCTTTTGTTGTATTGTGAAAAAGTGTGGTCTGATTGACTTAGGATATAGTGGCCCTGCTTATACTTGGACAAACAAGAGGTATGCTTCTAATCCGACCATGGAAATACTTGATAGATGTCTGGTTAACACTGAATGGTGTACGATATTTCCCAACTCTTGTTTACAATTTGCCTATCATTCTTAGTGATCATGCTCCTATTCTACTCTCTACTGATGCCCATATGCGCAAACCTAGAAGAAATTTTAAATTTGAAAATTGGTGGCTTATGGAGAATGATTTTCATGAATATGCAAAAAATGTCTGGATTGCTTCTAGAAATAAAGCTTTCCACAATAGGAAAACTAACCTTGCAGGATCTTTGAGAACATGGTGCGGAAAGAAAAAACCAATTCAATAGGATCTGGACAATTTAGGTGAGCAAATAAAAAATATTCAAATGAAGGCACCACAGGTATAGAACCACTCTCTTGAGGCCTCTCTGATTTGTAAGTATGAGCAAAACATAACTAGATTAACAGAATATTATAGGCAAATAGCTAAAAACATTGGGTTGTTAATGGTGATAGGAACACTACTTACTTTCATCATGCCGTTATTAAAAGGAGAAGAAAAAATAGAATTGTTTCGATTAAGGATGAGAATGAGAATTCAAATTGAACCTCATGCTATTGCCAAGACATTCATCAATTATTTTCAAAATCTTTTTTCCTCCTCTAATGTGAGTCATGGAAGGCCTTACTTGCACACATCTTATCAGGAAAAGGAAGGTGACTTTACTTATAGCATCCCAGATAAAAATGAGATCTTGGAGACCTTAAAGACCATGAAAAGGAATGCTTCACCGGGACCAGATAGATTTAATGTGGAGTTCTATTTGGCTGCATGGGAATGGATAGGTGACGACGTAACCAAGGTAGTCAAAGATTTCTACATACAAGGTAATCTCCCTAATCATATGAATGATACTAATATTGTTTTGATTCCCAAGAAAATTGCGCCACTCATCCCTCAAGATTTTAGACCTATTAGCCTCTGCAATGTAATCTACAAAATTATCGCTAAAACACTTGCGAACATGCTTAAACTGCACTTTCCTAACTATATTCATCACTCTCAACAAGCTTTTGTGCCTGGCAAAAGGATTAGTAATAACATTATTATTGCTCAAGAAATTACTCATTCCTTTAATCTTAAATCTTGGAAACATCCTGCTTTTATGGTAAAAATAGATCTTGCTAAGGCATTTGATAGGATCGAGTGGGGTTTCATTGTTAAAGCGTTAACTCGTAAAGGGATGCATGCTCACTTTATAAATTTAATTTATGCTTGCATGGCTATCCCCACTTTCTCGGCCATCATCAATGGTTAATCTTATGGACGCTTTAAGAGTAGTAGAGGTATTAGACAGGGATGTCCTTTGTCCCCTTATTTGTTTGTTTTGGCCATCAATGAGTTGTTAATCTCTCTACATGAAGCCATGTGTGCTGACCGGTTATCAGGAATAACTTTAGGACCAGGATGTCCTCCTATTCGCTTCTTAATGTTCGCTGACGATTTACTGATTTGTGGACAGGCTACAGCTGCAGAAGCTATGCATATGCATCTAATCCTTCAAAGGTTTTGCAACCTTTCAGGTCATATGCCAAACTGGAGTAAGTCGGCTATTATTTTTAGCAGAAATGTCAATGAGATCAATAAGGAGGATATTAAGAGAATCTTCCCGATGTAGGATATTATTAACAATTCTATCTATTTAGGGAACCCTTTAATTCTCCCTGACAAGGACAGATCTAGTGCTTATAACTTTGTTGTCGATAAATTCAAAGTTAAATTGACTGGTTACAAGCTTAATAAGCTTTCACATGCAGCTAGATTAACTCTAATCAATTCAGTTTTTGCTTCCATCCATGTGTACTACATGTCAAATATTATTTTCTCTAGAAAACTAATTGCCAAACTTAATGCTATCATTAGAAATTTTTGGTGGACAGGAATAAAGAGGACCCATCCAAGAAACCGCTCTGTCTTACGGCATGGAAGGACATTTACACTCCAAAAATTGAAGGAGGCCTAGGAATCAAGAACATCCAAGCAGTTAATAGAGTATTAATTCTGACTACAGCTTGGAGAATTGCGGACGAATTGCAAAGCTTCTTGTCACAGGTACTTAAGTCTAAATATTTTCCTGATACTTCTATATGGAGAGGAAAAAGTAACATTCCTAAATCAGGATTCTGGGATTCACTTCTAAATGTAAGACATGTCCTTCAAGCAAATACAGTTTATCAAATTCTTGATGGCAATTCTTCTATTTGGAGCACTCCTTGGTTTCCCCATTGGCAATCTATTTATGAGCATTTAAAAATACAACCAGGACATTATGTCTATCCTTCTCAGATCAAGGATTTGTGGAACCATAATCAGAAAATATGGAATGCCGAGCTTATTAATAATGTTTTTGATCATGAGGTGGCTAACAGTATTATGCAGGTACCAATTATTCAACAAGAGGGAGCTGATATCCTCTGTTGGAGATTGCATCCTTCGGGAAAATGTACTTCAAAATCTGCCTATAAAGCATGTCTACAAGACTTGCAACAACAGGGATCTCCATTGCCTAAGCAGGTACCTCAAGAAATCAAAGAATTGCTCAAGCAGGTTTGAAAGAGAGAAGGCCATGGTTCCAAGAGTACAGGCTTCCTCTTGGAGAATCTTGAGGAAAGCACTTCCAACAGGTATGAGAGCAGGGAAGTATTCTGAGCATATTAAGAAAAGTTGGATTAGATGTGATCAGGAGGAAGATGACATGCATCTTTTCTTTAATTACCCTTTTGCAGGAGCAGCCTGGGTTGCTCATCCTTGGTTCATCAAATCTGAAACTCTTTGTAATAACTATGCTAGTATTGTAGAAATTATTCATGCGCTTCTTAACTCAGGGCACCCACAAGCCTCTCTAGTAAATATAATGACTTTTCTTTGGTGCATATGGAAGGCAAGGAATGATACACTTTTTGATACGAAAGAGAACAAGCCTATGCAGGTATTCCAGGTTATGCGGGCCATTCTAAGCAGTCAAAAGCTGGCATTTCAATCACAACAAACACAACGGAGTATTTGTAAAGATGAGTATAACATCAATCTAGCATTAAGCTCACAACAGCTGGATCATGCTAGTACAATGCAAGCTACTAACACAAAGTGCAGGGTTTTCACAGATGCAGCATGGAAAGTCGAAAGACAAAATACTATAGGCATAGGAATCTTCATACAAATGCTTGAAGAAAAGCAGGAGGTCAATATTAGTATACATGTATCCGAGGAGCAAACATTATCGCCTCTTCAAGCGGAAGCTATGGCACTTCAGGTAGCTGCTCAAGTGGTCACTGAAATCACAACAGGAGACATCATCTTCTTCACGGACAACCAGGTTTTGGCCCAGGCCGCACAAGCAAGGGATATTCTTACATGTCCAGGTCATTTGGAGATAAGAAACCAGTTGGCAAACTTCTTCTCTTTTACTAGCCAAACTCAGATAACCGTTTATTACATTCATAGGGAGCTTAATAGCAGGGCTCATAATAATGCAGCTAGAGCTTACTCTCTAGAATCCAATATTAGCCCTATAATGTTGTGTAGCAACAAGTCTCACTTAGCTGATCACTGTCCCATGCTGTTGAAGCTGGGCAACCTGAATATCAGGCATTGTAAAACTATGATTGTAACCTGTTCTTCAAGTTAATGAAAGGCGCCTGGGGCGCCATCTCTTTGTTCAAAAAAAAGAAGAAGACCATCTCCCTCTCACCACCAAGTTCCTGAGCACTGCGTTGCTGCTATGTTCTTCCCCATCATAGCTTGCGGCGTGCACCGCAAGTTGGGATAGTAGGCCTCCGAAATCACACCTATTTGGGTCATGTACATGAGAAGGGTGATAAGATTTTTGGGGAGCGCTCCACGCGACTACTGACTTCTTCGTCACAGGCACCCCAGACTCCGACGACTACTTCCCCGACGACGACTTCTTCCCCGACATCGACAACCTCTTAGGCGACATGGCTGGCAACGACACCAACCCCAAGACCGATGCTTCCGCTGTTGTACCATATGTTCTCATGCTCTTTCCGTTTTATGTTCTGTTATAGCTTCTTGCTATAGTGTCTGCTCTACATATCTTCGGTTCTAGTTCATATATTCAGATGCTATTTTTTATTCTCTCTGTCGGATTACATGATTTGTTTTATTTCTGCTATGGTAGTCATGTTTTATCTACTATTTCTGTTAACAAAATCATTTGGTAAATTGCTCATATTTCCAACAATCCAAAAACCTTATTACCACAATTTACCCCGAGTGGTTTTGCTGCTTCCATGAGACCTCCTATGTTTGAGGATATCCACTATAAGAGGTGGCGCGTGAGAGCAGTTTTATGGTTTCAAACCATGAGTTGCTATGACGCCACTCTTGGCAAACCTGAAGGAGAGTATGATGCTAAACAGGAACAAACTTTTCAGAAAATGGATACCCTGTTTAAGGCTGCTCTCTTGAGTGTTCTTGGTGAGAACATAGTTGATGCTTCTACGTCAATTGATAATGGAAAATATATGTGGGACACACTCGAGGCCAAGTTTGGGGTCTCGGATGCTGGCACGGAGCTGTACATCATGGAGCAATTCTATGATTACAGGATGACTGAAGAGCGCTCCGTGGTTGAGCAAGCTCATGAGATACAGTCATTTTCTAGAGAACTTGAGCACTTCAATTGTATGCTACCGGACAAGTTTGTTGCCAGAGGTAGCATCACTAAGCTTCCTCCTTCGTGGAGGAATTTATCTACCTTACTGAAGCATAAGAGGCAGGAGTTTTCCGTTCCAGATCTCATTGGTACTCTTGATGTGGAAGAAAAGGCGAGAGCAAAGGATACACGTGCTCGAGGTATTGAGGGAGGATCTAGTGCCAATCTGGTACAGAAGAAAAACTTCCAGCCCCACAAGTTCAAGAACAAGGGCAAGTTTGATGGTAAAGCAAAGTTTGATGGGAAGAACAAGGCTGTACAATACACGAACTTCAAGAAGAAGAATGACAAGAAGAAAGGTGTTTGTCATGTGTGTGGAGATCCTGATCATTGGGCTCCTAGTTGCCCTAATCGCTATGACAAGCATCATCTTGGGAAAGGCGGCAAAACTGCTAATGTTGTCATTGCAGACACTGACATGAAGGATGTTGGGTATCGTATATTTCCTGCTATTCTTTCAGTATGTCATTCTCCTGATTGGTTGATTGACACAGGTGCTAATGTGCATGTATGCGGTGATATTTCCATGTTTTCATCTTATCAGACCGCAGGGACTTCCACCATGCTGATGGGCAATGGTTCAAGTGCTTTTGTTCGTGGTGTTGGCATGGTCGATCTGAAGTTTACTTCGGGGAAATTGTGTGGGTGAAGAACGTGCATTATGTCCCCTCCGTCAATAAAAATCTTGTTAGCGGATCTCTTATGTGTAGAGATGGCTACAAGCTTGTCTTTGAGTCAAATAAATTTATAATATCCAAGTATGGAACCTTTGTTGGTAAAGGCTGAGAGGCGGGAGGCCTATTTCGTTTATCCTTGTCAGATGTTTGCAATAAAGTTGTTAATCATGTTTGCACAATAGTGAATCAAATGTGTGGCATTCACGTCTTTGTCATGTTAACTTTGGTTGCATGTCACGACTATCGAAGTTGAACTTAATCCCTAGTTTCACCACTGTCAAGGGATCTAAAAGTGTCAAGTGTGTGTGCAAGCTAAGCAACCACGTAAGTCTCATACGACTGCGGAAACAAGAAATCTTGCCCCACTAGAGCTCATACATTCTGATCTTTGTGAAATGAATGGTGTGTTGACAAAAGGTGGAAAGAAGTATTTTATGATGTTAATTGATGACCCCACTAGATACTGCCATGTGTATCTTCTGAAAGCTAAGGATGAGGCTTTGAACTATTTCAAGATCTATAAAGCTGAAGCGCAAAACCAACTTGATCGAAAGATTAAGAGGCTTAGGTCCGATCGTGGTGGAGAGTGTTTCTCAAATGAATTTGATTCCTTCTGTGCGGAACATGGTATAATCCATGAGATGATGCCTCCCTACTCACCTCAGTCAAATGGGTTGGCCGAAAGAAAGAACCGTACTCTAACTGATTTGGTTAACGCCATGTTAGACACACCGGGTCTCTCCAAGGCATGGTGGGGGAGGCGATATTGACTGCATGTCATGTCCTAAACCGAGTTCCCGCAAAGAAGAGATAACTCCATTTGAGGAATGGGAGAAGAAAAGGTTAAAGCTCTCTTATCTACGAACCTGGGGTTGTTTGGAAAAAGTCAATGTGCCAATTCCAAAGAAGTCCAAGCTTGGACCAAAGACTGTGTATTATGTTTTCCTGGGATATGCTTTTCATAGCATTGGTTATAGATTCTTGGTTGTAAAATCTGAGGTACCTGACATGCATGTCGGTACGATCATGGAGTCGAATGATGCGATTTTCTTTGAAGATATCTTTCCCATGAAGGATATGGCTACCTCATCTAATCAGGAGATGCCTAGTTCATCGAATCAGGAACCAGTTACAATTACTGAACCTGCCATTTTGATGGAACACTTTGAAAATCCTATGGAGGAGAACAATGAATTTCATACTAGGAGCAAGAGATAGAGGACTGCAAAGTCTCTTGGTGATGATTTTCTTGTGTATCAACAATGAAGTTCATACTAGGAGCAAAGACAGAGGACTGCAAAGTCTCTTGGTGATGATTTTCTTGTGTATCTCATAGATGACACTCCCACTTCTATTTCAGAGGCCTATGCATCTGAGGATGCTGACTACTGGAAGGAAGCGGTTCGTAGTGAGATGGATTCCATCTTGGCAAATGAAACTTGGGAGATAACTGATCGTCCTTATGGGTGCAAACCTATATGATGCAAATGGGTATTCAAGAAGAAGCTTAGGCCTAATGGTACTATTGAGAAGTACAAGGCTCGGCTCGTTGCTAAGGGTTATACACAAAAGGAAGGTGACGACTTATTTGATACTTACTCACCTGTGGCTCGATTGACCACTATTCGAGTACTACTTTCACTAGCTGCCTCACATGGTCTTCTCGTTCATCAAATGGATGTTAAGACTGCTTTCCTAAATGGAGAGTTGGACGAGGAAATTTATATGGAACAACTAGATGGGTTTGTAGTAGATGGTCAGGAAGGAAAAGTGTGCAAGTTGCTGAAGTCTTTATGGACTCAAGCAAGCACCCAAGCAGTGGCATGAGAAGTTTGAAAGAATTTTAACAGCTGTGGACTTTGTTGTAAACTAAGCTGATAAATGTGTGTACTATCACCATGGTGGGGGCGAGGGAGTTATCCTTTCTTGTATGTTGATGACACACTGATTTTTGGAACAAATCTGAATGTTATTAAGGAGGTCAAGGATTTCCTATCTCGTTGTTTTGGGATGAAATATTTAGGAGTGGCTGATGTCATTCTGAACATCAAGTTGTTGAGAGACGATGATGGTGGGATTACATTTCTTCAATCTCACTATGCGGAAAAGATCTTGAGTCGTTTTGGTTATAGTGACTGCAACCCTCTCCAACACCATATGATGCTAGCGTGTTGCTTCAAAAAATTTGAAGAATTGCTAGAGATCAATTAAAATATTGTCAGATTATTGGCTCTCTTATGTACTTAGCCAGTGGTACAAGACCTGACATCTCTTTTGCTGTTAGCAAACTAAGCCGGTTTGTCTCAAAACCAGGAGATGTGCATTGGAAAGCTCTAGAGAGAGTTATGCGTTACTTGAAAGGCACTGCGAGTTATGGAATTCACTACACTGGGTACCCAAAGGTACTGGAAGGGTATAGTGACTCAAACTGGATCTCAGATGCTGATGAGATAAAGGCCACGAGCCGATATGTATTCACTCATGGAGGTGGCGCTGTTTCTTGGAAGTCTTGCAAGCAGACCATCTTAACAAGGTCAACAATGGAAGCAGAACTCACAGCACTCGATACAATTACGATCGAAGCAGATTGGCTTCGTCGAATCTTGAATGACTTACCGGTTGTTGAGAAACCTATACCGGGTATATATCCTTATGAACTGTGACAATCAAACTGTGATCACGAAAGTGAGAAGCTCAAAGGATAACATGAAGTCATCAAGACACGTTCACAGACGGTTAAATTCTGTCAGAAAAATGAAAAACTCCGGAGTTATTGCATTGGATTATATCCAAATGTCTAAAAATCTGGCAGATCCTTTTACTAAGGGTCTATCACGTAATGTGATAGATAATGCATCGAGGGAGATGGGTATGAGACCCACAATATGAGTTGTTCATAGTGGTAACCTAGTCTATGTGATCGGAGATCCCGTGAATTAGATGTGGAAGACAAGCTGTTGATCAACTGAGAGGAGAGTATCCTTACTGTTAACAATACCACTCCATTAAGATGCAATACTCTCCTAAATCTGCATGGCAGGTTGATGTATATCTTAATGTGTTCTAAGTGACTCATTTAAGCAGAGATGTTGTCCTGCATAACATCTTTTGAAGAACACACCTATATGATTCTGATTGTCAAACATCGCAATCTATGAGAGTAGGGTTCTCTCTAGTAAACTCAAGAAAGGTCATGGAGTATGACGCATAAGCTCCACCCGCTGGGAAGACCCACGGTAGCCTAGTATCGGTCAAGGCTTTGTGTGAAGCTAGATTCGCAGAAAACTTGCAGTTCAAGGCCCAGTCCACTGTTCAAGTTGCTTACTAGTATAGCATAGAGTTCTAGGTGGAAGTTCAACTTAACAGTCTCCACTGTAGTACTGGTATATAATACAATGTTTTGGAACCAAAGGCAACTTTTGTTTGCCTCTGGGATCTGGTGGGGGATTGCTAGATTTTTGTCTATTTTGGTCCACCCCAATAGCAGTTTCAAAAATTCCTAATAAATCCTAGAGGGCCACGCAACCCATTCATGCAAGGCAAGAGGTGGAACTAAAGTTTAGTCCCATATTGCTAGTTTAGTGGGAGTTGGACCTCCTTATAAGGGAGGATGTTTCCCCACATGTATGAGCATGCGAACAAGAGGGACATTCACGCGCGCTCCTCCTCCGCCGCCCGTCTCGCCACGCCATGCCTCGTCATGACACGCCGCGGGTTGCAGGAATGAGCCGATGTCTGAATATTTGCCACGCACTACGGGAATATGAAAGTTCACTTGGGAACTAAAAGATTTTTGATGTAGTGGAGATTGAATTCGAACGGTGCATGTTCACTTCGTCTCCCTCTATTGCTTCACCTCCCATCGCAGGCTGTTCGCCTCTTTCTCCCGTGCCTATATAAGAGAGGTCGCTCCTCTCCAGAGAGACACGTTAGAAGACCATCTCCCTCTCGCCACCAAGTTCCTGAGCACTGCGCTGCTGCTACGTTATTTCCCATCCCGGCTTGCGGCATGCACCACAGGTCGGGACAGTAGGATTCCGAAATCGCACCTCTTCGGGTCCTGTACGGGAGAAGGGTGATAAGGTTTTTGGGGAGCGCTCCACGCGACTACTGACTTCTTCGTAACAGATGCCCCGGACTCCGATGACTACTTCCCCAACGACGACTTCTTCCGCGATGTCAACAACCTCTTAGGCGACATGGCTGGCAACGACATCGACCTCAAGACCATGCTTCCGCTGCTGTACTGTACATTCTCATGCTCTTTCCGTTTGATGTTCTGTCACAGCTTCTTGCTATAGTGCCTGCTCTACATATGTTTGGTTCTAGTTCATATATTCATATGCTATTTTCCTTCTCTCTATCGGATTGCATGACTTGTTTTATCTCTGCTACAATAGTCATGTTTTATCTACTATTTCCGTTAATAAAATCATTTGGTAAATTGTTCATATTTCCAACACCGAGCCATGACACAGATAAACACCTACGACGGCCGCCCGAATCACCGACACACCAAACTGACGGAGGGCGACGTCCTGGGCCCACGCATGCGTACATACAGCACGCCCATCCCATTTTCTATTTCCCCATATTCCCGATATTGCATAGCGATACAGATCCCCGGACCATCTGTGATGGTCCAGATAACGAGCTCCCGTGTGCTCGTGACCAGATACTTCACGTTCCATACACAAGTTCTTTTTCTCATGAAAAGATCATGAGAGACAGCTACTACAAACATACTACATTTTTTTTCTGAGAACACACAAAAAAAACAGGTTACATGACTGAGGTTCTGCAAACAAAAACCAAACCCAGCAAGCCAGTCATTGTTTTAGCCTAACGGCTGAGCTTTAATGATTAAAAAAACGTGCTACATGACTGAGATAAGATTGTCTGGTGGATTCATCACTAACCAAACATGCCTACCAATACCAAGAGAAGTGACAGCTCTAACTAAATTGTGTACCTCTCCATTTGCTTCATGTTGTGTGTTTGAAGATGGACATCTGAAAATTCTTACTCCAGGTTTGAATCTCCTTAATGATCATACGAAAAACTCCTCTCTCTTCTCCTCCTTGATTTATCTCCTTGACAACTCCTAAGTAGTCCCAGATTACGCATATCTTCCTAGGATTCAGGCCTTCAACCAAAGCTACTCCTTCTTCGCATGCACAAATCTTCCTAGAACCAAACCCAACAATCTACTATCAGGATGGCCAGCATCACCTGTTCCCCCATGGCCGTGATTCGCAGTAGGAAATTGGCAGCTCACAACAAATAAAGATGCCACATCAACCTAAGTGCAAAATCGCATTACATTGGTACGCGTCAGTGCTATACAAACAGTTTTAAACCCCTTTTCGCGATGGCATTTGGAACCATTGCCAAGTGAGTGTGGGTGATAGGGGGTCCTTCCCACATGACCCAGAAACCGTCGGGGATATGGAGCCATGATCTAGAGGCCTTGCAAAACGTAATCGTGTGCGATGCATCACACACTAAATTCTTTCGCACGTGTAGGATCGGTGATTAAACGTTTCTAATGACGCAGTGAAACCAAATGGTATGTCGTAATGAACCGTTTGGGAAATAGTATGTAAGGCACATGGGCGAACATATGAACTGTGTGCGATATGTGCCCTGTCACACACGAGATTTCTGCGGAACCCGCCCGCCATGCAAGACTCCATCGCACACGTTCTCCCAACATTTACCGTCTGTGATAATGTTCTATCACAAACGGTTCAGGAGCCCCTTCGCACACATACAAGTGCTGCAGACCGTTTGTGACTTGTTGTGTATCACCGATGGTTGCGACTAGAGTGATATGTGCTTTTCGTTTGGGATCCCGCACGTTTCCTGAAAAAATTACGACTGGGATTGTATTTTACATTGGACACGGTTTACTTCGAGTTCTCGTGTGTGATAACTTGATATCACAAACGGTTCCGGAGAGCCTACGCACACATAGTAGCACTGCAAATCATTTGCGATCTGATGTGTATCACCGACGGTTCCGCTACGATTGACGTATGCTTTCCAATGTGGATCGCACACACTCATTTAGTTGAACCGTGTGCGGAGCAAGTGCCAGGTTAAAACAAAAAAAATCCCATTTTGCATCGGCATGCAAAAAGCAAATTCGCCACAATATTCAATTGAACAAATAAAAAAAATATCCCATTTTGAATCGGCACGCATAAAGCAAATTAGCCACAATATTCAATTGAACAAATAAACAAGAATATCCCATTTTGAATCGGCACGCAGCCACAATATTCAATTGAACAAATAGTGTCCATAGGAAGAACATTCATCAGATTTCGCAATAATGGCAATTGAACATATGGTAGCTAAATTCCAATAATTTGTGCACACATATATGCATTACATAATTAATCATAGTGTACGAAATACGAAGACCTCATCAGATGGAAAACAATGGATCCATGCATATATGTTTAGCGGCTAACTCTTACTCAATGTTTCAGGAGAAGGCATGCTGAAATCTTCATTATCACTAGTGGGATAGATGTAGTGATTCAGGAAGAAGTCACTGATAAAATTTCCGAACCATCAGCAATTCACCAGCCAGGAGCGGTTTAGGGGTCCTTAGTTCTAAGATGAGCTGCAATATTTTTACGATCAGAATGTGCCATATGAGTGGAGTAGAAGATATTAATTAAGATATACTTACTGGTACTAATTTGCAAGGATCATCACAACTATCAACAGATTTGCAGACGGAGATCATCTGTCTGCAAACATAGTATCCACAAAGGTTGGTCCCTGCTTCTTGCTGAGGACACTGAATTTTTTTGTACAAAATTATTCATGTATTTGTCCTGTTAGGAACAACCTAACCGGTGTTAGATGTATTATTTTTCTTTGAACAAAATAGAAAGAGACTTATTTAGAAGCTTGAACATTTGACTAGCGTAAGAAAATGTACTTGCACACTATTGGATAAATTTTTCGAAAATAACCGATTTCGGTGTGTTACCGGAGAAACGATCTCGTGCTGCAGAGGTAGTTCCCTCTTGAACAGGTTCCCTGGTTTAGTTTTCCACAATGCGAGCACACTGCAAATGAAGGTGAATTTTGACAACATCAATTATTGAACCAGATATGGATGCAAATTAATTTCAACATCATAGAATTCAATACCTATCCATGAATTGTTGAAGATGTGTCTGATCCTGAGCGTTGTTGACTCTCTGAGAGAATCAATGTAGTAAACTGTGTTCTTGTTTGGAACAATGAATACAAATATCTAGCGACCTCTACATATTAAAAAAGCCATGAACTTATGAATTAATGTCCAAATCTGAAAGACAATCAGTGTATGCGTGGTTGTTTACTTGACTCACCTTTCATGATATGTGATACGTCTCCAACGTACCTAGAATTTTTGATTGTTCCATGCTGTTATATTATCATTCTTGGATGTTTTACAATTATTTTATAGTCATTCTATATCATTTTTTGGTACTAACCTATTGACATAGTGCCCAGTGCTAGTTGATGTTTTCTGCATGTTTTTTACATTGCATGAAATCAATATCAAACGGAGTCCAAACGCAACGCAACTCCTAGAGGATTTTTTGGGCCAGAATAAAGCCAGTGGGCCAAGGAAGCACCTGGGGGCTGCTCGAGGGGAGCAGCACCCACAAGGGCGTGCTAGGAGGCCCAGGCGCGCCCAGGTGGGTGCTGCCCACCTCGGGTGCCCCCTGAACCGCCTCTTTGCTCTATAAATACCCAAATATTCCAGAAACCCTAGGGGAGTTGACGAAATATTGATCCAGCCGCAGCAGAGTCTAGAACCACCAAGATCCAATCTAGAAACCGTCATGGAGGGGTTCACCACTTCCATTGGTGCCTCTCCTTTGATGTGTGAGTAGTTCTTTGTAGACCTCCAAGTCCGTAGTTAGTAGCTAGATGGCTTCCTCTCTCTCTCTCTCTCTCTTGTTTATCAATACAATGGTCTCTTGGAGATCCATATGATGTAAGTCTTTTGGCGGTGTATTTGTTGGGATCCGATGAACTTTGATTTTATGATCAGATCTACGTTTTTATCTATGAAAGTTATTTGAGTCTTCTTTGATCTCTTATTTGCATGATTGCTTATAGCCTCGTATTTGTTCTCCGATATTTGGGTTTTGTTTGGCTAACTTGATCTATTTATCTTGCAATGGGAAGAGGTGCTTTGTAGTGGGTTCGATCTTATGGTGCTTGATCCCAGTGACAGAAAGGGAACCGACACGTATGTGTTGTTGCTACTAAGGATAACAAGATGAGATCTATATCTGCCGCAATAGATAAACAGATCTTGTCTACATCATGTCATCATTCTTATTGCATTACTCAGTTTTCTCATAAACTTAATACACTAGATGCATGCTGGATAGCGGTCGATGTGTGGAGTAATAGTAGTAGACGCAGGCAGGAGTCGGTCTACTAATCTTGGACGTGATGCCTATATAATGATCATTGCCTGGATATCGTCATGATTATTTGAAGTTCTATCAATTGCCCAACAATAATTGTTTTCCCACTGTTTGCTCTTTTTTTCGAGAGAAGCCACTAGTGAAACCTATGGCCCGGGGGTCTCTTTTCATCATATTTGCCTTTGTGATCTATTTTCTCTTGCATTTATTTTCAAATCTATTAAACCAAAAACACAAAATACCTTGTTGCAATTTATTTCTTCTGCGATCTATTTATGCTATCTACCACTTTTTACCTCACGTTATTTGCCCACTAGAGGCGCCGTACCCGAAAGGGATTGACAACCCCTTTAACATGTCGGGTTGCGAGTATTTGTTATTTTTTTGCAGGTGCTGTTTACGTGGTGTAAGGAGGTTCTCCTACTGGTTCGATAACCTTGGTCTCATCACTGAGGGAAATACCTACCGTCTCTATACTGCATCATCCCTTCCTCTATGGGGAAATACCAACGTAGTTCTAGCAGACATCAATATGGCCAGAGAGGATCAATATGGCCAGTGAGGACGTGTTTTCGAAGATACGAATGACCATGTTAACGGCCCAGTCCCGTTCGTCCTTACCATGTAACACTACTAGGGAAAAGCCTATACACAGGATCTTACCAGCAGCGAGTTTTAAAATAAGGCGCTGCTGCAATTTATCAGTAGCGCGCTCCACCAGAACTTGCTGCTGAAAGAAAAGTAGCAGTAGCACGCCACCTCTAAGCCACACTACTGCTATAATTCCCACGACCCCACCGCGGAGCTAGTTATAGCAGCAGCGCATTAACTAGAAGGGCGCTACTGCTAGGTAGTTTAGCAGTAGCGCCTTTACGTACACCGCACTACTGCTAAAACTAGCTATCTCGCCACCCACACACTCTCCTCTCTATCCGATCCACACTCACACTCACACTCACTCGATCTCCCCCTCAACCCCCCGCGTCGGTCCTCCCCCGCCGGCCGCCGTCGCCTACCCCTCCTCCCTCTGTGCCGCCGTCACCTCCTCCTCCTGGCTGGACTCGGTACCGCCCTCCTCCTCCGTCCTCCCTCGACTTGCCGCCGGCCAGCCCCTCCTCGCTCCGCCCTTCCTCCTCCGTCCTACTCTCTCCTCCCTCCTCCCTCCTCCCTCCTCTAGTCGCCCCTCCTTCTCCCTCCTCCCTCCTCCATCCAGAACCCTCCTCCCTACTACATTTTGATTTAGTAGGCTAGGTCATAAGCAACATTTTGATTTAGTTGATTTAGTAGGCTAGTTGATTTAGAACATTTTGATTTTGTTGATTTAGTAGGGAAGTTGATCTAGTAGGCTAGTTGATTTAGTTGATTTATAGAACATTTTGATTTAGTAGGAAAGCTGATTTAATAGGCTAGTTGATTTAGTTGATTTATAGAACATTTTGATTTAGTTGATTTAGTATGCTAGTTGATAGCTCTGAAGATTTGTCACCACCTAGCTGTGAAAATATAAGTGAAGAAGAACCAAAAAAAATCACATGCTACTGTTTTTCTTTCATGTGAAGTGGATCGTTAATCCTTTGCTCATATTGCTTTAGGAAAATGGCGCTACCACCACAACCACCATGTCGATTGTGCAAGTCAAGGTGCGCCAGCAGCCTTGCAATTGGCAAGCCGTTCGGCATCTACTTCTAGCCGAGTTTTCGTCATGCGGTGGTAAGAAATTATATGAAATGTAACAACTATTTTTTTTAGTGTTGGCATTACTGCATTGTGTCATTTTGCTTTTTTTACACAGGTCGTCCCATGCAATGTGAGGTTGAAATTCAACAAGCTGACAGGAGACATGTGACATTTGAGGCCCCTGGGGGCCGTACACTATGGAGGTCAAGAAAGGATGCAATATTTCGTAGATTGGAGGAGATGGATGGGCCTGTTTCCTTGCCTGCATGCGTCTTACTGGTGGTGAGTTGATTAGCTTCTCCTTCAGAGCAGAAAGACCCAAGCTGGCTGTCATTTATATCAACCTGGTGGAAGATGATGAAGATGACGAAGATGATGAAGATAATGAGGACCCACTCGATGAAGATGATGAGGACCCACCTCATGAAGCCATCTAGCTCAAAGAATTAGGCTGAGCGAGGAGGTGTGCAACCTATGGGACATAATTCTGCCACGTGCTGACTTTGTCGGGGTTCCATTCGTGACCCACCTGACAAGTACCATGGTTGATCGATATGATATGGTATATTATACTTACAAATGCAAATTATCCGATGATATGCTTAGTATAGAGTCCAATGATATGTTGTGTGTAATCTAGTCGATGATATGCTTTAGTGTAGAGTTTGATCACATGCTTATTAGTGTAGAATCTAAGGAACTATTAATAGTGTAGATAATCCATATATACTTATTTGCAAGAGTATGTGCGAGGCTATTTATTAATTGATATGTTTTTTCTTTTTCAGAAATTGGCAAAGAGCCTATCTGTGAGTTATGGTATCGAGCCTGATGAAGAAGGCTCAGCTGGACTACGCCTTACCGCAAGGGGCTCCGTCACAATCTGTAATTACCGCGTGGACACGGACGGTCGCACACACTTAAACTCGGTTGGGTGGAAGAGATTCCTTGATGGCAAGAATCTTCGTGTTGGACAGGCCATCCTAATTACTACCAGGAACACCAACCGCCCAGGCTTGAGGATGATGATCGTCTGTGATATCATCTAGAACTACATATGTGTGTGTGGCTATATCATCTAGAACTACATATGATGATCGTTGTCGATATCATCTAGAACTACATATGATGATCATCGTCGATATCACCAAGTACTGCTTGAGGATGCATGTTGACTATATATGAAATTGTTATCTAGTACTCCCTTTGTTCCAAATTACTCGTCGTGGTTTGAACCACAATGAGTAATTTGGAACGGAGGGAGTACTACCTAGTACCTATAATGCTTTATGAAATTGATATCTAGTAGTACCTAGTATCTGGACCGAAACAGGGTAGGAAGCTGGGGGAAATGATGAAAGATATAGCAGTAGCGAGGGGCTAGGAAGCCGCTACAGCTAACTAATAGTAGCGTGTTCCAGAAAAGCGCCACTGATACAGTCAATAGTAGTAGCACGAGTACTGACCGCGCTACTACTAAGAGTTAGATGTAGTGCCTTACTAGTAGCGCCGCCTCCCGCGCTGCTGCTAGCCTCAAAACCCGTGCTACTACTAGTGTTTTCCCTAGTAGTGTAATGTTGTGCCATTTGCTAATGCAGAATCTATGAAATACACACACTCCCTTTTTCGTCTCTGCGTGTTCAATCCCCTAAGAGGAATAAAATGCAGTTAGCTGTTTATCATTTATAGCCTTGTATGGAGAAGTTGATCAGAGTTTGTTAAGTACTTACAAAATCAGGCATCTAACAAGAGTGGCAACGAGCTCGTTGAAGTTGAAGAAGATGTAAGTCCTCGAAACTCACATCGACTGAACCAGCATCGTGTCGAAAATGATCTCTATTGAAGTGAACTAGAAAACCATGATGACCCAGACCTGATGACATTTGATCCATGCAATATTCATATAACTTGCGGCAACTAGAGCTGCACTCATCATAGTATTCGCCAACAAGAAATGGCTGGCCATGGATGTAATTGCGTACTTCAAGTATGTCTGCTTTACTTTTAGCAAGCATAAATTCTATTTCTTCATCATCCATGTCGTCAAAAATAATATTACTCCCCGATTCGAACAACATGCCGTTAATTTGGTTCTGAGCGATGAGTGCTTTAAGCAAGAGGCAATCGTTCTCTTTCCTCTTCACTCTCGCACCGTGCTTCTTCGTGGGTGTAGGCTTTTTGGCCACTTCCTTCTTGGTACTTGAAGCATTTCTGGTAGAATGTCTGGTTGCCTGCAAGGCAGACTACCGAGCAGATGGTGAAGCTTTGACAGACTGCTTAGTAAATGATTTATCTTTGCCGGACCGCTGAGCTGGCGGTGCTGCTATGATAGATTGCTGGGCTATAGGAGCATAGGCATCAGACTGCTGACCATGCATTGAAGCTAAGTCCGGTTTCTGCGCAGGTGGTGCCAACTTGTCGGTGTACCGAGGAGGCTGTGCCAACGCATTGGTTTGCTGAGAAGCAAGTGCTGATGCATTGGTATGCTGATCACGCGACTGCGAACCAACAAACTGATGAGTAGTCAGTTCTGGACCTACAGACTGCTTAGCAGGCGGTTCCGAAGCACCAGACTGCTTAGCAGTTGATACGTATCCGTCGTATCTACTTTTCCAAACACTTTTGCCCTTGTTTTGGACTCTAACTTGTATGATTTGAATGGAACTAACCCAGACTGATGTTGTTTTCAGCAGAACTGCCATGGTGTTATTTTTGTGCAGAAATAGAAGTTCTCAGAATGACCTGAAAATCCATGGAGCAACTTTTTAGAATAAATAAAAAATACTGGTGAAAGAATCAGCATTAGGGGGCCCACACCCTGTCCACAAGGGTGGGGGTGCGCCCCTGCCTCGTGGGCCCCCTGGACGTCCACCAACCTCAACTCCAACTCCATATATTTGATTTCGCGGAGAAAAAAATCAGAGAGAAAGTTTCATCGCGTTTTACGATATAGAGCCGCCGCCAAGCCCTAATCTCTCTCAGGAGGGCTGATCTAGAGTCCGTTCGGGGCTCCGGAGAGGGGGATTCGTCGCCGTCGTCATCATCAACCATCCTCCATCACCAATTTCATGATGCTCACCGCCGTGCGTGAGTAATTCCATCGTAGGCTTGTGATGACCCACAAGTGTAGGGGATCTATCGTAGTCCTTTCGATAAGTAAGAGTGTCAAACCCAACGAGGAGCAGAAGGAAATGATAAGCGGTTTTCAGTAAGGTTTTCTCTGCAAGCACTGAAATTGTAGGTAATAGATAGTTTTGTGATAAGATAAATTGTAATGAGTAACAAGTAATAAAAGTAAATAAGGTGCAGCAAGGTGGCCCAATCCTTTTTGTAGCAAAGGACAAGCCTAGAAAATTTCTTATAATGAGAAAAGAGCTCCCGAGGACACATGGGAATTATCGTCAAGCTAGTTTTCATCATGCTCATATGATTCGCGTTCGGTACTTTGATAATTTGATATGTGGGTGGACCGGTGCTTGGGTACTTCCCTTACTTGGACAAGCATCCCACTTATGATTAAACCCTATTGCAAGCATCCGCAACTACAAAAGTATTATTAAGGTAAATCTAACCACAACATTAAACATATGGATCCAAATCAGCCCCTTATGAAGCAACGCATAAACTAGGGTTTAAGCTTCTGTCACTCTAGCAACCCATCATCTACTTATTACTTCCCAATGCCTTCCTCTAGGCCAAAATAATGGTGAAGTGTCATGTAGTTGACGTTCACATAACACCACTAGAGGAAAAGGAAACATACATCTCATCAAAATATCGAACGAATACCAAATTCACATGACTACTAATAGCAAGACTTCACCCATGTCCTCAGGAACAAACGTAACTACTCACAAAGCATATTCATGTTCATAATCAGAGGAGTAATAATATGCATTAAGGATCTGAACATATGATCTTCCACCAAGTAAACCAATTAGCATCAACTAATAGGAGTAATCAACACTACTAGCAACCCACAGGTACCAATTTGTGGTTTTGATACAAGATTGGATACAAGAGATTGATACGTCTCCAACGTATCTATAAGTTATGAAGCATTCATGCTATTTTATTATCTGTTTTGAATGATTACGGGCTTTATTATACACTTTTATATTACTTTTGGGACTAACCTATTAACCGGAGGCCCAACCCATATTGCTGTTTTATTGCCTGTTTTAGTATTTCGAGGAAAAGGAATATCAAACGGAGTCCAAACGAAATGAAACCTTCGACAGCGTGATTTTTTGGAAGAATATGATCCGGGAGACTTGGAGTTCACATCAGAAGATCCTCGAGGACGCCACGAGATAGGAGGGCGCCCCCTACTAGGCGCGCCCCCTATCTTGTGGGCCCCTCGAGCACCTCCCGACCGACTTCTTTCGCCTATATAAGCCTACGTACCCTAAAAATATCGAATATCAAGATAGATCGGGAGTTCCGCTGCCGCAAGCCTCTGTAGCCACAAAAACCTCTCGGGAGCCCGTTCTGGCACCCTGCCGGAGGGGGAACCCATCACTGGTGGCCATCTTCAGCATCCCGGTGCTATCCATGACGAGGAGGGAGTAGTTCACCCTCGGGGCTGAGGGTATGTACCAGTAGCTATGTGTTTGATCTCTCTCTCTCGTGTTCTCTCTATGGCACAACCTTGATGTATCGCGAGCTTTGTTATTATAGTTGGATCTTATGATGTTTCTCCCCCTCTACCCTCTTGTGATGAATTGAGTTTCCCTCTTGAAGTTATCTTATCGGATTGAGTCTTTGATTTGAGAACACTTGATGTATGTCTTGCCGTGTTCATCTGTGGTGACAATGGGATATCACGTGCCACTTGATGTATGTTTTGGTGACCAACTTGCGGGTTCTGCCCTTGAACCTATGCATAGGGGTTGGCACACGTTTTCTTGACTCTCCGGTAGAAACTTTGGGGCACTCTTTGAAGTACCTTTATGTTGGTTGGATGAATCTGAGATTGTGTGATGCATATCATATAATCATGCCCGCGGATACTTGAGGTGACAATGGAGTATCTAGGTGATATTAGGGTTTTGGTTGATTTGTGTCTTAAGGTGTTATTCTAGTACGAACTCTTGAATAGATTGATCCGAAAGAATAGCTTTGAGGTGGTTTCATACCCTACCATAATCTCTACGTTTGTACTCCGCTATTAGTGGCTTTGGAGTGACTCTTTGTTGCATGTTGAGGGATTGTTATATGATCTATCTATGTTATTATTGTTGATAGAACTTGCACTAGTGAAAGTATGAACCCTAGGCCTTGTTTCCTATCATTGCAATACCATTTACACTCACTTTTACCATTAGTTACCTTGCTGTTTTTATATTTTCAGATTACAAAAACCCATATCTACTATCCATATTGCACTTGTATCACCATCTCTTCGCCGAACTAGTGCACCTATACAATTTGCCATTGTATTGGGTGTGTTGGGGACACAAGAGACTCTTTGTTATTTGGTTGCAGGGTTGCTTGAGAGAGACCATCTTCATCCTACGCCTCCTACGGATTGATAAACCATAGGTCATCCACTTGAGGGAAATTTGCTACTGTCCTACAAACCTGTGCACTTGCAGGCCCAACAACGTCTACAAGAAGAAGGTTGTGTAGTAGACATCAGAGATGAACTAGGGTTTTGAGAGGAGATGGTGCTGGTGAAGATGTTGATGGAGATTGACCCCCTCCCGATGAGAGGATCGTTGGTGATGATTTCCCCCTCCTAGAGGGAAGTTTCTCCGGCAGAACAGCTCTGCCGGAGCTCTAGATTGGTTCCGCCAAGGTTCCGCCTCATGGCGGCGGAGTTTCGTCCCATTGCCCACCATTTTTTCCAGGGTAAAAGCCTTCATATAGCAGAAGATGGACATCGGAGGGCCACTAGGGGGCCCAGGAGACAGGGGCGCGCCTAATAGGGGTGGGCGCGCCCCCCACCCTCCTGGCCAGGGTGTGGGCTCCCTCTGGTGTTTCTTTCGCTCAATAATTCTTATTAATTCCAAAAATAAGTTCCGTGGAGTTTCAGGATTTTTGGAGCAGTGCAGAATAGGTTTCCAATGTTAGCTCCTTTTCCAGCCAGAATTCCAGCTGCCGACATTCCCCCTCTTCATGGTAAACCTTGTAAAATAAGAAAGAATAGCCATAAGTATTGAGATGTAATGTGTAATAACAACCCACAATGCAGTAAATATTGATGTAAAAGCATGATGCAAAATGGACATATCAGCTTGCTGGACGGTGATGGGCTGGATGAGATTTACCATGTAATCAAGTTAGTTTTGTTAGGGATTGATCCCTAGTATCCACTATATTCTGAGATTGATGTTGCTATGACTTTGCTATGCTTAATGCTTGTCACTAGGGCCCGAGTTCCATGATTTCAGATATGAACCTATTATGTTTTCATGAATATATGTGAGTTCTTGATCCTATCTTGCAAGTCTATACTCACCTATTATGTGTTATGATCCGACAACCCTGAAGTGACAATAATCGGGATACTTCTCGATGATGACCGTAGTTTGAGGAGTTCATGTGTTCACTATGTGTTAATGCTTTGGTCTGGTACTCTATTAAAAGGAGGCCTTAATATCCCTTAGTTTCCACTAGGACCCCGCTGCCACGGGAGGGCAGGACAAAAGATGTCATGCAAGTTCTTTTCCATAAGCACGTATGACTATATTCGGAATACATGCCTACATTACATTGATGAACTGGAGCTAGTTCTGTGTCACCCTATGTTATAACTATTACATGAGGATTCGCATCCGACATAATTATCCATCACTGATCCAATGCCTACGAGCTTTTCACATATTGTGCTTTGCTTATTTACTTTACCATTGCTACTACTACAATTACTATAAAACTGCTACCGTTACGTTTGCCACTATTACCGTTACTACCATACTACTTTGCTACTAAATACTTTGCTGCAGATACTAAGTTATCCAGGTGTGGTTGAATTGACAACTCAACTGCTAATACTTGAGAATATTCTTTGGCTCCCCTTGTGTCGAATCAATAAATTTGGGTTGAATACTCTACCCTCGAAAACTGTTGCGATCCCCTATACTTGTGGGTTATCAAGACTATTTTCTGGCGCCGTTGCCTGGGAGCATAGCTCTATTCTTTGAGTCACTTGGGATTTATATCCGCTGATCACCATGAGGAACTTGAATGACGAAAGAATTAGGATTTATCCCTCAACTACAAGGGGAGTAAGGAACTGCCATCTAGCTCTGCACTAGATTCTCCTTCTGTTATGAGTAAGCTTGCGACACCTAAACCTGCTTCTGCTATTAATTCTGATATGTCGCATGTTATTGATGATGCCACTTCTACTATGCATGATACTTATGACGAAACTACTTCTGTGCTTGATACTACTATGCCATTAGGTGAATATCTTGATGAACAACTTGCTAGGGTTAGAGAGAATGAAATTATTGAAAATGAGATTATTGAAGACAGTGATGATGAAGGTTCTCCTCATAAGTATGAATTGCCTGTTGTTCCCGAGGGTTATGTTATGGATGAAGGAACTGCTAGAGATTTTCTTGCTTGCAATGATAGAGCTGATCTTAAGAAGTTATTAGCTAAACTAAAATAGAAAACTCTGAATGCTAGAATGAAATATGACCCTGCCTTTTCTACTTCACCTATCTTTGTCACTGATAAGGATTATGAATTCTCTGTCGATCCTAAGATAATTACTTTGGTTGAATCTGATCCTTTCTATGGCTATGAATCTGAAACTGTTGTGGCACATCTTATTAAATTGAATGATATAGCCACCCTGTTCACTAATGATGAGAAATCTCGCTACTATTGTATCCTTAAGATATTTCCATTCTCATTAAAGGGTGACGCTAAAACTTGGTTTAATTCTCTTGATCCTGGTTGTGTGTGTAGTCCCCAAGATATGATTTATTACTTCTCTGCTAAATATTTCCCTGCTCATAGGAAACAAGCTGCCTTGAGGGAAATATATAATTTTGTGCAAATTGAAGAAGAGAGTCTCCCACAAGCTTGGGGGAGGCTTCTCTGATTACTTAATGCTTTTCCTGATCATCCTCTAAAGAAAAATGAAATACTTGATATCTTTTATAATGGACTAACTGACGCTTCCAAGGACCACTTGGATAGTTGTGCTGGTTGTGTTTTCAGGGAAAGAACAGTCGATCAAGCTAAATTGCTATTGAATAATATGTTGACTAATGAAAATAATTGGACACTTCCTGAGCCAACTCCTGAGCCAATTCCTGAGCCAATTCCTAAACCAACTCCGAAGAAGAGGGGTGTTCTATTTCTCAGTCCTGAAGATATGCAAGAGGCAAAGAAATCTATGAAAGAAAAAGGTATTAAAGCTGAAGACGTTAAGAATTTACCTCCTATTGAAGAAATACATGGCCTTAATATACCACATATTGAAGAAACATATGGTCTTGATAACTCGACACAGGTAGTAAAGGTAAATTCTCTCTATAGGTATGATAAAGTTGAAATCTCGTCTACTAAGTTTGCTAGCGAATGCTTGGATGAATTTGATGACTTTATTGCTAGACAAGAAAACTTCAATGCTTATGTTGATAGAGAATTAAAGAGTAATTCTTACATGATGGGACGCTTCAGTGATTATATGGCTAGAGTTAAAGGTGAACTTAAACTCATTAGTAAATATGCTTCTATGGTTACCACTCAAGCAGAACAAGTACTTAAGGCTCAAAGTGATTTGCTTGATGAATTAAATAATAAACATGATTTTGCTGTTAGTGTGGCTACTACAACGGGTAAAATGGCTTAGGAACCTTTGTATCCTGAAGGCCACCCGAAGATAGGACTTTGCATGCTTCTAGTGAACCTGCTGTAGACACACCTGAGAATCCCAATGATATTTCTATTTCTGATGCTGAAACACAATCTGGTGATGAACATGAACCTAGTGATAATGCTACTGATAATGTTCATGTTGATGCTCAACCAATAATAATGATGTAGAAATTGAACCTGTTGTTGATCTTGATAACCCACAATCAAAGACTCAGCGTTATGATAAGAGAGACTTTGTTGCTAGGAAGCACGGTAAAGAAAGAGAACCATGGGTTCAGAAACCCATGCCTTTTCCTCCTAAGCCATCCAAGAAAAAAGATGATGAGGACTTTGAGCGCTTTGCTGAAATGATTAGACCCATCTTTTTGCGTATGCGTTTGACTGATATGCTTAAAGTGAATCCTTATGCTAAGTACATGAAAGATATCATTACAAATAAAAGAAAGATACCGGAAGCTGAAATTGCCACCATGCTTGCTAATTATAATTTTAAAGGTGGGATACCTAATAAACTTGGAGATCCAGGAGTACCAACTATACCATGCTCCATTAAAAGAAACTATGTTAAAACTGCTTTATGTGATCTTGGAGCCGGTGTTAGTGTTATGCCTCTCTCTTTATATCGTACACTTGAATTGAATAAGTTGACACCTACTGAAATATCTTTGCAAATGGCCGATAAATCAACTGCTATACCTGTCGGTATTTGTGAGGATGTGCCTGTTATGGTTGCAAACATTACTATTTTAACGGACTTTGTTATTCTTGATATTCCTGAGGACGATAGTATGTCGATTATCCTTGGTAGACCCTTTTTTGAATACTGCAGAGGCTGTTATTGATTGCAACGAAGGCAATGTCACTTTTCATGTTAATATAATGAGCATACGGTACACTTTCCGAGGAAACAACCTCAAGTTCATAGCATCAATTCTATTGGAAAAATTCCAACTATTATTATTGGAGGTTTTGGATTTCCTCTTCCTACTGTCAAGAAGAAATATGATATTCTTATTATTGAGGATGTTCATATCCCCATTGAGGTAACCTAGTGTTATACGAAATTTCTCCGATTCCATGTTATTCGGAATGAGTTTGTTAACAAGACTTGATCAACCTTGTTAGTGGATTCCTTTTGATGACATGAGATGGATGAAGTTAGAAGGCACAACCTTCTCTACCCTCCTTTTACTTTCTATTATTTAGATTAAATAAAGTAAAAATAGTATTTTCTGTCTGTTTTCCGAATTATCCATGCAATAAAAAAAGACCCGAAAATAAAAGTTCTCCAAATGCCCTGCAAATTTAGTATGTTTTTTTCTGAAATATTTGAGAATATCTGGCACTGAGAACACAGCAGGGGGAGTTGGCACCTGGCCACGAGGGTCCAGGGCGCGCCCACCCATACAGGGCGCGCCACCTGCCTCGTGGGCCCATAGTGGCCACCCTCCACTTATTCTTGCACCCACACACTTCTTCTTCCTCCCAAAAAATTCACCATCCAGCTCAAGCACGAGTTCTAGCTTATTTGCTGCCATTTTCGATCTCCTTGCTCAAAGTTCCATTCACAAAACTGCTTTGGGGGATTGTTCTTTGGTATGTGACTCCTCCAATGGTCCAATTAGTTTTTGTTCTAGTGCTTTATTCATTGCAAATTTTTGCTGCCTAGGTGACCCTGTTCTTGAGCTTGCATGTGAAATTTATATGGTCCCAAGTAATTCTAATGCATGAATAGCCTCTAGGCACTTGTGGGAGTGGTTGCTATCAATCTTGTTTAGTTTGGTTCACTTTTATTTTGAGTTACTAAAAATTTCAGAAATTTTCAGAAAAAGATGAAGAGATTTTTCTTGAGGGGCTCTTCTAGCCAAGGCTCTAAGGATAAACAAAGTAAGGAGAATGAAAAGCCCAAGTATAATCTCCCTCATGTGGCAGAAGTACGGCCGTGTGAATGGTCTTGTGATGATTTCTTGAGAGCAGTCGGGATTCATGATGATTTTTATTCGTTGATTGATAATGCTGGCCTCACCGACTTCCTCCACGACCAGGCCGAACAGTATCTCTTACTCACCAATACTTTCGTGCAAAATTTCTACTTTTATCCTAAGAAATCACCTCCTTCAGTAGAGTTTCATTTATATGATGTTGCTAGGGAGATGTCACTATATGAATTTTGCACGGTTTGCAAGATACCTTTCGGGGGCAGCTTAGAGGAACCACATCGTAAAGATGTGGATGGATTTATTGGTACTATTACTGTAGGGTAACGAGGAAGGTTTCCGATGCAAGAATTACTAGCATACATTTTCCTGTTTTATGCTACTTTGCAATATGTGCTAGTCGATGCTTAATTGGTTGCGGAAACTGTGGAAACCTTAGTGTTCCTGATATTATTATTTTGTTCCATGCTTTATTTCGTGATAACTCTGTTAGTATGGGCGCTATTATTGCTAAACGATTAAGCCTGAACCGTACAAAGGGCCCCATCTTTGGAGGTATCTATGCTGCACGCCTTGCTAAACATTTCAGGATACCTATTAGGCATTTTGAGAAAGAGGAAAAACTGCTGCCCCCCTACCTTTCTAGATTATAAGAGCATGGTAGCACATGAGTTTATTGTTAAAAATGATGATAAGATGCTTTTGTATAATTTGAGATTTCATAAGAAACACAGTGAGACTATTATCTTGCCTGCGCCCTCTTTGTTTGATTTAACTGCAGGCCCTTACCTCGTCTTGCCGGAGGCCGTCTAAGCACTCCGTGGCCAGACATCAGCTCCAGAGCCCAAGCCAGAACCACCACTTGACCCTTATCGTCCATCCTGTTATCAGTGGGATCTGGAGGAGATCGCCAGCCAGTGGCAATATGATGACACTCCTCAGTACACTGGAGAGAGTAGCCATGATCCATGGGCATAGACCAACTTAGGCCAAAAGCCTAAGCTTGGGGGAGTACGTATTTCCCACCGACATTACATTCATGTTCACACACTCATTCTAGTTGTCGATGCTCATACTTTTTCATTGTATTATCCATGCTAGTTTAGTTTCTTTTTTCTAGCTTTCTTCTTGTGTGTTTGATAAACCTTAAGAAAAACCAAAAAAATAGTTAGTTGAATTTCCATGATTGTAGTAGTATTAAAAGAAAACCCAAAAAGATTTCTCGTTCTTCTTTTGCTTGTTGGGAGCTTTCCCGTGTAAATAGTTTTATTTCTTTTCTTTCCTTTGGGGGTCGAGAGGAGAAGACCATAATGAAAATGTTTAAGTGGCTCTCATATGCATGATTGTTGATTTAATCAAGAGCCCATTGAGGGAGTCCTGGATTAGGGGGTGTCCGGATGGACGGACTATGACCTTTGGCCGGACTCCTGGACTATGAAGATACAAGATTGAAGACTTCGTCCCGTGTTCGGATAGGACTTTCCTTGGCGTGGAAGGCAAGCTTGGTGATATGATATGAAGATCTCCTCCCACTGTAACCGACTCTGTGTAACCCTAGCCCTCTCCGGTGTCTATATAAACCGGAGAGTTTTAGTCCGTTGGACGAACAACAATCATACCATAGGCTAGCTTCTAGGGTTTAGCCTCTCTGATCTCGTGGTAGATCAACTCTTGTACTACCCATATCATCAATATTAATCAAGCAGGAGTAGGGTTTTACCTCCATCGAGAGGGCCCGAACCTGGGTAAAAACATCGTGTCCCTTGTCTCCTGTTACCATCCGCCTAGACACACAGTTCGGGACCCCCTACCTAAGATCCGCCGGTTTTGACACCAACATTGGTGCTTTCATTGAGAGTTCCTCTATGTCGTTACCTTTAGGCCCGATGGCTCCTTCGATCATCAACCACGACGCGGGCCAGGGTGAGACTTTTCTCCCCGGACAGATCTTCGTATTTGGCGGCTTCGCACTGCGGGCCAATTCGCTTGGCCATCTGGAGTAGATTGAAAGCTACGCCCCTGGCCATCAGGTCAGGTTTGGAAGCCTAAACTACACGGCCGACATCCGCGGGGACTTGATCTTCGACGGATTCGAGCCGCGGCCGAGCGTGCCACACTATCACGATGGGCATGATCTAGCTCGGCCGCCGGACAGTGCCTAGAGAGCCGCTCGGGTGTCCGTTCCGACCGTTAGCTCGGAGCCGACTACGCCAGTCGGGGATGGACGGTTGGACGCCACCCCAGGAGCCGCAATCTCTACGGTGATAGAGCCGAATACCAGCCTAGTCCTTTGCGAGGCCTGTGACTCCAAGGTGCCGGACTCTGTTCCGGACTCTGAATCCTCTGCACCCCTTCTGATCGAACCCGATGGGGCTCCGATCATGGAGTTCACTGGCGCGGACGTCTTTCAGCACTCGCCCTTTGGCGACATCCTGAATTCACTAAAGTCTCTCTCTTTGTTAGGAGAGCCCTGGACGGACTATGGTCAGCGAGGTTGGGACGCGGACGACAAAGAAATTCGAACCCCGCCCACCACCCACTTCATAGCCACTGTCGACGATCTAACAGACATGCTCGACTACGACTCCGAAGACATCGACGGTATGGACGCCGATGAAGGAGACAATCAAGAACCAGCACCTATAGAGCACCGGACAATCACCTCATCACACGATGTGTACATGGTGGACACACCTAAAAGAAGCAACAACGAGGATCAAAAGGGCGCAAACAGGGATCGCTCCCTCGAAAAACAATCAAAGCGGCGGCGTAAGCGCCGCGCCAAGCCCCACCTCGAGAGAGACCCAGCCATAGAGCAGGGCGAATCAACGGAAGACGAACATGCCATCGAGCAACCGTCCAAACAGGGCGGACAAACCGAACAATCCGTCCCCGGCAAAGATAATAGTCCGGACGACCTCACGTCAGACAAGTCGCTGGAGCACCAGAACCTCCACCAAAGGCTCGTCGCCACCGTGCGTAGCCTGAAAAAGTAGAAGCGGAAGCTCAAAACAGGGGAAGACGCACTCAGAATCAAATGGGGCAAAGTACTCAATACCGCACACAAGTACGACAACAGTCATCAAACAAAGAGCTATCCGAAGCGGAAATTACTACCAGAATTTGATGAAGAGGCCTTAGAGCCCCCATAGTCAAAAACAAGGAAGCCACCAGGTCGGATAGACGACCCCATGATCGACCTCAAGCGACAAAGGGCGTCGCACTCAATACGGCACACGATCCACCCAAAGATTCGAATAAAAAAACCGGTCCAACCAGATCCATCTACAGGCCAAGAAAGCAAGCTCCAGTGAGCACTACAACGCAAAAAATATCCGAACATCGTGGCCCACCTACGTACAGGGGCGCCGCACATCCCCTATGTTTCACCGACAAGGTACTGGATCATAAATTTCCAGCGGGATTCAAGCCCGTAAACATAGAAGCATACGACAGAACAACAGACCCTGGAGTCTGGATCGAGGATTATATCCTCCACATACACATGGCCAGAGGAGATGACCTTCACGCCATAAAATACTTACCCCTTAAGCTCAAAGGGCCAGCCCGGCATTGGCTTAAAAGCCTTCCCGAAAACACCATAGGAAGTTGGGAAGAGCTCGAGGATGCTTTCCGGGCAAATTTTCAAGGGACCTATGTCCGACCTCCGGATGCAGATGATCTGAGTCATATAACTCAACAACCCAGAGAGTCAGCCCGGAAACTCTGGAACAGATTTCTTACTAAAAAGAATCAGATAGTCGACTGTCAGACACCGAAGCCCTAGCAGCTTTCAAACATAGCGTCCGAGATGAATGGCTCACCAGACACCTCGGCCAAGAAAAGCCAAGAACAATGGCCACATTAACAAGCCTCATGACCCGCTTTTGCGCTGGAGAAGATAGCTGGTTGGCAAGAAGCAGCACCAACGACCCGAATACATCCGAACTCAAAGATGGAAACAGGAAACCGCACCGTAACAAAGAACAGCGCCGGATCAAGGATAACAGCCCGATGAGCACGACAGTCAACGCCGGATTCAAAAGCTCTCGGCAAAATCAGAAAAATCCGCCCCCCAAAGATGACAGGGACGAGCTATCTAACCTCAACAAAATCTTAGACAAAATATGTCAAATCCACAGTACTCCTGGGAGACCTGCAAACCACACCCACAGAGATTGTTGGGTCTTCAAGCAGTCCGGCAAACTCAACACCGAACACAAGGGGCTCGACACACTAAGCGAGGATGACGACGCACCCCACAAGCAGAACACCGGAGAACAAAAGAAGTTCCCACAAGAAGTCAAAACAGTAAATTCACTTCAGGTGACAAAAGGGAAAAATAAAACGATGCCTACGAAGATACGTGCCATACGGCCTGCCCCAGAGGAGCACCGCCACTGGTTGTGACAACCAATCACCTTCGATCATCAGGATTACTCCAGAGGTATCCAGAACGCAGGCTGGACTGCCTTGGTCTTGGATCCGGTTATTGACAGACTCCAATTTACACAGGTCCTAATGGACGGCGGCAGTGACCTAAACCTGTTACATCAGGACACAATCCGCAAACTGGGGGTAAACCCAGCAATAATTTGCCATGGCAACACTTCCTTTCAAGGAGTCACACCGGGCCCAGATACCCAGAGTATGGGTTCCCTTTCGTTAGAAGTCATGTTCGGCTCACCCGACAACTTTCGAAGCGAAAAGCTAACCTTCCACATCGCCCCATTCATAAGTCGCTATCAAGCGCTACTGGGACGCGAAGCTTTCGCACGCTTTAACGCAATACCGCATTATGCATCCCTTACACTCAAAATGCCCGATCCACGAGGCATCATCTCATTAAAGGGAAATGTCAATTAATCCCCGAAGTACGGATAATGGTGCAGCTGCCTTGACAGCCGCACACTAATCCAGCTTTACTACCCCGGACACGGCGTGACGAGTCCGGCGTAAACATACAAAGGCTTAATAGCCGCATAACCCTATACAAGGGGCTCCGCGCGTTTACACCAGGAGACAATACGGCTCAATTTTACTCATGTCTCTGTATTATATTTTGTTTATTTTAATATAGATTTCTCGCATGATTATTTTTCACTAAGTTCCTCTCTTTCGCAGACGATCACCATGCTACGCCCGTCCAGGATACGGCACAATGGAGACACATGCGCAGACGTGCAGTAGGGACCCGTTTTAAGGATTCTTTTCAGATTAAGACCCTGCGTAAACCTTTTTTACTGTCTCTTGTTGACAACATCCCCTGGTTTTTGCTATAACCGAGGAGGAGGCTGGCGTCTTGGCATGTGGCCACGCCAGAATTTTGCACGTACCTGGACACCAGGGGCTTTTTTACCAAGGGATTTTGTTCGGCCCGTCTTCATAAAGACCGAATATCTTAGGGAGTGTTCTGCGTTGCGAGTTTGGCCTTATATGCATCAGCTCCAAATCATGTCTTTGGTCAAATGTTGGGTTTGCCCGGCTCCTATGTTTTGCTGCCTTACGTTTCGCTCTATCGGCTAAGGCGGCACCAGGAGAACTACTACGATTGTGCCCCGGTTCGGCCAGGCGAGCACCTCAGTAGAGAAAGCCGAAAATTGACTGTCATGATATAGCGAGAGACTGGTCAACCACTCGATGACTTTCGGAATCTTTAGGATTCCTCCGCATTAACGAAGGGCTGCTTCCCGGTCAGGCACACACGCGCCCCAAATTCGGGCGAGTGCGGTTCCCCTAGGGGCTATTAAGTAGCCCCACTGTCAAACTCCTATGGCTAAGTGAAAGTGATAAAGCATTATAGTCCGGTTGCCTAGTTCGCTGCGCTATCACCTCCTTTATAGGACCAAGACGTTGGATTACGTGTGAAAAGGCGCCTTTTTGCGAACACCCCCGCATTATATGCGTGGGGGCTGAAGCCAACGACTGCCATCTTTCAGGTTATATACACATATACATTAACAGCCACACAGGAGGCATTATAATTCTTGCAAGCACAAGTATAAAAAGCTTTTATATTCTATCAAAATATTCATTTTACAATAGCACATGCTATTCGAACACAACATCCTTCGAGCACTGCGCCCCTATTAAACGAGCGCCCTGAAGAACTTCCTCAAAGTAGTGCTTGGCAGGTACTCGACTTTCGTCCGAATCCCGGGATGCAACAACACTGGCCTTCATATCCGCCCAGTATGTTTTGACACGGGCAAGAGCCATCTGTGCACCCTCTATGCACGCCGACCTCTTCATTGCATCAACATGCGGCACCGAACCAAGAAACTGCTGCACCAAGCGAAAATAACCCTTCGGCTCTGGCTCTTTCGGCCACAGACGACACACAACATACCTCATGGCGAGTCCGGATAACCTGTTCAGCTCCGCCCAAGCAGCCAAACGGTCGGATACCGAAAGTGGGCGTTTTGGATTGTGGAACTGCGACCAAAAAAGTTCTTCCAATTCATGGTCACCTCGACCCCGGAAGTGTTCAGTCGCGTCCGCCGCACTCGCTGCCAAATCCAGGTAAGTATTTTCCGCACTCCACTGCCGGTCTAACGGAGCATACTTAGGATCCCCGAACTTCATCCGCAGCATATAGGGCTTTCCAGCCATGATATCTCTGGCCTGACGTAGCTCCTCCTTCATAGCTCTCATTGGTATCCTTGGCCTCAGCAGTGATCTTTTCAAGGTCCTTCTGAGCCGCCCTATCTTCTTGTTCAAGAAATTTACAGCGGTCGGCAGCATCTTTCAATTTTATAGCCATCTCGGCTATTACTTTCTTGCTCTGGCAATGAGCAGCCTGTTCGGCTTTTAGCTCTTCAGCCGCCTTAACGACAGCCGCATCACTTTTCCGTGCTTGCTCCTTGGCTCGGGCAAGTTCCGCCCGAAGGTTCTCCACGGCAGCAGCACCATCTACATTAAGCACATATCTTATAAGACACGAGCATTGAACTCCTCTTATCAGATGTCTTTGGAACATACCTTGTGCCTCGTCTAGCCGCTTATTTACAAGCGCGATATCGGCATCCGCTACATCAAGTTGCCGCTTTAGCTCGACAGATTCATCAATCCGGCTAGCCACCGAACGCCTCGCCACCTTCATAAAAACGGTGACATATTATACCTGGGGTTATGATCCTCTGTGCGCCATCACTTGTGACGACACACAGAGTCTCAGGAGCTACTATTTATACAAGGCGCATTTTATATATGCGGCTCTACCAAAAGGTACACCTTTTCACGTACCTCAAAGCCTATCAGTAAACTCCTGGCGGCCTCGTACAATCTGCTTTCCGCGGATGAAATCCTTCCAATCACCGTGTTCATCAACATACGGTATTCTTCTGAGATGGACGCTTGCCCGAGCAGATCCTTCAGCCCCTCCGACCGCGCACCAGAGGGTGCCAGACTAGCTTGACGACCTTTTTCAGGGTCCGGACTTGGAAAACCCCTCCGAGACGACACCTCGGGGTCGCCTGCCTCGTGAGACGGTGCAGCTAGGGGAGGCGTTTCGTTCTCCATCATCTCCGGATGAAGATCCCCTAAAGATGAGCTCTGCTGAGAAGGGTTGAGATCCGAACTGCAAGGTAATATTTCGGTTACCTTCCTCAGAAATAAAACAGGGATGTAACTCATTTTGGAACCCCTCTCTTTACTTACGGCTCGGGGGAGAGCTGATCCCCTTGGGGGCGCAATGCGGCCGGGGCATTCTCCGGCGCCGGATCCTCTGGCGAAGATTTCTTCCCCCGTTTTTAGGCCATCCCCTCCGGGTCTCCAAAGGTAGTCCTTTTCTTTCCCTGGTTGGGGGAATTCTCGATTCCTCCCTTCCTGATAGCCTCCTTCGCAGAGGCGGTAGCTCCTTGGTTCCCCTCTTTGTTGGGTAACGTAGTAATTTCAAAAAATTTCCTACACACATGCAAGATCATGGTGATGGCATAGCAACGAGAGGGGAGAGTGTTGTCCATGTACCCTCGTAGACCGTAAGCGGAAGCGTTATGACAACGCGATTGATGTAGTCGTACATCTTCACGACTCAACCGATCCAAGCACCGAACGTACGGCACCTCCGTGTTCAGCACACGTTCAGCTCGATGACGTTCCCCGGGCTCCAATCCAGCAAAGCGTCGGGGATGAGTTCCGTCAGCACGACGGCGTGGTGATGATGATGATGTTCTACCGGCGCAGGGCTTCGCCTAAACTCCACGACGATATGACTGAGGTGGAATATGGTGGAGGGGGGCACCGCACACGGCTAAGGAACGATCCGTAGATCAACTTGTGTGTCCTAGGGTGCCCCCCTGCCCCCGTATATAAAGGAGCAAGGGGGGAGGCCGGCCGGCCCCTTGGGGCGCGCCAAGGAGGAGGAATCCTCCTCCTAGTAGGAGTAGGATTCCTCCTTTCCTACTCCTACTAGGAGGGGGAAGGAAGGGGGAGAGGGGGAAAGGAAAGAGGGGGGCGCCCCCCCTCCTAGTACAATTCGGACCAGAGGGAGAGGGGGCGCGCGGCCCACCCTGGCCGCCCCTCTCTCTTCCCACCAAGGCCCATGTGGCCCATTAACTCTCCCGGGGGGGATTCCGGTAACCCTCCGGCACTCCGGTTTTCTCCGAAATCACCCGGAACACTTCCGGTGTCCGAATATAGTCGTCCAATATATCAATCTTTATGTCTCGACCATTTCGAGACTCCTCATCATGTCCGTGATCACATCCGGGACTCCGAACAAACTTCGGTACATCAAAAATTATAAACTCATAATAAAATTGTCATCGTAACGTTAAGCGTGCGGACCCTACGGGTTCGAGAACTATGTAGACATGACCTAGAACTATTCTCGGTCAATAACCAATAGTGGAACCTGGATGTTCATATTGGTTCCTACATATTCTACGAAGATCTTTATCGGTCAAACCGCATAACAACATACGTTGTTCCCTTTGTCATTGGTATGTTACTTGCCCGAGATTCGATCATCGGTATCCAATACCTAGTTCATTCTCGTTACCGGCAAGTCTCTTTACTCGTTCCGTAATACATCATTCCGTAACTAACTCATTAGTTACAATGCTTGCAAGGTTTAAGTGATGTGTATTACCGAGAGGGCCCAGAGATACCTCTCCGACAATCGGAGTGACAAAACCTAATCTCGAATTATGCCAACTCAACATGTACCTTTGGAGACACCTGTAGAGCACCTTTATAATCACCCAGTTACGTTGTGACGTTTGGTAGCACACAAAGTGTTCCTCCGGTAAACGGGAGTTGCACAATCTCATAGTTGTAGGAACTTTGTATAAGTCATGAAGAAAGCAATAGCAACATACTAAACGATCAAGTGCTAAGCTAACGGAATGGTTCAAGTCAATCACAACATTCTCCTAATGATGTGATCCCATTAATCAAATGACAACACATGTCTATGATTAGGAAACATAACCATCTTTTATTAATGAGCTAGTCAAGTAGAGGCATACTAGTGACACTATGTTTGTCTATGTATTCACACATGTATCATGTTTCCGGTTAATACAATTCTAGCATGAATAATAAACATTTATCATGATATGAGGAAATAAATAATAACTTTATTATTGCCTCTAGGGCATATTTCCTTCACTCTTCGCCTTCTGCCGAAAGCACAATCTCCAGCATCCTGGTTAATACGGGATTCGACGCGGTCTCAGGCAGGGGGGCTGGACACCTGATAAGCTTTGCCTTCGCTATCCACTCCTATTCAAAGAATAACTCTGTTAAGGGCAATTTTATGATGAAAATACAGATGGCGTGTCCAAATACGGGGTTACTTACTTGAGCATCCGGGCGATTGCAGCTCAGACCTGCGTCCTCGGACAAATCCGGATACCTTGCTTGTGATCCAAAGAACAATTTGTACATCTCCGTGGGCGTCGTGCCCATAAAGTGTTGGAGGACTCGCGGTCCCTTCGGATTAAATTCCCACAGGCGTAGAGGGCGACGTTTGCAGGGCAGCATGCGGCGAATCAGCATAACTTGCGCCACTACGGTCAAGTTGATATCTCTTTCTAGGAGATCTCAAATGCGGTCCTGCAGCAAGGGCATGTCTTTGGACGGCCCCCAGATAAGCCCTTCATTAACCCATGACACTAGCCATGGCGGGGGACCAGAGCAAAAGGCAGGTGGTGGCACCCATGTGGTGCCCCTGGGGGCTGTGATGTAAAACCAGTCCCGTTGCCATAAGCCGAACTCCTCTTGGAAAGAGCCCTCGGGCCATGGAGCATCAGCCATCTTGCTTATGATAGCTCCTCCGCACTCAGCGTGCTGCCCCTCGATCATCTTCAGTTCCACCTTGAAGGTTCTAAGCCACAATCCGAAGTGAGGAGTAATATGGAGGAAGGCCTCACACACGACAATGAACGATGAGATTTGGAGGATGGACTCCGGAGCTAAGTCGTGAAATTCCAGCCCGTAATAAAACATAAGCCCCCTCGCGAAGGGATCAATCGGGAAGCCTAGCACCTGAAGGAAATGAGATGTGAACACCATGCTCTCACCGGGCTGGGGAGTGGGAATGGCCTGCCCTTGAGCAGGCAGCCTATGCGAGATTTTGCCGGTTAGGTACCTGGCATCTCTCAGCTTTCGCACGTCTTCTTCCATAACGGAGGAAGGCATCCACCGGCCTTGAAGGTCGAAGCCGGACATCATTGAAGGTCCAAAGCGCCTAAAACTGGAACTTTGGGTGTTGGAACTTGAGGCGAGGGGCGGATTCGATTGAATTGAAAAGAAAGGAGTCGAGCCTTGGTCTCTTTATAAAGAGGTTGAATACCAAGAGCCCTCCCCGTAACCGTTTGGGACTCGCTTTCAATTAGGAAGTCATACCAAAGGCACGGTTGGGTTACCCACGCTCGTATTGATGAGAATCCCGGAATAAGGGGACACGATCTCTGCTTTGACAAGACGTGCCAAGGAAACCGCCTCGCTAAACACGCTGAGGTGGAGCAGTAAAACGATTCGAATAAAGGCTTGGCCGTGGCGTGATGTCACGCTGCGGAATACGTCAGCAGATTAGATTTGGTCAGATATTATTCTCTCTACGGTGGTATGTGGAGCTTATTTTGCAGAGCCGGACACTATCCTTGTGTTCAACATCTTTTATGAAGTATTCGGAGGAGGAACCCGCCTTGCAATGCTGAAGACAATTTGCGCGCCGAACTCGTCGTCATGGAAGCCTGGTTCAGGGGCTACTGAGGGAGTGCTGGATTAGGGGGTGTCCGGATGGACGGACTATGACCTTTGGCCGGACTCCCGGACTATGAAGATACAAGATTGAAGACTTCGTCCCGTGTCCGGATAGGACTTTCCTTGGCGTGGAAGGCAAGCTTGGCGATATGATATGAAGATCTCCTCCCACTGTAACCGACTCTAGTAACCCTAGCCCTCTCCGGTGTCTATATAAACTGGAGAGTTTTAGTCCGTAGGACGAACAACAATCATACCATAGGCTAGCTTCTAGGGTTTAGCCTCTCTGATCTCGTGGTAGATCAACACTTGTACTACCCATATCATCAATATTAATCAAGCAGGAGTAGGGTTTTACCTCCATCGAGAGGGCCCGAACCTGGGTAAAAACATCGTGTCCCTTGTCTCCTGTTACCATCCACCTAGACACATAGTTCGGGACCCCCTACCCGAGATCCGCCGGTTTTAACACCGACACCCATATTACCTTGTCTTCTCCCTTGAATTGAATGCTTGCAGATTCCAGCTTAGTCCAATGCACGTGCACTATTATTATTATACACACCGTTCGGTCGTGCAAGTGAAAGGCAATAATGACGATATATGATTGACCGATTGAGATGAGAGAAGCTGGTATGAACTCGACCTCTCTTGTTTTTGTAAATATGATTAGTTCATCATTCCTGGTTCAGCCTATTACGAATAAACATGTTTGCAATGACAATTAGATCTTATACTTGCTTATGCCATGCTTAATTAGCTAGGAGCTTATAATGGTTTTCCTTGCGTGGCAACATGCTATTAAAATGGTTGTGATGTGGTATGATAGGATGGTATCCTCCTTTGAATGATTCGAGTGACTTGACTTGGCACATGTTCACTCATGTAGTTGAAACTAAATCAACATAGCCTTCACGATATTTATGTTCATGGTGGATTATATCCTACTCATGCTTGCACTCAGTGTTGATTAATTTTAATGCATGTTCATGACTGTTGTCGCTCTCTCAGTTGGTCACTTCCCAGTCTCTGGCTAGCCTTCACCTGTACTAAGCGGGAATATTGCTTGTGCATTGAAACTCCATAAACCCCAAAGTTATTCCATATGAGTCCACCATACCTTCCTATATGCAGTATTTACCTACCATTCCAAGTAAATTTGTATGTGCCAAACTCCAAACCTTCAAATGAAATTCTGTTTTGTATGCTCGAGCAGCTCATGTATCAACTAGGGCTGTCTGTATCTTCCATGCTAGGTGGGTTATTCTCAAGAGGAGTGGACTCCGCTCCTCATTCACGAGAAAATGGATGGTCACCGGGATGCCCAGTCCCATGCTCAAATCAAATCAAAATAATTAAACAAAACTCCCCCAGGATTGTTGCTAGTTGGAGGCACCTGTTGTTTCGGGCAAGCCATGGATTGATGCTTGTTGGTGGTGGGGGAGTATAAACTTTACCATTCTGTTTGGGAACCACCTATAATGTGTGTAGCATGGAAGATATCAAGATCTCATAGTTGTTATGTTGATAGTGAAAGTATACCGCTCAAAATGCTATTCATCTCTATTTCAAAATCGAGCTCTGGCACCTCTACAAATCCCTGCTTCCCTTTGTGAAGGGACTATCTATTTACTTTTATGTTGAGTCATCACCCTCTTATTAAAAAGCACCTGCTGGAGAGCACCGCTGTCATTTGCATGCATTACTATTAGTTTATATTGGGTATGACTATGACTGGATCTCTTTTACCATGAATTACAATGTTTAGTCAGTCCTTGATCTTTAAAGGTGCTCTGCATTTATGTTTTGCGGTCTCAGAAAGGGCTAGCGAGATACCATCTTGTTATATCATATTATGATTGTTTTGAGAAAGTCTTGTCATCCGAGTTTTATTATTATTGCTCGCTAGTTGATTATGCCATTGAAATGAGTAAACATGAGACCTAAGTGTTATTGTGAATATGGTTAGTTCATAATCTTTGCTGAAAACTTGAATGCTGGCTTTACATATTTGCAACAACAAGAGCAAACAGAGTTTGTAAAGGTTTTTCTTTATCACTTTTAGTTTGTCAACTGAATTGCTTGAGGACAAGCAAAGGTTTAAGCTTGGGGGAGTTGATACGTCTCTGTCGTATCTACTTTTCCAAACACTTTTGCCCTTGTTTTGGACTCTAACTTGCATGATTTGAATGGAACTAACCTGGACTCACGTTGTTTTCAGCTGAACTGCCATGGTGTTATTTCCGTGCAAAAATAAAAGTTCTCGGAATGACCTGAAAATCCACGGAGCAACTTTTCAGAATAAATAAAAAATACTGGCGAAAGAATCAGCGTTAGGGGGCCCACACCCTGTCCACGAGGGCGCGCCCCCTGCCTCGTGGCCCCCCTGGACGTCCACCGACCTCAACTCCAACTCCATATATTTGCTTTCGTAGAGAAAAAAATCAGAGAGCAAGTTTCATTGGGTTTTATGATACGGAGACGCCGCCAAGCCCTAATCTCTCTCGGGAGGGCTGATCTAGAGTCTGTTCGGGGCTCCGGAGAGGGGGATTCGTCGCCGTCGTCATCATCAACCATCCTCCATCACCAATTTCATGATGCTCACCGCGTGCGTGAGTAATTCCATCATAGGCTTGCTGGACGGTGATGGGTTGGATGATATTTACCATGTAATCAAGTTAGTTTTGTTAGGGTTTGATCCCTAGTATCCACTATGTTCTGAGATTGATGTTGCTATGACTTTGCTATGCTTAATGCTTGTCACTAGGGCCCGAGTGCCATGATTTTAGATATGAACCTATTATGTTTTGATGAATATATGTGAGTTCTTGATCCTATCTTGCAAGTCTATAGTCACCTATTATGTGTTATGATCCGACAACCCCGAAGTGACAATAATCGGGATACTTCTCGGTGATGACCGTAGTTTGAGGAGTTCATGTATTCACTATGTGTTAATGCTTTGGTCCGGTACTCTATTAAAAGGAGGCCTTAATAACCCTTAGTTTCCACTAGGACCCCGCTGCCATGGGAGGGTAGGACAAAAGATGTCATGCAAGTTCTTTTCCATAAGCACGCATGATTATATTCGAAATACATGCCTACATTATATTGATGAACTGGAGCTAGTTCTATGTCACCCTATGTTATAACTATTACATGAGGAATCACATCCGACATAATTATCCATCACTGATCCAATGCCTACGACATTTTCACATATTGTGCTTTGCTTATTTACTTTACCGTTGCTACTTTTACAATTACTATAAAACTGCTACCGTACATTTGCCACTATTACCGTTACTACCATACTACTTTGCTACTAAATACTTTGCTGCAGATACTAATTTATCCAGGTGTGGTTGAATTGAAAACTCAACTGCTAATACTTGAGAATATTCTTTGGCTCCCCTTGTGTCGAATCAATAAATTTGGGTTGAATACTCTACCCTCGAAAACTATTGCAATCCCCTATACTTGTGGGTTATCAAGACTATTTTTTTGGCTCCATTGCCGGGGAGCATAGCTGTATTCTTTGAGTCACTTGGGATTTATATCTGCTAATCACTATGAGGAACTTGAATGACGAAAGAACTATGATTTATCCCTCAATTACGAGGGGAGGTAAGGAACTGCCATCTAGCTTTGCACTAGATTCTCCTTCTGTTATGAGTAAGCTTGCGAAACCTAAACCTGCTTCTGCTATTAATTATGATATATCGCATGTTATTGATGATGCCACTTCTACTATGCATGATACTTATGATGATGCCACTTATGCTACCTCTTGGAGATGATGTAGAGGCCCTCCATGGTCGATTCCCCCTCTGGCGGAGCGCCGGCGAAGGCTCCAAGATGGGATCTCGCGGATATAGAACGTTGCGGTGGTGGAACTAGGTTTTCATAGTGCTCCTGGATGTTCTTGGGGTACGTGGATATATATATAGGAGGAAGAAGTAGGTTGGTGGAGCCACGAGGGGCCCACGAGGGTGGGGGTGCGCCCACCCCCTTAGGGCGCACCAGGCGCCCTTGTGGCCGCCTCGTTCGCTGCTTGAAATCCACTCCAAGTCTCATGGTTCGCGTTTGTTCCAAAAAGATCGCTCCCGAAGGTTTCATTCCGTTTGGACTCCGTTTGATATTCCTTTTCTTCGAAACACTGAAATAGGCAAAAAAAAACAGCAATTCGGGCTGGGCCTCCGGTTAGTAGGTTAGTCCCAAAAATGATATAAAAGTGTAAATTAAAGCCCATAAACATCCAAAACGGGTAATATAATAGCATGGAACAGTAAAAAAATTATAGATACGTTGGAGACGTATCAAGCATCCGCAAGTTTAATTCATGCTCGTCCTCGAGTAGGTAAATGATAAAAACAGGATTTTTGATGTGGAATGCTACCTAGCATATTTATCAACGTAATCTTCTTTATTGTGGCATGAATGTTTAGATCCAAATGATTTAAAATAATAGTTCATATTGACATAAAAACAATAATACTTCAAGCATACTAACAAAAAAACATGTCTTCTCAAAATAGCATGGCTAAAGAAAGTTATCCCTACAAAATCATATAGTCTGGCTATGCTCTATCTTCATCACACAAAGTATTTAATCATGCACAACCCCGATGACAAGCCAAGCAATTGTTTCATAGTTTAGTATTCTCAAACTTTTGCAACTTTCACGCAATACATGAGCGTGAGCCATGGACATAGCACTATATGTGGAATAGAATGGTGGTTGTGGAGAAGATAGTCTCACATCAACTAGGCGTATCAACGGGCTATGGAGATGGCCATTAATAGATATCAATGTGAGTGAGTAGGGATTGCCATGCCACGGATGCACTAGAGCTATAAATATATGAAAGCTCAACAAAAGAAACTAAGTGGGTGTGCATCCAACTTGCTTGCTCACGAAGACCTAGGGCATTTTGAGGAAGCCCATCATTGGAATATACAAGCCAAGTTCTATAATGAAAAATTCCCACTAGTATACAAAAGTGACAACATAGGAGACTCTCTATCATGAAGATCATGGTGCTACTTTGAAGCACAAGTGTGGTAAAAAGGATAGTAACATTGTCCCTTCTCTCTTTTTCTCTCTTTTTTTATTTGGGCTTTCTCTTTTTTATTTGGCCTTTCTCTTTTTTATAAAGTCCGAAGTCTCATCCCGACTTGTGGGGGAATCATAGTCTCCATCATCCTTTCCTCACTTGGGACAATGCTCTAATAATGAAGGTCATCGCACTTTTATTTACTTACAACTCAAGATTACAACTCGATACTTAGAACAAAATATGAATCTATATGAATGCCTCCGGCGGTGTACCGGGATATGCAATGAATCAAGAGTGACATGTATGGAAGAATTATTAAGGTGGCTTTGCCACAAATACGATGTCAACTACATGATCATGCAAAAGCAATATGACAATGATCATAATAAACGGAACGGTCAAAAGTTGCATGGCAATATATCTCGGAGTGGCTATGGAAATGTCATAATAGGTATGTATATGGTGGCTGTTTTGAGGAAGGTATATGGTGGGTGTATGGTACCGGCGAAAGTTGCGCGGCACAAGAGAGGCTAGCAATGGTGGAAGGGTGAGAATGCGTATAATCCATGGACTCAGCATTAGCCATAAAGAACTCATATACTTATTGCAAAAATCTACAAGTCATTGAAAACAAAGTACTAAGCACATGCTCCTAGGGGGATAGATTGGTAGTAAAAGACCATTGCTCGTCCCCGACCGCCACTCATAAGGAAGACAATAATTAAATAAATTATGCTCCAACTTCATTACAAAGCGGTTCACCATACGTGCATGCTACGGGAATCACAAACTTCAACACAAGTATTCCTCACATTCATAATTACTCCACTAGAATTACTCTAATATCACCATCCTCATATCTCAAAACAATTATCAAGCATCAAATTGATCATAGCATCCAATTCACATTCTATGATAGTTTTTATTATACCCAACTTGGATGCTCGTCATTCTAGGACCAAATTTATAACCATAGCAAATACCATGCTTTTCTAATAGACTCTCAAAATAATATAAGTGAATCATGAGAGATCAACAATTTCTACAAAATTAAACCACCACCGTGCTCTAAAAGATATAAGTGAAGCACTAGAGCAAAAATTATCTAGCTCAAAAGATATAGTTGAAGCACATAGAGTATTCTAATAAATTCAAAATCAAGTGTGTCTCTACTAAGAGGTGTGTACAGAAAGGATGATTGTGGTAATCTAAAAAGCAAACACTCATGTCTTACAAGACGCTCCAAGAAAAACACATATCATGTGGTGAATAAAAATATAGCTCCAAGTAAAGTTACCGATAAACGAAGACGAAAGAGGGGGTGCCTTCCGGGGCATCCCCAAGATTAGGCTTTTGGTTTTCCGTGGATATCTTGGGGTGCCATGGGAATCCCCAAGCTTAGTCTCTTTCCACTCCTTATTGCATATTCCATCAAATCTTTACCCAAAACTTGAAAACTTCACAACACAAAACTCAACAGGAAATCTCGTAAGCTCCGTTAGTGCAAGAAAGAAAAACCACCACATAAGGTACTGTAATGAACTCATTATTTATTTATATTGGTGTTAAACCTACTATATTCCAACTTCTCTATGGTTCATACCCCCGATACTAGCCATAGATTCATCAAAATAAGCAAACAACACACGAAAAACAGAATCTGTCAAAAACAGAACAGTCTGTAGAAATCTGTAACTTTCACATACTTCTGGAACTCTAAAAATTCTACCAAAATAGTAAGTCCTGGAAAATTTGTCTATTGATCTACTGCAAAAAGAATCAATGCAAAATCACGTTTCTGTGACTTATTAAAATTATTCTCGTTAGTGCAAAAGTTTCCGTTTTTCAGCAGAATCAAATTAACTATCACCGTAGGTTATCCTATTGGTTCTACTTGGCACAAACACTAATTAAAACATAAAACCACATCTAAACATAAGTATATGAAATATTTATTACTAAACAGAAGAAAAAATCAAGGAACAAAAATAAAATTGGGTTGCATCCCAACAAGCGCTATCGTTTAACGCCCCTAGCTAGGCATAAAAGCGAGAATAGATCTATGTAATGCCATCTTTGGCATTCAATTCTTCAACAGAACACTTATAACCCTTAGAAGTTTCTTTCTTAGTAATTATTAAACTTCTAGGCAAGAAATCAAGAGATTCATTTGTAGCAAAAGGTTCCTTATTGATAGCGAAAAAGCTGGGATGAATACTTATGGATTTAAGATCCGCATTTTCCTTACTAGAAGATTCACCCTTATTCTTAGGAACATACATCAATTTGGAAATTTTGGTAGGGGGAGTTAGAGTATTTTTCATGGATGAAAAGGCAGACCCTAAGTTAGTAATAATATCCTCAAGTTTACCGATTCTTGAAGAATCTTGATCTATACTTTCTTTAACTATAGGTTCCTTCTCTTTAAAAAATTTCAGAGTGACTCCAACCTTAGATCCATATTGGGAAATTTGGTTTTGGATCTTCTTATCCAAATTTTCGACTAACTCAACAGTGGGAACTTTGATTTCAATAATTTCAAGCCTTTGCATTACATGTTCCAAAGTTAAAACAGTTCCATTAACCAATAGAGGTGGTGGACCAAACAAATCTAACATAGCATTATAAGCATCAAAAGTATGGCTATCCAAGAAATTCCCTCTGGTAATGGCATCAAGAATGCACCTATTCCAAGGAGTAATGCCTACATAAAAATTGCGAATAAGAACAGAAGTAGATTGCTTCCTAGTAGATCTATTTTGAGCATTGTAAATTCTATGCCAAGCATCTTTTAGATTTTCTCCCTCCCTTTGTTTAAAAGTGAGAACTTCATGATCGGGAGTATTAACGATAATAGGAGGACTAGCCATAATGACGAGATAAATGATTTAACACACGAGCACACAAGAGGGCAAGCGAAAGAGAGAGGAGAACAGGAAAGAGAGGGCCAATAAAATGGCAAGGGTGAAGTGGGGGAGAGGAAAATGAGAGGCAAATGGCAAATAATGTAATGCGAGGGAGATGAGTTTGTGATGGGTACTTGGTATGTCTTGACTTGAGCGAAGACCTCCCTGGCAACGGCGCCAGCAATCGCACGTTGGCAAGAGGTCGAATCTTGAGTTGACTTGGTGTAAGCCTCCCCGGCAACGGCGCCAGAAATCCTTCTTGCTACCTCTTGAGCACTGCGTTGGTTTTCCCTTGAAGAGGAAAGGGTGATGCAGCAAAGTAGCGTAAGTATTTCCCTCAGTTTTTGAGAACCAAGGTATCAATCCAGTAGGAGGCTCCTCAAAAGTCCCACGCACGTACACAAACAAACAAGAACCTTGCGACCAACGCGATAAAGGGGTTGTCAATCCCTTCACGGAAACTTGCAAAAGTGAGATCTGGTAGAGATAATAAGATAAGATAAATATTTTTGGTATTTTTATGATATATATTGGAAAGTAAAATATGCAAATAAAAGATAGATGAAAAACTTATATGATAAAAGATAGACCCGGGGGCCATAGGTTTCACTAGTGGCTTCTCTCAAGATAGCATCGGTATTACGGTGGGTGAACAAATTACTGTCGAGCAATTGATAGAAAAGTGCATAGTTATGAGATTATATAGGCATCACGTCCACAACAAGTAGATCGAAACGATTCTGCATCTACTACTATTACTCCACACATCGACCGACTCCTGCCTGCATCTAGAGTATTAAGTTCATAAGAACAGAGTAACGCATTAAGAAAGATGACATGATGTAGAGGGATAAACTCATGCAATATGATATAAACCCCATCTTTTTATCCTCGATGGCAACAATACAATACGTGCCTTGCTGCCCCTGCTGTCACTGGGAAAGGACATCGCAAGATTGAACCCAAAGCTAAGCACTTCTCCCATTGAAAGAAAGATCAATCTAGTAGGCCAAACCAAACTGATAATTCGAAGAGACTTGCAAAGATAACCAATCACACATAAAAGAATTGAGAGAAGATTCAATTATTTCTCATATATAAACTTGATCATAAACCCACAATTCATCGGATCTCGACAAACACACCAGAAAAAGAGTTACATCGAATAGACCTCCAAGAAGATCGAGGAGAACCTTGTATTGAGATTCAAAGAGAGAGAAGAAGCCATCTAGCTAATAACTATGGACCCAAAGGTCTATGGTAAACTACTCACAACTCATCGGAGAGGCCTTGGAGTTGATGTAGAGGCCCTCCATGTTCGATTACCCCTCCGGCGGAGCGCCGGCGAAGGCTCCAAGATGGGATCTCGCGGATACAGAAGGTTGCGGTGGTGGAATTAGGTTTTCGTGGTGCTCCTGGATGTTCTCGGGGTACGTGGATATATATAGGAGGAAGAAGTAGGTCGGTGGAGCTACGAGGGGCCCATGAGGGTGGGGGTGCACCCACCCCCTTAGGGCGCGTCAGGTGCCCTCGTGGCCGCCTTGTTCGCTGCTTGACGTCCACTCCAAGTCTCCTGGTTCGCATTTATTTCAAAAAGATCGCTCCCGAAGGTTTCATTCCGTTTGGACTCCGTTTGATATTCCTTTTCTTTGAAACACTAAAATAGGCAAAAAAACAGCAATTCAGGCTGGGCCTCCGGTTAGTAGGTTAGTCCCAAAAATGATATAAAAGTGTAAAGTAAAACCCATAAACATCCAAAATGGGTAATATAATAGCACGGAACAATCAAAAATTATAGATATGTTGGAGATGTATCACCGCCAGATTACGAGTATTAGGTTCTTTGGGGGAAGCACGCGAGAGTTCTTGTGGCAAGGAGAGCATCACCGGTTGAGTGGCGACATTGGTTGCTCTTGGCGGGGCTTCAGGGATCTCATCGATGAACTCTATTTCCTTTCGTGGCCATTGGATGTGATGTAACAATGTTTCTCCCAAGGTCCTTTGCTCATCAAAGTCTCCTAGGACATTCGTGAGGGCAAATTCATTGAATCTGGGCTTTACTTCAGTCACGTAGCACTTCACACAGCCCGGCTTCAATGGCACATTGTCCGACAAGATGCCCTCTTCCAAGAAGGGTGGGCAAACCCAGGCTGTTGCACATTTTAATGTACCTTCATAATGTGTAAGCACGCCCTTTAGTCTGTCTTTCATTCTAGATAGATCAGATATAGCATCATCACAAGCAACTGTAGTCTCAGTGTCGCTGGGGTCAGCTGATGCACAATTACTCTTGTGCTGTGTTGTCGCGCAATAAGCAGCATCCTCCATGCCCGCCTTCCCTCCCATTTGCTAGCTATCTATCAGTGTTAGAGTCTTCCCAATCATCATTGACTGCTCAAGATCCTTTCAAACAGCCGGATACATTTCCTTCCTCAACCCTTCATACAATTCATTCTTCTTCATTTCACTCTCCGCTTTTTTCATGTTGAGCCTCTCTTCTTTGCTGAGTGTGAAAGCCCTCTTGTGCGGGACATTAACACCTATACCCCTTACATGGCCAGGGGGATCTTTTGTTTCCAGAGCAATGGACAAAATGTCACATGGCCCTGAGTTCCTGTAGAACCTTCCAGGGATCTTGGAAGCCTCTACCATCACTTGATACAGTTTTTCGTCATGTGAGTTTTTAAAGTAAGGCTGGTCTTAATGATAGTATCATAGGTAGTATCATGCATGCTAACTAGGCAAATTTGATGAGGTGGCATAGAATTGAATGAAGAAAGAGAGGGTTGAGTATCATATCATGATACCGTATCATATTAAATGATGAGGTGACAATAAATGAAGTTAGCTATGATACTAACTTATGATACTATGCACTACGGATGTAGTATCATACACTAGTATCATATGCATGATACTAGTATATGATACTCGCCATTACAACCAGCCTAATAAGTTCCATCATCACGCCTCATTGCACGTGCCCGCAAGTAGTCTCTGGCGCGTACGCCCCTGATTTCACTAAAGGCCAGTTCCCCACCCGCCGTTACTGCTTTTCTGTCCTCATGGTCCCATATTGGTTTCATGCCGTAGTATCCTGCCACACCCATACGTTGGGGGTGTGTGTTCTTCTTCTGAAGTTTCGATTGCTTGAAACTCTTCTTAGCAAACTCTTTAGTTGCCCTGGCCCTTTTGAATTCTGCCCAGTCTGCCTTTGTAATTTGGGGGTATGCGGGGATTGGGTCCTTGCCTTCACTCAAGTACTCTTGCATAACACGTGCTTCCAGTTTCTCCAAGCATCCCTAGCCTTCTTCAGTGCAGCGTGTTCCACCTGCATTCTCCACTGCTCTGGAACGTTGAAGTGATCCATGATCTCCTAGACTATCCATCGCCGTGTTTTTGTGTCAGCCTTCCGAAACCCCGACAGATTTATGTCGAGACTTTCCCTGCCAACAAACCCACACACACTCCTAAACCTCGTGCGTGCTTTATCTGGTTTAGTTGGAGCCCAAGACTTTAAATCGATGTCAGTTACTTCATGTACACCTTTAGGCTGGTGTGTGGGCTTCCTTGGAGCGTACCTCCATGTCCCAACCGGAAGGGTAATTGCTGCAGCTCTATCCCGTTCAAGATTACTTGATCCCTCACCATCTTATGAAGACCTAGGGTTGTCGGAATCAGATGAAGATACATCGCCTAAAGCATGAGTGTTGTCGCTGCTATTTGGCATCTACGGAGAACACATGCGAAACTCAAGAAAGGAGGATAAGCATAAAACTAACAACTTGATATCAAGCTTTCTAAACATTTCATGTAATAATTTAGAAAATGTACGGCTAATTTGTTAAGTTTGTGTGACTCGGGCGCCCGCGATCTGTAAATCGGTAGTAACTTATTAGAACAAATACAACTTATATGTACTAGTTAGGAAGGTAGATAATTAACATATATACGCTCTCCGTTATTTTATAGCCAATTTGGGAACATACGAAACAAAATAGGAAGAGGGATTGCGAGGAAATATGCCTCACCGTGATGGAGAGCAGTAACTAACAGGCTTCTTAATGACCACCCGGCTGGACCACAAGAGAGGCGAGGATTATAGCATCGATATGCTCGAGGGTGGCTGGTGAGCAAATGAAGACGGCGAGGCGCGGGCAGCCGCGTGTTGGGAACGGCACTGGAGGTAGGCTTGACGCTGAAGAGCGAGCACACAGCCTAGGTGAGCACGCCGATGCTGGAGAGGGTTCTGCTGTGGATCTGGGGGGGAGCTGGCGATGGAGATTGGATGGACTAGTTGAGTGAAACGCGTGAGGGCCGTGGGGGGGGGTGTTGGTGGCCTAGGTGAAAAGGGTGGAAAATATCCCCGGTCGCTGCGCGGAAAGGCCTATGCAAACGGTTGCCTCTAAGCGCTTGTGTGCACAAAGAGAAAAATTTCGTTTGAAATGAAGACATACTAATTTTGAAATGAAGACGTGAGTTCATTGTTTCACCTCTAAATTTTTCCCACATTAAGCAATCACCATTATACCACAGTTTTGATTTGCTGGCACATTTCAGGTCTCATGTGCTCTATGTAAGACATATTTTGGCATTTACCGTGCATTTTGGCATATAAATCAATTCCTAGGCAGACTGCATTTCCTGTCAAAAGGGATGAGGACTGTCGTTGGATCTGGGAGCATCCAACGGTGCAGACATATGATCCGTGGGGTTTGGGTTCTGGCCAATCAGAATGCACGACTCAAATCGCGCGCACAACAAAGGGGGAATAGGCCACGGTTTGGTAGGCACACGACTGTCGTGAGTGAACCGTGTGCTATTTGAAAACATTTACATTAACTAACAACATACCTGGGTGGTGAAGGAGTCATCATCGAAGGAGGAACCGCATAAAAAAATCACAACCAGAACTGCATCTGCTGTCAAAAGGGATGAGGATCGTAGTTTGGTCTAGGAGCATCCAACGATGCAGACATATGATCAGTGGGGTTTGGATTCTAGCCAATTAGAATGCACGACTCAGATCGCGCGCGTGGCAGGGGGGGCATTGGCCACGGTTTAGTGGACACACGGCTTCTGTGAGTGAACTATGTGCTATTTGAAAACATTTACATTAACTAACAACATTCTTTTGTTTGAATGAAAACATGAGTTCATCGTTTTGCCTCCAATTTTTTTCCCACGGTAAGAAATCACGATTGTACCCTAGGTTTCAATTTTCTGGTACATTTTACGAGGCGACAGGCCTCGCTAGCAATCTCAAACTTTGAATATGCAAAAAGAAAAGAGATCTCGTTATATATATATATATATATATATATATATATATATATATATATAGTCGCAAATACACGTGCGTATTAGCGCAAGATCATTTTGGTGTCGCTTTGCGAGTTTTCATACATTGTGCGAGAAACGGGAAAAAACTTCGTACAGTTCGGCCGCAGTGTGCGACCAGAGGCATAGGCCTTGTTGGTATTTTAATTTCAGGAAATGCATATAGAGTCCCAAAAATAACGAAATTCATTGTGCCTTTGTGGCGTGCCCTCATGATCGCATGGAATTTTTTTGGTAAAGTTTGGCACAAGTTTTGGTGCTCGCACCTTCCATACCGGAGCATCTCACGAGAAGGATCATAGTTTCCAAAAAGGAGACATGACACTTCGACTACAAATCGTCAGTTACTCTACATCGTTTCGCCTTGAAAAAAATCATGGTAAACAATCATGAATATACCCTTGGTTTGATTTTCCGGCCCATTTAGGCCGTCTGCTATTTTTTGGAGTGCATGGTATCGTCGGCTATGATATACACCACCACTGTGGCCATCCTTTGTATAGTAGGGAAGCATCATATATACTATAGTATCATGCATATGATACTACATAGTGTATGATACTATGTACATACCTTCATATAGTGCATATATATAGTATCATAGAGCTAGTATATATATACCATAGATGACCGTATTTATGGCCATGTGCATGACACACAGTAGTATAGCATTTATATTATATATGTTATAGTATCTATGTTACTACTTCTCTACCACACATCATCATATTTGCTATTCTCAAGTGCATGATACCGGCTATGATACCCCCACTATGGCCATCCTAAGGTTGGTCGTAATGGGAGTATCAAGCGGTATCATATGCATGCCAACTAGACTTTTTGGATGATGTGGCACACAGTTAAATGAGGAAAGAGAGGGTGTGGGCCGGATATCATATCATGATATACTGTATCACATATTAAATGTTGTACTACTTTGTGTCATGCATGGCAATTAATAAGGCAACCTAAGATACTAAGACTAGCCACAATGGGTAGTAACATAGAGTAGTAACATGCATGCCCATGTTACTACTCTATGTTACTACCTCTATAGTGGGGAGTAACATATGTGTGGTAACATGCAACACTTCATTTATTAAGCTATAGACTCATCTTGCCTTGATATGTGTGATGTTACTCATACTATTAGTAACTAGCTATGTTACCACATGCCTCTCTTTCTTCATTTATTGCTTGCCACATCATCTATTTTATCTAGATATGTGTGATGTTACTACCTATGTTAGACTAGCCACAATGATGAGTAACATACACATATCCCTAGACTTTGTTACTGCCTTCATAGTGGGTAGTAACATAAGTGTGGTAACATGCAAAGCTTCATTTATTAGGTTATAGACTCATATTGCATTGGGGCATGTGATGTTACAATAACTAGCTAAGTTACTATAACTACCTCTCTCCTCATTAACTCATTGCCACATAAGCAAATTTGCTGAGTTGGACTCGATGTTACTGCTGAACTTACTCCCACTGTGGCTAGTCTTACTCCCATTGTGGGTAGTCTATCTTATGATACTATGCGCGCATTACAGAGGTAGCTAGCTAGTATCGATCATATACTAGTATCATGCATGGCACATAGTAGCATAGCATTTATTATGACAAAGTTTCATGATATTATACTTAACCCTCTCTTTCTTCATTTAATTCTAGGGATAGTTGTATTCATGCCACTAGTTGTGTCCCACTCGGCTGATTTGCCCCTAGTTTTTGAATTTTTTTGGTTTTGCCCAAGTTCGTTTGCTCCTCTTATGTTTTTGCCCTTCTGTCACATTTCCGCCTAGTTAGTGCCATTTGACCATGTGTTGACTATCTTTGGACTTTTCTCTGGAACATTTTGCCCCTGCTTCCTCACTCTCTCACGAGTCACTTCCAAGTGGGGCCATCAGTGTGAAAACCATTCCAGATTTTATCTGCCTTCTCTCCCGCCGGTCAGAACCTAGCCCGAGATCCCCTCCCCGATCTATCAAATCAAATCCCCAAATCCCACACCATTAGCGCTACCTCCCACCTCCATTAGGGATCCATTACCCTCCCCCGCGCCACCATCGGATCGATTCTAGCCGCCGGTGATCCGTGCCGCGGGGATTGACCAGGCGCAGATCCGCCCGATGCGCCCGCCGCCACCGGCCGCCTAGGCAAGGCACCGAGCCACCCCGCCGCGTGTATGGAAACGCACAGCCGCAAGCGCGCCGCTGCCAGCACCCCCTCCTCCTCCTCCCCCTCGACTTCCTCCTCCAAGCGCGCTCACACCGCCCCCGCCCCGGACCGCCCGCAATGGACCCGTCCCCGTCCTCCGCAGGCTGGGCGCCGGGCTCGACGACCTGCTCCCGGGCTCCGCCGCGGTGGCCGCGGCCTCCTCCACCGCCTCCGTGTAGCTTAAGCGGATCCTAGCCGGGCTGCAGGCCGAGGGCGACAAGTCACACCAACCTAATCGACGTGTTGCCGTCTGCCTGCTCCTCCGTCGAGTACATGGACCTCCCTGCCATGGCCATGGCGCCATGAGCCCCAGATCGAGCTCTGTTCTATCGCGGGACCTGCATGCCTCGCTGCCCCATCTCCATTTTCCTGCGGATCCGACGAGATCCGCCAGGGAATCGTCACCAATGGCGCCGGCAAGCTCATTCTCGTTCTCTCGTCCAACGAGGAGGATTTGGTCAGCTCTGACTATGAATCCTTTGGCTCCGACGAGCTCATCCTCGTACTTGGCAGTGTCTCACAATAGTTCGAGGAAGTAGGGGCAAAATGGTCCAGCAAAAAGTCCATGGATGGTCAACTGACGGTCAAATGGCACTAACTGGACGGAAACGTGACGGAAGGGTAAAAACACAAGAGGAGCAAACTGACTTGGTCAAAACCGAGGATTTTCGAAAACTAGGGGCAAATCAGCCGAGTGGGACACAACTAGTGGCATGAATACAATTATCCCTTAATTCTATGATAGCTCATCAAAATTGCCTAGTTGGCATGATACTAGCTATGATATCCCATTACGACCAGCCTAGCAAAGAATGTGTACAGATCATTTGTACGTCGCTTTGCGAGTTTTCATCCGTTTGTTCGAGAAGCGGGGAGAAGTTTCAAACATTTCGGCCGCGAGGTGCGGCCACTGGCGTAGGCCTAGTTGGTATTCTAATTACAGGAATTTCAGATGGAGTCCGGACATCATCAAAATTGATGTGTGCCCGTGGCGTGCTATCATGACCCCATGGAAAAAAATGGTAAAGTTTGGCACAAGTTTTGACGATCGTTCCTTCCAAATCGGAGCATCTCACATGAAGGATCATGGTTTCCCAAAGGAGATGTGTCAATTCAAACTCCTGTGGCCGGTAACTTCATCGTTTGGCCTCATAAATATTTCCACAGTATGCAATCACCATTATACCACGGGTTTTATTTCCTGGCGCATTTTGGGTATAATTAGCTATATTTAAGACATTTTTTGAGTTTAACGTGCATTTTGTGCATAAAAATAAAATTACAACCGGAATTGCATGTGCTATCGAAAGGAAAACGTGGGGTTTGGATTCCGGGTGCATCCAACGACGCAGACGTACGATCCGTGGGGTTTGGATTCTGGCCAATCAGAACACATGACTCAGATCGTGGGCTGGGTTTTGTCGTCCCACGGCTTTCATAAACGAACCGTGTGCTATTCGCAAACGAGATTGCATACATATTTTTGTTCACACATACTGTAGTGAGATCAATTGAGTGTGCTGCCTCTATGATATAATAATAATAATAATAATAATAATAATAATAATAATAATAATAATAGTAATAATAATAAGAACAACAACAACAACAACAACAAACAGTTCATATTCATTGCCTGAGCTAACATCATATCAAGGTCAACATATTAACGGTTCTTACATCAACAGAAAACCAGGCATAACTGACAAATTCAGTACACGCGACAGTTCTAAATTGAACGAATTAAGTTGCAGGATAGTGATGACCCACAAGTGTAGGGGATCTATCGTAGTCCTTTCGATAAGTAAGAGTGTTGAACCCAACGAGGAGCAGAAGGAAATGACAAGCGGTTTTAAGTAAGGTATTCTGTGCAAGCACTGAAATTATCGGTAATAGATAGTTTTGTGACAAGGTAATTCGTAATGGTAACAAGTAAAAAAATTAAATAAGGTGCAACAAGGTGGCCCAATCCTTTTTGTAGCAAAGGACAAGCCTGGACAAACTCTTATATGAAGGAAAACGCTCCCGAGGACACATGGGAATTATCGTCAAGCTAGTTTTCATCACGCTCATATGATTCGCGTTCGTTACTTTGATAATTTGATATGTGGGTGGACCCGTGCTTGGGTATTGCCCTTTCTTGGACAAACATCCCACTTATGATTAACCCCTATTGCAAGCATCCACAACTACAAAACAAGTATTAAGGTAAACCTAACCATACCATGAAACATATGGATCCAAATCAGCCCCTTACGAAGCAACTCATAAACTAGGGTTTAAGCTTCTGTCACTCTAGAAACCCATCATCTACTTATTACTTCCCAATGCCTTCCTCTAGGCCCAAACAATGGTGAAGTGTCATGTAGTCGACATTCACATAACACCATTAGAGGAAAGACAACATACATCTCATCAAAATATCGAATGAATACCAAATTCACATGACTAATTATAGCAAGACTTCTCCCATGTCCTTAGGAACAAACATAACTACTCAAAAATCATATTCATGTTCATAATCAGAGGGATATTAATATGCAATAAGGATCTGAACATATGATTTTCCACCGAATAAACCAACTAGCATCAACTACAAGGAGTAATCAACACTACTAGCAACCCACTGGTACCAATCTGAGGTTTTGGGACAAAGATTGGATACAAGAGATGAACTAGGGTTTGAGAGGAGATGGTGCTGGTGAAGATGTTGATGGAGATTGACCCCCTCCCAATGAGAGGATCGATTGTGATGACAATGGTGATGATTTCCCCCTCCCGGAGGGATGTTTCCTCGGCAGAACAGCTCCGACGGAGCCCTAGATTGGTTCCGCCAAGGTTCCGCCTCGTGGCGGTGGTGTTTCATCCCGAGAGCTTGCTTATGATTTTTTCCAGGGTAAAAGACTTCATATAGCAGAAGATGGGCACCAGAGGCCTACCAGGTGGCCCACGAGGCAGAGGGGCGCGCCCAGGGGGGTAGGGCGCGCCCCCACCCTCGTGGACGGTGGGTGCCCCCCTCTGGTATTTTCTTCGCTAAGTATTTTTTATTAATTCCGAAAATAACTTCCATGGAGTTTCAGGACTTTTGGAGTTGTGCAGAATAGGTCTATAATATTTGCTCCTTTTCCAGCCCAGAATTCCAGCTGCCGGCATTCCCCCTCTCCATGTAAACCTTGTAAAGTAAGAGAGAATGGGCATAAGTATGTTGGGGAACGTAGCAGAAATTCAAAATTTTTATGCATCACCAAGATCAATCTATGGAGATACTAGCAACGAGAGAGAGGTGAGTGCATCTTCATACCCTGGAAGATCACGATGCGGAAGCGTTACAAAAATGCGGTTGATGGAGTCGTACTCACGGCGATTCAAATCGCGGGAGATCCGATCTAGCGCCGAACGGACATCGCCTCCGCGTTCAATACACGTACAGCCCGGGGACGTCTCCTCCTTCTTGATCCAGCAAGGGGAGAGGAGAAGTTGAGGGAGAACTCCGACAACACGACAGCGTGGTGGTCGTGGAGCTCGTGGTTCTCTAGCAGGGCTTCGCCAAGCACTACGGAGGAGGAGGAGGTGTTGGAGGAGGGAGAGGGCTGCGCCAGGGGAGAGATACGGCTGCCCTCCCACCCCTCCACTATATATAGGGGAAAGGGGAGAGGGGGATATGCCCTAGGGTTTCCCCTAGGGGGCGACGACCAAGCAGATTGGATCTCCCTAGGGAAAATCCCAGGGAGACTTGCCCCCAAAGCCAAGCAGGTGGAGGATTGCCTCCCAAGCTAGGTGGAGGCGCCCCACCTCCCCAACTAACGTGGGAAAGGGTGTGGGGGGCGCACCAAACCTTAGTGGGCTGGTTTGCCCCTTCCCCTTTGGCCCATGAGGCCCTCCAACACTTGTCGGGGCTCCCGAAACACCTTTCGGTCATGCTGGCCATAGCCTGGTACCCCCGAAACACTTCCAGACTCCAATACCCTTCGTCCAATATATCAATCTTCACCACTGGACCATTCCGGAACTCCTCTTGATGTCCGGGATCACATCCTCGATTCCGAACTACCTTCGGTAACCACATACTATTTCCCATAACAACTCTAGCGTCACCGAACCTTAAGTGTGTAGACCCTACGGGTTCGGGAATCATGCAGACATGACCGAGACATCTCTCTGGCCAATAACCAACAACAGGATCTGGATACCCATGTTGGCTCCCACATGTTCCACGATGATCTCATCGGATGAACCACGATGTCGGGGATTCAAGCAATCCCGTATGCAATTCCCTTTGTCAAGCGGTATGTTACTTGCCCAAGATTTGATCATCGGTATCCCAATACCTCGTTCAATCTCGTTACCAGCAAGTCACTTTACTCGTTCCATAATGCATGAACCCCTTACTAACTACTTAGTCACATTGAGCTCATTATGATGATGCATTAGTGAGTGGGCCCAGAGATACCTCTCCGTCATACGGAGTGACAAATCCCAGTCTCGATTCGTGCCAACCCAACAGACACTTTCGGAGATACCTGTAGTGCACCTTTATAGCCACCTAGTTACGTTGTGACGTTTGGTACACCCAAAGCATTCCTACGGTATCCGGGAGTTGCACAATCTCATGGTCTAAGGAAATGATACTTGACATTAGAAAAGCTTTAGCAAACGAACTACACGATCTTGTGCTATGCTTAGGATCGGGTCTTGTCCATCACATCATTCTCCTAATGATGTGATCTCGTTATTTATGACATCCAATGTCCATGGTCAGGAAACCATGACCATCTATTGATCAACGAGCTAGTCAACTAGAGGCTCACTAGGGACATGTTGTGGTCTATGTATTCACACATTTATTGTGGTTTCCGGTCAATACAATTATAGCATGAATAATAGACAATTATCATGAACAAGGAAATACAATAATAACCATTTTATTATTGCCTCTAGGGCATATTTCCAACAGTCTCCCACTTGCACTAGAGTCAATAATCTAGTTCACATCACTATGTGATTGTAATGAATCAACACCCATGGGGTTTGATCATATCTCGCTTGTGAGAGAGGTTATTAGTCAACAGATCTGAACCTTTCAGATCCGTGTGTGCTTTGCAAATCTCTATGTCATCTCCTAGATGCAGCTACCACGCTCTATTTGGAGCTATTCCAAATAACTGTTCTACTATACGAATCCGGTTTACTACTCAGAATAATCTGGATTAGTGTCAAAGTTTACATCGGCGTAACCCTTTACGACGAACTCTTTTACCACCTCCATAATCGAGAAAATTCCTTAGTCCACTAGTTACTAAGGATAACCTTGACCGCAGATCCATTCCTGGATCACACTTGTACCCCTTAACTGACTCATGGCAATGCACACTTCAGGTGCAGTACACAGCATAGCATATTGTCGAGCCTACGTCTAAAGCATAGGGGACGACCTTCGTCCTTTCTCTCTCTTCTACCGTGGTCATGTCTTGAGTCTTACTCAATATTCACACCTTATAACACAGCCAAGAACTCCTTCTTTGCCGATCTATTTTGAACTCCTTCAAAATCTTGTCACGGTATGTATTTATTTGAAAGTACTTTAAGCGTTTTTGATCTATCTTTATAGATCTTGATGCTCAATGTTCAAGTAGCTTAATCCAGGTTTTCCATTGAAAAACACTTTTCAAATAACCCTATATGCTGTCTAGAAATTCTACATCATTTCTGATCAACAATATGTCAATAACATATACTCATCATAAATTCTATAGTGCTCCCACTCACTTCTTTGGAAATACAAGTTTCTCATAAACATTGTATAAACCCAAAATCTTTGATCATCTCATCAAAGGGTATATTCCAACTCCGAGATGCTTACTCTAGTCCTTCGAAGGATTGCTGGAGCTTTGCATACTTGTTAGCATCTTTTAGGATTGACAAAACCTTTTGGTTGTATCACATACAACCTTTCCTCAAGAATATCATCGAGGAAACAATGTTTTTTACATCCTATCTGCAAGATTTCATAAGTCATGCAGTAACTGCTAATATAATTCCAACAGACTCTTTAGCATCGCTACGAGTGAGAAAGTCTCATCGCAGTCAACTCCTTGAACTTGTCGGAAAACATCCTAACGACAAGTCGAGCTTTCTTAATGGTGACACTTACCATCATTGTCCGTCTTCCTTTTAAAATCCATCTGTACTCAACAGCCTGACGACCATCGAGTAGTTCTGCCAAAGTCTACACTTTGTTTTCATACATGGATCCTCTCTCGGATTTTATGGCCTCGAGCCATTCATCGGAATCCGGGCCCACCATCGCTTCTCCATAGCTCGTAGGTTCATTGTTGTCTAGCAACATGACCTCCAAGACAGGATTACGTACCACTCTGAAGCAGTACGCATCCTTGTCGACCTACGAGGTTTGGTAGTGACTTGATCCGAAGTTTCATGATCACTATCATAAGCTTCTACTTCAATTGGTGTAGGTGCCACAGGAACAACTTCCTGTGCCCTGCTACACACTAGTTGAAGTGATGGTTCAACAACCTCATCAAGTCTCCACCATCCTCCCACTCAATTCTTTCAAGAGAAACCTTTCCTCGTGAAAGGACCCGTTTCTAGAAACAATCACTTTTGCTTCCGGATTTGAAATAGGAGGTATACCCAACTGTTTTGGGTGTCCTATGAAGATGTATTTATCCGCTTTGGGTTCGAGCTTATCAGGATGAAACTTGTTCACATAAGCATCGCAGCCCCAAACTTTCAAGAAACGACAGCTTAGGTTTCTCTAAACCATAGTTCATATGGTGTCATCTCAACGGAATTACGTGGTGCCCTATTTAAAGTGAATGCGGTTGTCTCTAATGCCTAACCCATGAACGATAGTGGTATTTCGATAAGAGACATCATGGTATGCCCCATATCCAATAGGGTGCATCTATGATGTTCGGACACACCATCACACTATGGTGTTCCAGGTGGTGTTAGTTGTGAAACAATTTCCACAATGTCTCAATTGTGTACCAAACTCGCAACTCAGATATTCATATCTATGATCATATCATAGACATTTTATCCTCTTGTGACGAAGATCTTCAACTTCACTCTGAAATTACTTGAACCTTTCAATATTCAGACTTGTGTTTTATCAAGTAAATATACTCAGAATCTACTCAAATCATCTATGAAGTAAGAGCATAACGATATTCACTGTGTGCCTCAACACTCATTGGATTGCACACATCAAATGTATTACTTCCAACAAGTTGCTCTCTTGTTTCATCTCACTGAAAAAGAAGGCCTTTCAGTCATCTTGCCCATGTGGTATGATTTGCATGTCTCAAGTGATTCAAAATTAAGTGAGTCCAAATGATCCATCTGTATGGAGTTTCTTCATGCATATATACCAATAGACATTGTTCGCATGTCTCAATCTTTTCAAAAACGAGTGAGTCAAAATATCCATCAACATGGAGCTTCTTCATGCGTTTTATACCAGTATGACTCAAATGGCAGTGCCACAAGTATGTGGTACTATCATTACTATCTTATATCTTTTGGTACGAACATGTGTATCACTATGATCGAGATTCAATAAACCATTCATTTTAGGTGCAAGACCGTTGAAGGTATTATTCAAATAAATAGAGTAACCATTATTCTCCCTAAATGAATAATCGTATTGCGATAAACATAATCCAATCATGTCTATGCTCAACGCAAACACCAAATAACAATTATTTAGGTTTAACACCAATCTCGATGGTAGAGGGAGCATGCGATGCTTGATCACATCAACCTTGGAAACACTTCCAACACACATCGTCATCTCACCTTTAGCTAGTCTTCGTTTATTCCGCAGCTTTTATTTCGAGTTACTAACACATAGCAACCGAACCGGTATCTAATACCCTGGTGCTACTAGTAGTACTAGTAAAGTACACATTAACATAATGTATATCCAATATACTTCTGTCGACCTTGCCAGCCTTCTCATCTACCAAGTATCTAGGGTAGTTCTGCTTCAGTGATTGTTCCCCTCTTTACAGAAGCACTTAGTCTTGGGCTTGGCTTCAACCTTGGGTTTCTTCACTAGAGCAGCAACTGATTTGCCATTTCATGAAGTATCCCTTCTTGCCCTTGCCCTTCTTGAAACTAGTGGTTTCACTAACCATCAACAATTGATGCTCCTACTTGATTTCTACTTTCGCGGTGTCAAACATCGCAAATTGCTCAAGGATCATCATGTCTATCCCTGATATGTTATAGTTCATCACGAAGCTCTAGTAGCTTGGTGGCAGTGACTTTGGGGAAACATCACTATCTCATCTGGAAGATTAACTCCCACTCGATTCAAGTGATTGTTGTACTCAGACAATCTGAGAACAAGCTCAACGATTGAGCTTTTCTCCCTTAGTTTGCAGGCTAAGAAACTTGTCGGAGGTCTTATACCTCTTGACGTGGGCACGGGCCTGAAATCCCAATTTCAGCCCTTGAAACATCTCATATGTTCCGCGACGTTTTGAAATCGTCTTCGGTGCCTCAATTCTAAACCGTTTAACATCACCGAACTATCATGTAGTTATCAAAACGTGTATGTCAAATGCTCGCAACATCCATAGACGACGCTCAAGGTTCACCACATCGAGCGGTGCATTGAGGACATAAGCCTTCTATGCAGCAATGAGGAAAATGCTCAGTTTACGGACCCAGTCCGCATAATTGCTACTATTAACTTTCAACTAAATTTTCTCTAGGAACATATCTAAAATAGTAGAACTAAAGCGCGAGCTACGACATAATTTGCAAAATCCTTTTGACTATGTTCAGGATAATTAAGTTCATCTTATTATTTAATGAACTCCCACTCAGATAGACATCCCTCTGGTCATCTAAGTGATACATGATCCGAGTCAACTAGGCCGTGTCTGATCATCACGTGAGACGGACTAGTCATCATCGGTGAACATCTTCATGTTGATCGTATCCACTATATGTCTCATGTTCGACCTTTCGGTCTCTTGTGTTCCGAGGCCATGCCTGTACATGCTAGGCTCGTCAAGTCAACCTAAGTGTTTCGCGTGTGTAAATCTGGCTTATACCCGTTGTATGTGAATGTTAGAATCTATCACACCCGATCATCACGTGGTGCGTCGAAAGAACGAACTTTCGCAACGGTGCACAGTTAGGGGGAACACTTTCTTGAAATTATTATGAGGGATCATATTATTTACTACCGTCGTTCTAAGCAAATAAGATGCATAAACATGATAAACATCACATGCAATCAAATAGTGACATGATATGGCCAATATCATTTTGCTCCTTTTGATCTCCATCTTCGGGGCTCCATGATCATCATCGTCACCGGCATGACACCATGATCTCCATCATCATGATCTCCATCATCGTGTCTCCATGAAGTTGTCTCACCAACTATTACTTCTACTACTATGGCTAATGGTTTAGCAATGAAGTAAAGTAATTACATGGCGTTATTCAGTGACATGCAGGTCATATAATAAATAAAGACAACTCCTATGGCTCCTGCCGGTTGTCATACTCATCAACATGCAAGTCATGATTCCTATTACAAGAATATGATCAATCTCATACATCACATATATTTCATTCATCACATCCTTCTTGGCCATATCACATCACACAACATATGCTGCAAAAACAAGTTAGACGTCCTCTAATTGTTGTTGCATGTTTTTACGTGGTTTCTATAGGTTTCTAGCAAGAACGTTTCTTACCTACGCCAAAACCACAACGTGATATGCCAATTTCTATTTACCCTTCATAAGGACCCTTTTCATCGAATCCGATCCGACTAAAGTGGGAGAGACAGACACCCGCTAGCCACCTTATGCAACTAGTGCATGTCAGTCGGTGGAACCTGTCTCACGTAAGCATACGTGTAAGGTTGGTCCGGGCCGCTTCATCGCACAATACTGTTGAAACAAGATAGGACTAGTAACGGTAAGCATATTGAACAAAATTAACGCCCACAAGAACTTGTGTTCTACTCGTGCAAAGAATCTACGCAATAGACCTAGCTCATGATGCCACTGTTGGGGAACGTAGCAGAAATTCAAAATTTTCTATGCATCACCAAGATCAATCTATGGAGATACTAGCAACGAGAGAGAGGGGAGTGCATCTTCATACCCTTGTAGATCGCGATGCGGAAGCATTACAAGAACGCGGTTGATGGAGTTGTACTCGCGACAATTCAAATCGCGGGAGATCCGATCTAGCGCCGAACGGACGGCGCCTCCATGTTCAACACACGTACAGCCTGGGGACGTCTCCTCCTTCTTGATCCAGCAAGGGGAGAGGAGAAGTTGAGGGAGAACTCTGACATCACGACGGCATGGTGGTGGTGGTGGAGCTCGTGGTTCTCCAGCAGGGCTTCGCCAAGCACTACGGAGGAGGAGGAGGTGTTGGAGGAGGGAGAGGGCTGCACCAGGGGAGAGGTACGGCTGCCCTCCCACCCCTCCACTATATATAGGGGCAAGGGGAGAGGGGGAGACGCCCTAGGGTTTCCCCTAGGGGGCGGCGGCCAAGCAGATTGGATCTCCCTAGGGAAAATCCCAGGGAGACTTGCCCCCAAAGCCAAGCAGGTGGAGGATTGCCTCCCAAGCTAGGTGGAGGCGCCCCACCTCCCCAACTAACATGGGAAAGGGTGTGGGGGGCGCACCACCCCTTAGTGGGCTGGTTTGCCCCTTCCCCTTTGGCCCATGAGGCCCTCCAACACTTGTCGGGGCTCCCGAAACACCTTTCGGTCATGCTGGCCATAGCTTGGTACCCCCGAAACACTTCCGGACTCCAATACCCTTCGTCCAATATATCGATCTTCACTGCCGGACCATTTCGGAACTCCTCGTGACGTCCGGGATCACATCCGCGACTCCGAACTACCTTCGGTAACCACATACTATTTCCCATAACAACTCTAGCGTCACCGAACCTTAAGTGTGTAGACCCTACGGGTTCGGGAATCATGCAGACAGGACCGAGACATCTCTCCGGCCAATAACCAACAGCGGGATCTGGATACCCATGTTGGCTCCCACATGTTCCATGATGATCTCATCGGATGAACCACAATGTCGGGGATTCAAGCAATCCCGTATGCCATTCCCTTTGTCAATCGGTACGTTACTTGCCCAAGATTCGATCGTCGGTATCCCAATACCTCGTTCAATCTCGTTACCGACAAGTCACTTTACTCATTCCATAATGCATGATCCCGTGACTAACTACTTAGTCACATTGAGCTCATTATGATGATGCATTACCAAGTGGGCCCAGAGATACCTCTCCGTCATACAGAGTGACAAATCCCAGTCTCGATTCGTGCCAACCGAACAGACACTTTCGGAGATACCTGTAGTGCACCTTTATAGCCACCCAGTTATGTTGTGACGTTTGGTACACCCGAAGCATTCCTACGGTATCCGGGAGTTGCACAATCTCATGGTCTAAGGAAATGATACTTGACATTAGAAAAGCTTTAGCAAACGAACTACACGATCTTGTGCTATGCTTAGGATCGGGTCTTGTCCATCACATCATTCTCCTAATGATGTGGTCCCGTTATCAATGACATCCAATGTCCATGGTCAGGAAACCATGACCATCTGTTGATCAACGAGCTAGTCAACTAGAGGCTCACTAGGGACATGTTGTGGTCTATGTATTCACACATGTATTGCGGTTTCCGGTCAATACAATTATAGCATGAATAATAGACAATTATCATGAACAAGGAAATACAATAATAACCATTTTATTATTGCCTCTAGGGCATATTTCCAACAAAGTATTGTGACATAACGTGTAATAACAGCCCATAATGCAATAAATATCGATATAAAAGCATGATGCAAAATGGACGTATCAACTAACCCAAGCATAGACCTCGCTTGTCCTCAAGCGGAAGGCGATAACGAAAAATATGTCCACATGTTTAGAGATGGAGGTGTCTATAAAATAAAATACAGACATGAGGGCATCATGATCATTCTTATAACAGCAACATATATATATATATATATTTTCATATGATTTCTTATGCTCAAGTAATAATCTATTCACAATGTCAAGTATGAATCAGAAACTTCATTGAGGACTAACAAAGTATGCTCTTGGTCATTGAAGCAATTGCAATTTATCATAACATCGTAAAGAGTCAATATAAGAGCTTTTCAGCAAGTCCACATACTCAACTATCATTTAGTCTTTCATAATTGCTAACACTCACGCAATACTTATGGGTATGGAGTTTTAATTGGACACAAAGAAACATAGGGGCTTATAGTGTTACCTCCCAACCTTTTACCTCAAGGGTAATGTCAACAATAATAGTTCATGCTAACTTACATCCAATTGGATATATATATCAGGATCTTTCCAACACAATGTGCTTGCCAAAGGATAAAATGTAAAAAGGGAAGGTGAATATCATCATGACTCTAGCATAATGTATAAGACAAGAATAAAAGATAGGCCCTTCGCAGAGGGAAGCAGAGGTTGTCATGTGCTTTTTTGGTTGTATGCACGAAATCTTAATGCAAAAGAACATCACTTTATATTTCCACTTGTGATATGGACCTTTATTATGCAGTCTGTCACTTTTATTGCTTCCACGTTACAAGATCGTATAAAGCTTATTTTCTCCATACTAATAAGTCATACATATTTAGAGAGCAATTTTTATTTCACGCAACATGACATCTTACTTGAAGGATCTTACTCGATCCATAGGTAGGTATGGTGGACTCTCATGGCAAAAGTGGGTTTGAGTATATTCAGAAGCATAAGTAGTATCTCTACTTGGTGCAAAGAATTTGGCTAGCATGAGGGGGGAAAGCAAGCTCAACATGTTGGATGATCCATGACAATATACTTTATTTCGGATACGAAAACATAACCCATTACGTTGTCTTCCTTGTCCAACATCAACTCTTTAGCATGTCATATTTTAATGAGTGCTCACAATCATAAAAGATTTCCAAGATAGTATATTTATATGTGAAAACCTCTCTTTCTTTATTACTTCCTATTAATTGCAATGATTACCAAAACTATGTTTGTCAACCCTCAACAACTTTTATTCATCATACTCTTTATATGTGAAGTCATTACTCTCCATAAGATCAACATGATCTCATTTTTTTTCTTTTTATTCTTTCTTTTATTCCCTCAAGATCAAAGTAAGATAATCAGGCCCTTGACTCAATGCTAATCTTTATTATATATAGCTCACGGACTCGATTACAAAGAGCAATCATAAAGCAAAACTCAAAACTAGACCATTCTAAAACTTTATTCTACTAGATAAAGATATTATCAAAAGGATCAAACTAAGAAAAAAGGTACAGATAGGAGTGTGATGGTGATACGATACCGGGGCACCTCCCCAAAGCTTGGTAGTTGCCAAGGGGAGTGCCCATACCCATGTGTTTATGTCTCCTTCTTCGGAGGTGATGAAGGTGGTGGTGATGATGGATAGTTGCACATTGAGCGTAGGAGCTCCTCCAGTTTGCGGATAATGCCCTTGAGTGCGGTGATATGCTCCTTCAACAAAATATTTTCATGTGTGAGATGCTTGTTTTTTATGCGAGCTAACTCAATCATCTTGAAAGCTTCAATCTCAGTTGGGGTAAGAAGGTTGTGATGAGGTTGAAGGATGTCTTCTTCTTCTGCCGTCGGAGCTTGATCCTCCATGACCTTCTTGATCCTATCATCCTTGTTGATCTCCATGGGTTCTTCTTTCTTCAGCTCTATCTTCATTAGCCAAGCATCGTTGCCTTCATTGTTGGAGGAGGGTGATGACATGATGCCTGTCGTTGACAACTCTGACAGAAAACAGCTTAAAACAAAGACAGAGGATATTTGCGTGATACGGTGGTCAAAACTCGGGAGATTATATAATGATTTTTTACCGACCAAAAGAAGTATCGTGCAAGAAAACGGAGTCCGAAGAGCACACGAGGTGCCCATGAGGCAGGGGGGCGCGCCCAAGGGGTTAGGGCGTGCCCTCCACCCTCGTGGATGCCTCGTGTCCTTCCCGGACTACTTTTTATTTCCCTAGTTTCTTAAATATTCCAAAACGGAGAAAAAATGCTGTTTGGACTCGGTTTACTTACCGTACGACATACCTATTCCTTTTTGGAGTCTGAAACATTCTGGAAAGTGTCCCTTATATATTCCTCAGGGGTTACGGTTTCAATAACATTGGTTTCAACATTTATGGGATTACCTAAGATATAATGTTTGATCCTTTGACCGATCACCACCTTCGGACTTGTGCCTTCGAAGTTATTGATTTTTATGGCACCAGAACAATAGACCTCCTCGATAACATAAGGGCCTTCCCATTTAGAGAGGAGTTTTCCTGCAAAAAGTCTTAAACGAGAGTTGAAAAGCAACACATAATCACCTACATTAAACTCACGCTTTTGTATCCTTTTGTCATGCCATCTTTTAACTTTTTCTTTAAACAGTTTGGCATTCTCATAGGCTTGAGTTCTCCACTCATCAAGTGAGCTAATTTCAAATAACCTCTTCTCACCGGCAAGTTTAAAATCATAATTGAGCTCTTTAATTTCACAATATGCCTTATGTTCTAGTTCGAGAGGTAAGTGACATGCTTTACCATAGACCATTTTATATGGAGAAATACTCATAGGATTTTTATATGCAGTTCTATAAGCCCATAATGCATCATCAAGTTTCTTGGACCAATTCTTTCTAGATCTATTAACAGTCTTTTGCAAAATCAATTTAAGCTCTTTGTTACTCAGTTCTACTTGACCGCTAGACTGTGGGTGATATGGAGATGCAATTCTATGATTAACATCATACTTAGCAAGCATTTTATGAAAAGCACCATGTGTAAAATGTGAACCACCATAAGTCATTAGGTATCTACGGACTCCAAACCTCGGAAAAAGAACTTCTTTAAGCATCTTAATAGAGGTGTTATGATCAGCACTACTAGTTGGAATAGCTTCTACCCACTTAGTAACGTAATCAACAGCAACTAAAATATGTGTATACCCATTAGAGGAAGGAAACGGTCCCATATAATCAAAGCCCCAAACATCAAATGGTTCAATAACAAGTAAATAATTCATAGGCATTTCTTGACGTCTACTAATATTACCAATTCTTTGACATTCATCACAAGACAAGACAAACTTACGGGCATCCTTGAAGAGAGTAGGCCAATAAAAACCGGATTGCCATACCTTATGTGCAGTTCTATCTCCAGTGTGGTGTCCTCCATAGGTTTCGGAGTGACACTTGCGTAGGATCTGTTCCTATTCATGCTCAGGTACACAACGTCTAATAAAACTATCTACTCCTCCCTTATAAAGGTGTGGGTCATCCCAGAAGTAATGTCTTAAATCATAGAAAAACTTTTTCTTTTGCTGGTATGAGAAACTAGCAACAATGTAATTAGCATAATCAGCATGGAGCAGTACGAGAAGCATTTATGATAGCTAATTGTCAGGAAAGCTATCATCAATAGGTAGTGAGTCATCAAGAACATTCTCTAACCTAGACAAGTTGTCTGCAACGGGGTTCTCAGCTACCTTTCTATTAATAATATGCAAATCAAATTCTTGTAATAGGAGAACCCATCTAATAAGTCTAGGTTTACCATCTTTCTTTTCTATAAGATATTTAATAGCAGCATGATCAGTGTGGACAGTTACTTTAGAGTCAACAATATAAGGTCTAAACTTATCACAAGCAAATACAACTGCTAAAAATTCTTTTTCAGTAGTAGCATAATTTCTCTGGGCAATGTCTAGAGTTTTACTAGCATTTTGAATAACATTTAGTTTCTTATCAACTCTTTTCCTAGAACAGCACCTACGGCATAATCACTAGCATCGCACATAATTTCAAAGGGTAAATTCCAATCAGGTGGCTGAACAATAGGTGCAAAAATTAGAGCTTTCTTAAGTATTTCAAATGCTTCTACACAATCATCATTGAAGACAAAAGGAATATCTTTTTGTAAGAGATTAGTCAGAGGCCTAGAAATTTTAGAGAAGTCCTTAATAAACCTCATATAAAAACCGGCATTGATGAAGCCATGTACCTAGGGTAGGGTCATGGACCTGTCCAAGGTACCCTCCCCAAGGACATCTCTAGAAGAAACTACCTTTCAGTCGACTTGGGAGGATTTCACTCGACGGACTCGAAGACACTCGACCATGAAGCCACTCACTCGACCACCAGGAGATCTAGAGACACTTTGCACACAAACGGTCTGTCATTAAGTAGTCTTTATGGTCATGATAGCACTTTATGTATGGCGTTACCAGTAATGCCAGACCTTAATGTACCTTAAACCCTGCATAACTGAGGGCCGGAGGGGTCTGGCAGACTCTATATAAGCCACCCCCTCCTCAATGTAAAGGGTTCGCACCTCTATAACTCATACGCATATAATCCAGTCGACCGCCTCCGGGCTCCGAGACGTAGGGCTATTACTTCCTCCGAGAAGGGCCTGAACTCGTAAATCTCTTGCGTATACAACTACTCCATAGCTAGGATCTTGCCTCTCCATACCTACCCCCCTATTCTACTGTCAGGCTTAGAACCACGACAGTTGGCGCCCACCGTGGGGCAGGGGTCTTAGCGACTTATTGGAGAAGTTGCAATTGTTCCGATCACCTTCATCATGGTTTCTGGCGGAGTTTTGGTTGAGGGCCGCGAGATCCATCTCGGCGCGCTCACGTTCATCGCCGACGACTCCGCTTGGCTTCAGGAGGCTCCACTCGACATAGACGCGCTCCCAGTCCGCGGGGCGACGCACTTTCGCGCGTGTGTCCGCGGCGTCCTCCTGCGGCAACCGTCGGCCCCGTATCGGTCGACCCCTGTGTCGTCCTCCCTCCCTGTCTCCCGCCAGCGCAAGCGCTCCGGCCCGTAGAGACTTCAGCGGTGGGTGAGGCACGCAGTGGCCCGCCAGTTGGCCACCCCCCAAGTTGCGGCGATCGAGCCCGACGAATCTCTCTACGGCCTGTTCGACTGGCTCCGTAGAGACTGCATCCGAGTGCGACAGCAGTGATCCAGCGGCGGAGGTCCTGATGGTCAATGGACCGCGCAGTCCTCCCGGCTTCCCTCGCACCGACGGAGGAGACGGCGGAGGCGACCCAGCGCAGGTCCACGAAGAGTATCAACCCGAGCCACTCACTTCGCTGCAAAGGGAAGATCTTCGCCGCCGAAACATGGATGCGCTGCATACTCCTATCATAGGAGAAACCCCCGAGGCTTTGCCCTAGAGGACGCACGTTTGGCCAACTTGGATGAGCGCACTCGACTGGAGAACCTCCAGCGAGAACCGTCCGCAGGTCGACCGACGTCAACTCTTTCCACCATCGACTCAGGTATATCGAACTCCGATTCAGAATCTAGCGGCTGCAGCCCGTATAGCAGGGTCGATTCAGCCCTCTCAGTCAGAGGCTAGCAGAGGCTTGATGCAGATCAGAGATTTACTCCGGGAAACAGGAGATCAAAATTCAGTTGTATCACAGTCGCGAAATAGGATTCACAGCAGATCCGTCGCTGTGAATACAGTCCAGTCGGCCCATAGCCCAAGATTTCCCCCGAGGCGTGAGGGACATGGAGGCCGGCGTGATCAGTATGATGACCGATTCGATCGCGATGATCGGCGTCGAGTGCCCACTCCTCCCCGAAGGGGTGGGTCATACGCTCCTCGACAGCAAGATGACAGACGCCAGCACAGTGTTGGGCGAAGGGTTCCAGTCGACCCCAGAGAACCAGGCTTTGATGCGAGATCCATTATCGTGCAAGGTTTGGTCGACCGGAACAGAGCTCACCGAGAAGGCCATGACAGAGATGTGCCCACCAGCAGCAGAGTTCACGTCTCAGGACCAGAGTGTTTTAGCAGAGCCATCAGGGCCGCGGTGATTCCTCCCAACTTCAGGTTGGCGACTGGAGTTAGTAAGTTCACTGGTGAGTCCAAGCCCGATACTTGGCTTGAGGACTACCGAGTGGCTGTTCAGATTGGCGGCGGCAATGATGAGGTGGCCATGAAACACCTACCTCTTATGTTGGAGGGCTCGGCCAGAGCATGGCTGAATCAGTTGGCACCTAGCAGCATTTACACTTGGGAAGATCTTGCCCAAGTGTTTGTCAGAACATTTGAAGGAACTTGCAAGCGACCAACAGGGTTGACAGAGCTGCAGGTTTGTGTGCAAAAGTCGAATGAGACTCTGAGGGATTACATCCAGAGGTGGATCACATTGCATCACACGTGGAGAATGTATCTGATCACCAGGCAGTCTGTGCCTTCAAGGAAGGCGTTAAGAACAGAGAGCTAAGTTTGAAATTCGGTCAGACCGGGGACATGACTCTGAGTCAAATGATGGAGATTGCCACCAAATATGCCAATGGTGAAGAAGAGGATTGACTCTGGAGTGGCAAGTACAAGCCAACCGCTCATGAAACCGGGGGAGGAAACTCCAGTCGGAAGCAGAAGCGGAAAGCCGAGCCAGCTGCTCCTGGAGAAGCCTTGGCCGTGACTCAGGGAAAGTTCAAAGGGAAGCCCAAAGGATCTTGGAACCCTAAGAAGGTGAAGGACAAGGAAGGAAATGATGTGATGGATTTGCCGTGCCACATCCAGACGAAGAAAGATGAGGAGGGTAACTTCATTTACCCGAAACATACCACTCAACAGTGTCGGCTCTTGATCCAGCAATTTCAGGGGAAGCAGCCCAAGGATAAAGGAGTCGGACAAAGTTGAGGACAAAGAGGACAGTGATGAAGGATACCCCATGTCAATTCCACCCTGATGATTTTTGCTGATGTTGAAAGCAAAAGTCGATTGAAAGTTATCAACCGAGAGGTGAATATGTTGCTCCGGTAACTCCCAGTTATCTGAAATGGTCTCAGACCGCCATCACATTTGACCAGTCCGATCATCCGACACACATTTCCACCCCTGGGAGGCAAGCTTTGGTGGTCGACTCAGTCATCGAAGGCACTCGACTGACCAAAGTCTTGATGGATGGTGGCAGTGGCCTGAACATATTGTACACAGAGACGCTAAAAGGGATGGGCATTCTGATGTCCAGACTCAGTACCAGCAACATGAGTTTCCATGGAGTCATTCCTGGGAAGAAGGCTGAGTCACTCGGCCAAATTGATCTTGATGTGGTTTTCGGCGATTTAAAGCATTTCCGCAAAGAAAAGTTGACATTTGAAGTTGTGGATTTCCAGAGTGCTTATCACGCTATTTTAGGCAGGCCAGCTTATGCACGCTTCATGGCTCGACCATGTTATGTATACCTCAAATTGAAGATGCCTGGTCCCAAGGGTGTGATCACCATTACTGGCAATCGGAAAAAGGCAGAAGAGTGCTTTCAGAAGGGCTCAAAGATCGCCGATGCTCAGATAACAGTGGTGGAGCTGCAGGAATACCAGAAAACTGCAGATCCGAGTGATTTATTGCGGGCCAAGAAGCCCGCCACAGAGTCAGCGTTCCAGTCGTCCGGTGAGACGAAGCCCGTTCACATTCACCCGACCGACCCCAGTGCTGCTCCGACTCATATCTCCACAACACTCGACTCTAAATAGGAAGAAGCGCTCATCCAGTTCCTCCGTGAGAACTAGGACATCTTTGCATGGAAGCCTGTTGACATGCCGGGTGTTCCCAGGGGGCTGGCTGAGCATCGTCTACGAGTCGACTCGAAAGTGAAACCTGTCAAAGAACATCTTCGACGGTCCGCCGTCCAGAAGAGAAAGGCCATTGGCGAGGAGGTGGCTCGGCTCCTGGCAGCAGAGTTTATTCGAGAGATTTACCACTCCGAGTGGCTCGCCAATGTTGTCATGGTCCCCAAGAAGGACAAGTCACTTCGCATGTGCATTGATTTCAAACATATCAATCGGGCCTGCCCGAAAGATCATTTTCCTCTCCCCCGCATCGACCAAATAGTCGACTCGACTGCGGGATGTGAGCGCCTGTCTTTTTAGACGCCTATTCCGGTTACCATCAGATCCGTCTGTATGGACCCGACGAGATCAAAACAGCTTTCATCACTCCATTCGGGTGCTTCTGCTATGTCACCATGCCATTCGGCCTCAAGAATGCCGGAGCCACGTTCATGAGGATGATTCAGAAGTGTTTGCTCACTCAAATCAGTCGGAATGTGGAAGCATACATGGATGATATTGTGGTCAAATCACGGAAGGGTTCCGACCTGTTGACTGACCTCGCTGAAACATTTGCCAATCTCAGGAGGTATGATATCAAGCTTAATCCATCAAAGTGCACATTCGGAGTTCCTGGCGGAAAGTTACTCGGTTTTCTCGTTTCCGAACGAGGAATCGACGCCAACCCAGAAAAAGTTGGCACTATACTCCGAATGAAACGCCCTGTGCATGTGCACGATGTTCAGAAGCTTACTGGATGCTTGGCCGCTTTAAGTCGATTCATCTCTCGTCTCGGTGAAAAGGCATTGCCTCTTTACCGACTGATGAAGAAGTCAGACAAGTTCGAGTGGACTCCAGAAGCTGATGCAGCGTTTGCAGAGCTAAAAGCTCTGCTCTCCACCCAGCCGGTGCTTGCTGCCCCAATCAGCAAAGAGCCTTTGCTGCTTTACATTGCAGCCACAGGACAAGTCGTCAGTACAGTACTTACGGTCGAGCGGGAAGAAGAAGGAAAGCCTTCAAAGTTCAGCGCCCAGTATATTATCTTTCTGAAGTGTTGACCCCATCAAAGCAAAGATACCCTCATTATCAGAAGCTTGTATATGGGATTTATATGACCACGAAGAAGGTTGCTCATTACTTCTCTGATCATTCCATTACAGTCGTCAGCGACGCCCCATTATCAGAGATTCTGCACAACAGAGATGCAACTGGTCGAGTGGCAAAATGGGCGATTGAACTCCTTCCCCTTGATATCAAGTTTGAGGCAAAGAAAGCCATTAAGTCCCAAGCAGTAGCAGATTTCATCGCCGAGTGGATTGAACAGCAACTACCGACTCAAGTTCACTCGGAGCACTGGACCATGTTCTTTGATGGTTCTAAGATGCTGAATGGTTCCGGTGCTGGGGTAGTATTGGTTTCCCCCCGAGGAGATAAGCTCAGATATGTGCTCCAGATCCACTTTGATTCCTCCAACAATGAAGCAGAATACGAAGCACTTTTGTATGGGTTGCGTATGGCCATTTCACTCGGCGTCCGTCGCCTTATGGTTTATGGCGACTCAGATTTGGTGGTCAATCAGGTGATGAAGGAGTGGGAGGTCAGAAGCCCAGCCATGACTGGTTATTGGAATGCAGTGAGAAAGCTTGAGAAGAAATTTGAAGGGTTAGAGCTCCATCATATACCCCGACTGAAAAATCAAGCGGCTGATGATTTGGCAAGATAGGTTCCAAGAGAGAAGCCATTCCCAGTAATGTGTTTTTGGAACACATCCATACTCCATCAGTTCAAGAGGATCCTTTCACCGAAGAAGCTCCACAGCCAAAAAGTGTCACAGATCCGACTGAAGTTGAAGTTCCAGCGGTGCTCGACCTGATCATGGAAGCTTTGGTCATCACTCCCGGCTGGACAGAGCCGTACATCGCGTATATCCTAAGGAAAGAGCTCCCAGAGAATGAAGAAGAGGCTCGACAGATCGTCCGTCGATCCAAAGCCTTTACCGTGATAAAGGGACAGTTGTACAGAGAAAGCGCGACTGGAGTCGGTCAGAAATGTATAACGCCAGAAGAAGGTCGGATAATCCTTGACGATATCCACTCGGGGACCTGTGGTCATCATGCGTCCTCTCGGACCATTGTGGCTAAAGCATACCGAGCGGGATTTTATTGGCCAAGAGAAAATGAAATGGCAAAGGAGATAGTCGACAAGTGTGAAGGATGTCCGTTTTATTCCAACCTATCGCACAAACCCGCCTCAGCCTTGAAGACCATTCCACTCGTCTGGCCCTTCACAGTTTGGGGGTTAGATATGGTTGGACCACTGAGAACTGGCATGAGCGGCTTCACTCACTTGCTAGTAGCACTCGACAAGTTTACCAAATGGATTGAAGCTAAGCCTATCAAGAATCTAGATGCTGGCACTTCTATCAGCTTCATCAGAGAGTTGGTATTCAGATATGGAGTTCCGCACAACATCATCACTTATAATGGCTCAAACTTCGATTCCGACGAATTCAGAGCCTTTTGCGCATCTCAAGGCACACGAGTAGACTATGCTCCAGTCGCTCACCCCCAGTCAAATGGACAAGCAGAACGAGCGAATGGTCTAATTCTCAAAGGACTGAAACCCCGACTGATGCGCGATCTCAAGCACGCGGTAGGCGCATGGGTCGACGAACTTCCATCAGTTTTTTGGGGATTAAGGACCACTCCCAATCGGTCGACTGGGAGAACTCCGTTCTTCCTGGTCTATGGAGCTGAAGCAGTCCTGCCGAGTGACCTGCTTCACAATGCACCCCGAGTCGAACTCTACTCTAAAGATGAAGCAAAGCAAGCCCGACAGGACGCAGTCGACCTTCTAGAAGAAGAAAGAGAGATGGCCATGATCCGATCGACTATCTATCAGTAGGACTTGCATCGATTCCATGCTAGAAATGTGAAGAGTCGAGCCTTCCAAGAAGGAGATTTGGTCCTCCGAGTGGATCAGCAGAAGCCACACAAGCTTGCTCCTACTTAGGAAGGTCCCTTCATCGTCATCAAAGTCCTCGACGATGGAGCATACCACCTTTACAATGTTGATCGCCAGATCGACGAGCCACGAGCTTGGAATGCGGAGCTGCTCCGCCCCTTTTATACTTAAGTATTCACTCGTATGAGATGTAATAAAAGTACTTCTGTAGTTTATTTATCAAAGACAAGAGTGTTATAATTTTCCCAGTGATTGTTGTTACTTTTGTTTACATGAGAAATCCCCCAGTGGGTGGCTTAGCTGCGAATCCGTTTTGCCTAAGTTTGTAAAAAAAAATCCTGCTGAGTGGTGAGCCAGCCTCCCACTCGGGGGCTTAGCTGTAGTCCAAGTACTCGCCTAAGTGTTTAAAATCCTACTGAGTGGTGAGCCAGCCTCCCACTCGGGGGCTTAGCTGCAGTCCAAGTACTCTCCTAAGTTTAAAAAAATCCTACTGAGTGGTGAGCCAGCCTCCCACTCGGGGGCTTAGCTACAGTCCAAGTACTCGCCTAAGTGTTTAAAATCCTACCGAGTGATGAGCCAGCTTCACACTCGGAGGCTTAGTTGCAGTCCAAGTACTCGCCTAAGTATTTAATACAATGTGCGCTTTGCAAGGACGACGAGGTGCATGTCGACTGTTATCTTCTCCTTCCGAGCTACGCCACAAATACAATTTGCGCTTTGCAAGGACAACGAGGTGCAGGTCGACCGTTATCTTCTCCTTCCGAGCTATGCCACAAATACAATGTGCGCTTTGCAAGGACGACGAGGTGCAGGTCGACTGCTATCTTCTCCTTCCGAGCTACGCCACAAATACAATGTGCGCTCTGCAAGGATGACGAGGTGCTGGTCGACTGCTACCCTCTCCTTCCGAGCTACGCCACAAATACAATGTGCGCTTTGCAAGGATGATGAGGTGCAGGTCGACAGCTACCTTTTCCTTCGAAGCTACGCCACAAAAAATCCTACCGAGTGGAGAGCAAATCTCCCACTCGGGGGCTTAGCTGCAGTCCAGTACTTGCCTAAGTATATGAAAATCCTACCGAGTGGAGAGCAGACCTCCCACTCGGGGGCTTAGCTGCAGCCCAGTGCTCGCCTAAGTATATGAAAACCCTACCGAGTGGAGAGCAAACCTCCCACTCGGGGGCTTAGCTGCAGCCCAGTGCTCGCCTAAGTATCTGAAAACCCTACCGAGTGGATAGCAAACCTCCCACTCGGGGGCTTAGCTGCAGCCTAGTGCTCGCCTAATTATCTGAAAATTCTACCGAGTGGTGAGCAAAACCTCCCACTCGGACGCTTAACTGCAGTCCAGTGCTCGCCTAAGTACTTAATGTATTTCGCTCTGCAAGGGTGACGAGGCGCAGGTCGATTGGACTTTCCACCTCAGTGCTGCGTCTCAAGCGTTAAAATATATTCCGAGTGAAGAAGAAAATTCACTTGGAGGCAAATGTAAGCATATTCGATGATAAGCAAAGTTCAGATAACAGATTCAAAAGTGCTCAGGCATCAAGCCTGTAGAAGTTTATTGGTTACAAAAACCACTCGACATACCGAGGCAAATTTAAGGTGAAGCATAGAAGTTTTTTACTCCTCAGGTGGAGGACTGGAGGGCGTGACAAACTGATCCAGGTCGATTCCATCAGCAATCCGAGTGGCAGCAGCAATGAAGGTCTCCATGAAAGATTGGAAGTCATGCTTCTTGGTATTGGCCACCCTGATGGATGCCAGCTTGTCCTCTCGAGCATCCTTGCAGTGAACACATACCAGGGATAGAGCAACATCAGCACCACACCTGGCGGAAGACTTCTTCCATTCCTTCACTCGACCTGGAACGTCATTCAGTCAAGTCATTAAAGACTCGAGGTCATTTTGAAGCGTCTCTCTTGGCCAGAGTGTCGTGTCGATCCGCGACACCGCAACCTTCAGTCGAGCGAGGTAGTCCACAACACCAGCAACGCGAGATTCCAGTCGGAGCACGTTCATAGCAGCTTCGTCCTTCACTGGAGAGTTAATGGGGTCTAGGCTTGTCTCCGCTCGACTGGTTTCCTCCTCAAAGTTCTGGCAGAATTCTGTAAACACAATTCGGATTTAAGCCAGCAATTTTATGATGATCGATAATAACAAGTCAGTCGGATAGAAGGGGTTACCTTCAAGCATGAGGAATAACTTCTTGGCGAGCCCTCTTAGATAAACCTCCAGATCGTTCTTCTTCCCCACCAGTTCACTAGCTTTGTCACTCAGAGCTATCTTGTCATTCTTCAGTCGGCTGACCTCCTTGTTGGCCGCGTCGAGAGCAGCTTTCAGATTGGCGTTCTCCTGTTCAAGTTTACCGACTGAAGTCAATTTTTCTTCCACGAGCTTCATCTTGTCTGAAGCCGCTTTCTGCGCCTCGGCGAGGTCAAGGTCCTTCTTCTTCAGAGCCTCCTTCAGTTTATCTGCAAAGTGACAATGAGATCAGAATCAAGAATGGACAAAAAGATCAAGACAATCGTCAAGATTCTCACCAAACATACCTTTTGCTTCCTCCTTCGCCTTCGTGAAGTTCTCCTGGACAAGCTTCAAGTCAAGTTCGAGCTGGATATGTTTGTTCTCCAACTCAGTATAACGAGCCACAAGCTCGCAAGATTTCTGCGAAAGGTCAGTCGACAGACATCAAAGATAGGTCACTTGCAAGTGACTAAGAGAAAAAATCGTAGCATTTCTAAGACTACAGCCGAATCAAAATATTCAACAGTAGTCTCGGGGACTACACCTAGTGGGTGCACTCAGCGTGCCCCCACTGGTTCTACCAACTCGGTTCGATCAGTCGACCGAAAGAGACAGAAAGTTATGATCCTAAACCATAGCTCACTGCTAGCAGTCAGCCACGATATCATCATGATCTAAAAAAAGAGAGATGTTCTTCAGACCATAGTCGACTGCCAGCAGTCGACCATGGTCTCGGGGACTACACCCAGTGGGTGCACTCAGTCTGCCCCCACTGGTTCCATGATTCCATTTGACCAGACCGAGTGGCGAAAGTAAAGTGAAGAAGTTCAAAGTATAAAGACTATAGTCGACTGCCAGCAGTCCACCATAGTCTCGGGGACTACACCCAGTGGGTGCACTCAGCGTGCCCCCACCAATCCAAAAATTCAATCGACGCACCCAGTGGGTGTATAGATACTAAGATCTTCAGAAAGAAGAGTTTTCAGGTACCATATCCTAACAGAACAAGCGGTGATCAACTAACCTGGACATTGCTCTGAAGAGCTGAGCTTGCATCATAAGCTGCTTGGCTGGCGTCTCGGATCGCCTTCACCTGCTCCATCATGACCCCCGCCTGGCGTATAGCTTCCTTAGCAGCACCTGCTTGGTCCTCTGGGACGTGGTGTGTGGCGAAAAGGGAAGGCGGATCAGCACTCGACGACGAAGGGCGAGCACTCGTCAGCGGCACAGCAAAGGACACGGTAGTCCGAGTGACGTTGCCTCCCTCCGGAGCCAGCGTCTCAGGTGCTGATACAACCTGAGCAGTCTTGCCAGCAGGCGCTTTCTTGTTCCTCCTCTGCCTCAGTGGCTCCTCATCGTCATCATCAGGGAGATCAATGACATGAGCTGGAGCTACAGGAAAGATTCAAAGTTAAAAATGAAGATCCAATCGACCAAAAGCGAAACTACAGAGATCATACCAAGGTTGGAGGTGGCAGCATCTTCCATTTCTTGGTCCTCGTTCCTGGCTGAGGTCTCGGAGGTAGCAGCACTGCAGATTCCAGAAATCAGTCAGTTAGCCAACGAGTCGACCAAGAGTTTATTCATGAAAAATAAGAAAACACAAGTTCTGCTATTACCCGGAAATAGTGGGAATCACCATCCTCATCTTCGGCAGGGCCTTCGTCGGCTTTGATGATGTCGCTCGAGGTTGCTTCGACGCTTTCTCAGTCGGCGCCGGAGAGGTCGTCCGAGGGCGTTTCGTCGACTGCCCAACAGGCACAGTCGCCTTGCCATGCTCAACTGCGGGGTCATGGGCGAGCTTGGATCGCCTTTCAGTACGGGGAGGGTCGACTTCCTCCTCCTCCTCCTCTTCACCAGAGCTGTCGTCTTCTTCATCTTCCTCACCGTCAGATTGCCACTCCTCCTGACTTTCACCTCTGCTCCCCTCCTCCTCCTCGATCTGTTCTTGTGCCCCGTTGGGCATCGAGTACATTTCAGTAGTGGCCTAGAAGTCAACAAACAAGACAAAAAGATAGTCGACTGAATTCTAGCAAAACAGAATGAAGGAAGCAAGATCACAGTCGGAGATTCATAATTGGACCTTGTCTGGCTTGTATGATTGGTCGAGTGGAGGGATCCTCCTGGCTCCTCGGGGCTTGTCCTTGTTCCCTGTGATGGTAGTCATCCACCTCTCTAGTGTGGCATCCTCGACCTCCTCCGAGTGGACCCAAGTGGTGTCTTCAGTGCCAGAATACATCCACATCGGATGGTCTAGATATTGAAGTGGCTAGATGCATCGTCGAAGGAAAACCTCCAAAAGATCCATGCTAGTCACCCCGTCACGGATGAGCTGGACTACACGCTCGACCAGCACCTTAACCTGAGCCTTCTCCTCCGGGACCACCTTCAGAGAGGACGGCTTGCTCACTCGATCCATGGAGAAAGGAGGGAGTCTAGTCGACTGCCCTGGCATCGGCTGGTCTTGGTAGTAGAACCAGGTCGACTGCCACCCTCGGACCGACTCAGGAAGGACCATGGCTGGAAAAGAACTTTTACCCCTCATTTGAACCCCAAGACCCCCACACATCTGAATCACTTGGGTTTTCTCGTAACTCGGATTGGCCTTTTTCACCGTCTGGGAGCGACAGGTGAAAATGTGTTTGAAAAGGCCCCAATGCGGCCGACAACCCAAGAAATTCTCACACAAGGACGCAAAAGCAGTGAGATACACCATGGAGTTGGGTGTGAAGTGGTGGAGTTGTGCCCCAAAGAAGTTCAGAAATCCCCGAAAGAAAGGGTGGGGTGGCAAAGAAAACCCACGGTCAACGTGAGTGACTAAGAGGACACACTCACCCTCCTGAGGCTGCAGCTGCCACTCCTTCCCTGGGAGCCTCGCTGATCCATGAGGGATCAGTCCTTCATTGGCCAGGTCGTCAAGATATTTCTGGCAGATGGTCGAGCGGATCCAGTCGCCCTGGATCCAGCCCTGCGGTAGACCGGCCCGCGACGAGGATCCGCCCCGACTGGTCGCCCTTCCCTTCGCCTTCGCCATCGCCTTCTTCGCCCGCTCCAAAGCCGCCGTCTTCTCCTTCACTATCGTCGCCGGTGAAGCACGAACAGAGCAGCGGTGCTGGGATGGTGGCGAACGCAACGGATGAATCTGAGGAAGAGGGAGAGGAAAATGAGGGCACACTGTTCAAAAACCCCCGTCCGACGCCTTATATGGGGTTGCTTCTGAGTGACTGACTGGTAGGCCCGGACGATCCTGTCAAATCCCACAATAGTCGCGTGCACGATACGTGGCGAAAAAGGTGGCATGGAGATCGAGGCGTTCCTGCCTTATCCCATCCGAGTACCGCGGCATCCTCCACCTCGCGTGCTTCCCGAAATTCAGATCCCGCTAAATCCGCGAACAGCAGGGCAACTTGTCAGACTGGAGATTTCCTCCGATCCGTCGCTCGGAGATCTCCAAGTACAGAGAAGTCACTCGACAGATACAAAGAATGGGTCAAGGCGACTGAAAAAGAAGTTGATGCCGTCACCTAAGGTCATTGATCCAGAACAAGACATACTCATAGCACGAAAAACGGGTCGGAAGAATTCTCAACTCCTTCCTCACTCAAACCTCGATCCATTCGGGGGCTAATGATGAAGCCATGTACCTAGGGTAGGGTCATGGACCTGTCCAAGGTACCCTCCCCAAGGACATCTCTAGAAGAAACTACCTTTCAGTCGACCTGGGAGGATTTCACTCGACGGACTCGAAGACACTCGACCATGAAGCCACTCACTCGACCACCAGGAGATCTAGAGACACTTTGCACACAAATGGTATGTCATTAAGTAGTCTTTATGGTCATGATAGCACTTTATGTATGCCGTTACCAGTAACGCCAGACCTTAATGTACCTTAAACCCTGCATAACTGAGGGCCGGAGGGGTCTGGCGGACTCTATATAAGCCACCCCCCCTCCTCAGTGTAAAGGGTTCGCACCTTTGTAACTCATACGCATATAATCCAGTCGACCGCCTCCGGGCTCTGAGACGTAGGGCTATTACTTCCTCCGAGAAGGGCCTGAACTCGTAAATCTCTTGCGTATACAACTACTCCATATCTAGGATCTTGCCTCTCCATACCTACCCCCTATTCTACTGTCAGGCTTAGAACCACAACATGCATGACCAAGGAAACTTCTTATACCTTTAATGTCTTTAGGACACGACATCTTTTCAATAGCATCAACTTTAGCTTTATCAACCTCAATACCTCTTTCAGAAATTTTATGCCCCAAGACAATACCTTCATTAACCATAAAGTGGCACTTCTCCCAATTCAAAACAAGATTAGTTTCTTCACATCTCTGCAAAACTCGGTTAAGGTTGCTCAAGCAATCATCAAAAGAAGATCCATAAATGGAGAAATCATCCATGAAAACCTCAAAAATCGTTTCACAAAAGTCAGAGAATATAGCCATCATGCATCTTTGAAAGGTAGCAGGTGCATTACATACACCAAAGGCATACATCTATAAGCAAAAGTACCAAAAGGGTAAGTAAAAGTGGTCTTTTCTTGATCCTCTTTTGACACAGGTATTTGAGAGAAACCAGAGTAACCATCTAGAAAGCAAAAATGTGTATGTTTGGATAATCTTTCTAGCATTTGATCAATAAAAGGCAAAGTGTAATGATCCTTTTTAGTAGCTTTATTTAATTTGTGGAAATCAATTACCATACTATAACTTGTAACAATTCTTTGCGGGGTCAATTCATCTTTATCATTAGGAGCGATAGTAATACCTCCCTTCTTAGGGACACAATGGACAGGACTTACCCACTGACTATCAGCAACGGGATAAATTATACCTGCCTCCAGGAGCTTTAGTATTTCTTTTCTTACCACTTCTTTCATCTTAGGATTTAACCGTCATTGGTGATCAACAACCGGTTTAGCGTCTTTCTCCAATTTTATTTTGTGTTGGCATAAAGTGGGACTAATGCCCTTAAGATCATGAAGAGTATATCCAATAGCAGCACAGTGCTTCTTCAGAGTTTTCAATAATTTCTCCTCTTCTTCCTCTGAAAGGTTAGCACTAATAATAACAGGATATATCTTCTTTTCATCAAGATAAGCATATTTAAGAGTATCTGGTAGTGGTTTAAGCTCAAACTCGGGATCATCCTTGGGTGGTGTAGGATCCCCTAGAATTTCAACAGGTAAGTTGTGTTTCAAAATAGGAATTATCGTCAAGCTAGTTTTCATCACGCTCATGTGATTCGCGTTCGTTACTTTGATAATTTGATATGTGGGTGGACCAGTGCTTGGCTACTGTCCTTTCTTGGACAAGCATCCCACTTATGATTAACCCCTATTGCAAGCATCCTCAACTACAAAAGAAGTATTAAGGTAAACCTAACCATAGCATGAAACATATGGATCCAAATCAGCCCCTTACGAAGCAACTCATAAACTAGGGTTTAATCTTCTATCACTCTAACAACCCATCATCTACTTATTACTTCCCAATGCCTTCCTCTAGGCCCAAACAATGGTGAAGTTTCATGTAGTCGACATTCACATAACACCACTAGAGGAAAGACAACATGCATCTCATCAAAATATCGAACGAATACCAAATTCACATGACTACTTATAGCAAGACTTCTCCCATGTCCTCGGGAACCTTCGTAACTACTCACAAATCATATTCATGTTCATAATCGGAGGGATATCAATATGCAATAAGGATCTGAACATATGATCTTCCACCAAATAAACCAACTAGCATCAACTACAAGGAGTAATCAACACTACTAGCAACCCACAAGTACCAATCTGAGCTTTTGGGACAAAGATTGGATACAAGAGATGACCTAGGGTTTGAGAGGAGATGGTGCTGGTGAAGATGTTGATGGAGATTGACCCCCTCCCGATGAGAGGATCGATGGTGATGATTTCCCCATCCCGGAGGGATGTTTCTCTGGCAGAACAGCTCCGCCGGAGCCCTAGATTGGTTCCGCCAAGGTTCCGCCTCATGGCGGCGGTGTTTCGTCGCGAGAACTTGCTTATGATTTTTTCCAGGGTAAAAGACCTCATATAGCAGAAGATGGGCACCGGAGGCCTGCCAGGTGGCCCACGAGGCAGGGGGCACGCCCAGGGGGGTAGGGCGCGCCCCCACCCTCATGGACGGTGGGTGGCCCCCCTCTGGTATTTTCTTCGCTCAGTATTTTTTATTAATTCCAAAAATAACTTCCATGGAGTTTCAGGACTTTTGGAGTTGTGCAGAATAGGTCTCTAATATTTGCTCCTTTTCCAGCGCAGAATTCCAGATGCCGGCATTCCCCCTCTTCATGTAAACCTTGTAAAATAAGAGAGAATAGGCATAAGTATTGTGACATAACGTGTAATAACAACCCATAATGCAATAAATATTGATATAAAAGCATGATGCAAAATGGACGTATCAGATAGGCATAAAGACTAGTCTTACGGCTTAATTCCCATGTACATGGGGGAACTGGGATCACTAAGTTGACCCCGAATGAACTTGGATTTTCTGATGATTTTTTGCTTCTCTGTTACAGGCTTGCGTGATCCCTTGGCAGGCAAGTCATGAAATTCATCGTACTCGTCCTCATCGGCAACATCATCAACACCCAGTACCCCCCTCTTCCCATGCATCACTACATGGCCGTTCTTATGCAAAGAGTCTTCCGCAAAGAAAATCTGTGTAGCATCACTGGCAAGAATGAACGGGTCCGCGTGATATGCCATCGTTGTCCTGTTAACACAGGTCTTCCTGTAATGATCAACCTTTACTTGACCAAGAGGGATCCATGAGCACCTGAATAATGCCACATTAGCTTTCACATAGTCAAGCTCCCAAATCTCTTTGATGGTTCCATAGTATACCCTTTTATCATCTTCATCTACAGTCATGCATTCTATTCGGACAGAGCTGTTCTGATATGAGGTCTTCTCGTCACGTTCATCAGTGCAGAACATGTATCCATTTGTCATATGCTTGGTACGTCAACATTGTAGGTGATGGCTTTTGTGCCAACCATGTAGCAATGTCATTGATGGATCCTTGTGCCAAACGCTTCTTCAGCCATTCGACGTAGTTCTTAGTGTGCTCCTTCATCTCCACATCTGATGAAGGCACCATTGGTAAGAAGATTTGGTGTATCTCCGCCAAGTGTTCTTCGACGTAAGCGGTGAGAACTGGGCTGTTAAGCAGTACCGTCAAATGGGCTTTCTTTGCCAATTCTCTGGGTGCAGCCATTTGCGTGCCAGCAAGGACGGGCTTACCTTTTAGCCTTCTCTCGTGGCAAGAGAGGGGCAAACCTATAGGTCGTTGTTTCATGTATTCGGTGCAAAACTCAACCACCTCCTCTGTGGTATAACCTTGTAGGATGCTTGCCTCTGGATGGTTTCGGTTCTGACAAAAGCGCTTCAATATTCCCATGAACTGCTTAAAGGGATACATGTTGTGAAGAAACACATGACCACAATACTTTATCTCGTCGATAAGGTGCACAGTGAGATGGACCATGACATCAAAGAATGACGATGGGAAAAACATCTCTAGGTTGCACAATATTCTTGCAATATCATATTGCATATGATCTAGCTCTTCAGGATCTACAACTTTCTGCCATAGTTGGTTGAAGAAATCACAGAGCTCAATGAGTATGTTCCTTATATCTTTGTCCAACAGATTCCTTATGGCCACCGGGAGGATTTGTGTCAACATTATATGGCAATCATGTGACTTCATGTGTCCCAACTTTATTTTACCTGAGCTCACATCCATGAGACTTCTGATGTTTGCGGAGTAGGAAGAGGGTGTCTTAACTGACAACAAATAGGTGAAGAACTGTGTTGCTTCTTTTGTACTGAAATTGTAACTCCGACGAGCGTTGATGAATTTGTCATAATCTTTTGCTTCACTCTTGCCTTTTGATTGATTAGCAAGCATATCGAGCCATGAACCCTCACCATCCTTTCTTTTACCTTTAATCTTGAGCAGAGTACCAAGGATGCTTTCACATACATTCTTACCTACAAGCATGACATCGATGCAGTGACGTACACATAGAATCTCCCAGTAAGGTAATTTCAGAACACCGATTTCTTCTTAAACAATTGACCCTTGGGTGTTAGTTTCACCGTCTTAGCGTGATTCTTGCCAAGCACAACAGTAATTTGTTTAGCCATGTTGTGGACCACCTCCCCATCATACGGTCTTGGGCCCACTTCTAGCTCTGCCGTACCATCGAATTCAGCTTTCATCTTTCGGTATGGGTGATTTTTCCGTAAGAACCTACGATGATGCAAATACACGGTTTTCCACGAGTTGGGAAATCTTCTGCTAGCTATCCTATCCATGCATGTGACACACCCTACATCTCCCTTTGTTTTTTGCCCCGATGTGTTGCCTAATGCCGGCATATCTTGAATGGTGTGCACCAGCATCGGATGTAGATCGAAAATATCCTTTTTGTAAGCATCGTAACATTTTACAGCAGGTGCATCTATCCACACTGTTAGCAGCTCTTCTACCAGTAGCTGAAAGTAAATGTCGATGTCATTTCTAGGTTGCTTTGGGCCTTGGATAATCATTGACATCGTAATGTATTTTTTCTTCATACACAACCAAGGAGCTAGTTTATATATGCACAGAAGCACCGGCCATGTGTTGTGATTGGTGCTCATATCACCAAAAGGATTCATCCCGTCAGTACACTCCCAGAGCCTTATACTTCTAGGATCCTTGGAAAAGTCTTCAAACTTGTTGTCGATTAATTCCCACTGAGCTCCATCTTTCGGGTGCCTCGTATACTTATCCGCAATTCGCTCAGCATGATGCCACCGCAATCTCTTTGCCTCTCTAGGGTTTGCAAACAATCGCCTCAACCTTGGAATTAAAGGCAAGTACCAAACAACCTTGAACGGGATTCTATCTTGATCTCGTCGTCCAATTTGTACTTGTCCTTTGCTCTCATGCGCTTGTATCATGCATGCTTGCATTCGGGACATGCACGCAAATCTTTGTACTCACCATGGTACAATATACAATCATTCACACAAGCGTGTATCTTCCGTACTTCAAGTTCCAATGGGCAAACAATTTTCTTCGCTTCCTTCGTGCTACTGGGGAGCACATTATCTTCTGGAAGAATTTCTTTGAAAATACCTAACATCTCTGTGAAGCCCTTGTTTGATAGACCATTTGCTTCTTTAAATCTAAGAAGCGCCAGGGTGGCACTCAACCTGGAATATTTCTTTTTGCAACCTGGATACAATTCTTTCTTGGAGTCTGCATCAATGGTTGGCATATCCTTATACCCAATAATATCCTTGTCCGGGCCCTCGAAATCTGCAATCATAGTAGCAAAATCTAGCATATCAAGATCGTCATCATCTGCATAGACGTCTTGGTTTTCTAGTGGGCGTTTCGGCTTTTCGGTGTTCCATTGGTAGCTTGACGCCTATGCCCCGATGTTAGATTCAACATCCATGTGACACTGATTGGGGTTTGGCATCTCGCAGCCCTGGGTATCTTCATCCATGACCTCGTCTTCTCCGTGTCTTGTCCAACATGTATATCCATCCATGAATCCCCGAGAGACTAAGTGCCACTGGACATCTGCAACTACACGTGACTCTGTATTGGCACAATCAGCACATGGACATAGGATGTAATCTGCATCATGAATTCTCCTCTTTGTACTTTCAGCCAAATTCATGAACCCTGTCACGCCACTGATAAAATCTGCGGTATTCCGATCCTTCATCCATTCAGATCGTTCCATCTGCACCACACGAATGGTAATTAAAAAAACAACATTGATACACGAATTAACTGCTGCCCAATGATGCATGCATAAATCACTAGGATTTATTTTCATAATTACTAAGGGTGCTCCACATTGTTATCCAGACGTGCAATGACAAAAACCATGGCCAGTCAATTTACACTTAGAGAACTAGTACAACACTACCCTTAGGAATTGGACACCTTAATTAAGCCACTCATGAAAAGAATACCTTAATTAAGTAGCCGCGTGGCGACCTCCACCCAGCAGACAGAGAAGCGCGATGCGGTGGCACGCCGAGATAGCAGGGTCGAGGAGCAAAGCATAGTGCGGCTGCCGCCTGAAGTTCGACCTCCACTATCCCGCCATCAACCGTGATGGATGTGCTCGAGTCACGCCACCGCCGACCTCGACGGCTGAGCTCCTCCTATCTCCCGCCGTAGACCGAGAATTGACCTCCTATGACGCCGCCACCGCCCACCGACCGAGGATTGACCTCTTCTCCGGTCGCCCTTGCCTAGGCCACCGCCGCCATCTCTAGATGCATACTAGCTGTTTTTTTACGGATATCCATAGAGCGGCTATTTACACGGTATCACTGTAACTCAATTATATGTACATGGTAGTACATCACATACGGTTATGTAACAGCAACCGTGTCTCACCTACGTTGTCTTCTCACACGGTTTGGTGCACAAATCATGTGTGACGTTGTAATACTTGACACAAACGACATGTATAAACAGTGTGCCGTATACTCCAACATATAATGCCATAAGTAGTTCCCGACCGTTAGCTTATCCCCACAGTTTCCCCATTTCCCCCAAATCCCTACATAGCCTCCAAATTCCCTCTCGTAGAGTTGACATTGGGGGAATGCGAGCGAGTGGTGCTGATGGTTTCGGTGCGGCTACTCCTGCTCGTATCGCCGCCACGACGGCGGTTGCCGCCGAGCACTTGCCTAAGGTCATCAGAAGGCAGGTGTACTACGGATCTGAATCGTCCTGTCAGGTTCCAATCTATATCCGATCTTTTTTAGCATGTCCAAAGTAGCTCATTGCTGAATCCATCCAGAATTGAACCCCCCCAGGAAAGCGATCTGCCACCGGATCCGGAGCATGACTCTAGACTCCCGCAACACGAGTTCGACTCCGAGTTTTGCGCCACCGAGAAGTACCAAAAGCTGAGTTGTGTGCACGGGCACACTCCCGCTCGATGTGTATGCACGGAGGGATTCGACATTGGCAGGTGGTTTCTTAGTTGCCCCTTAGAGGTTAGTGCTAAGTTCATCATTTTAGTTGAGTTAATGCCACCACTCATCCTGAATACTATTGAACATTGGCAGGGATATGAGGCTTGTGCCTTTGCTAACTGGTTGGATGAAGAATGGCATGGCAGGGCTCGGAGTGTTATCACCAAGCTCGCAGAAGATAACGTTAAGCTGAAGAAGAAACTGGCAGATCTGGAATGTACAATTAGTACGATGAAGCAAGAAAGAATCAATCACAGGCAACAGATGAAAGCAAGAGACAAGAAGGAACTAGCATGTGTAGTTGTGGTTTTCGCATTAGCCATGTTCTATCCGTTGTTTGCAATGATGATTAGGGGTTTTGTTTGACAGTATTGCTAAAGCACATCTAGATGTGCTCTAAGTAATGCACATCTAGGTCCTATGCCATTGATGTTACGCGAAGATTCGTGTAGATATTTTTCTTTGTCTTTTTTCTTTTCCTTTCTAGTTTGATTATTACTGGCTTTATCAATAAGAAGAGCTCAATGTATTGCTTGCCAATTGTCCTACTCCGTTCATACCGTTACCGGTGCATAATCCCAAAACTCGTTCCTTGTTTTTGTCCTAACAAAGGAAACTAGCCAAATAGCCAATAGGAGTCATGTGCAACCCCGGGAATTTGGAGCCACTAGGTACAAATAATTGCGGTTGATTATATCAGCGGTTAGATAATACGTCAACCCCTGCTTCAATTCCTCCCCCATCCCCGCCCAAAAAAAACCCCGCTTCAATTGGCAGTTCCTCTTCTCTGCATACCCCGCTTAAGTGTCCACCATCTTCATCATCCCCGGAAGGCTGTGATACACACTGGCACACACTCTACAGCCATGTCGAGCGACAACGAGGACGGCAATTCGGCCAGCAGTCTGGCACCTGATGATAGGTCAACATCGGAATCATCCCGCTCGTCTTCCATGAGTCTGGCGTTGAGCCCAGACCTCGATTATATCCGATTCATGGAAAGGACGCCACCTCCAGAGTCGTTAGACGACAACCAGATGAAGGAGGAGCCGTCGGAGGACAAAGAAGAGGACAACGATGATGAGGAGGAGGAATGGTCGAACAGGGAGGAGGAGGACAACGACAGCAATGGCGATGACAATGGCGGCGGCGATGAAAAGCTAACGGTCAACGGCAAGAAGCGTCCTCGCCAAGCCGATGTCACGAGGCCATCCAACAACAACAACAACAAGAAGAAGAAGGACTAAATTAAGCAGATTGTATATATCTCTGTTTATCCTGTCAATCTCATCGCAGACGGTTAGTAATATGGATTCGACTGAGATCTTCTACATTATCACCCACATGTTGGTTTGTTGAACTGTGTGCCCTAACAAACAAACAATTCACAAAAAAAGACCGTATGGGTTGTCTATAATGATCGCACACAATTCTGATTACCGATTGATAACCCACAAGTGTAGGGGATCGCAACAGCTTTCGAGGGTATAGTATTCAACCCAAATTTATTGATTCGACACAAGGGGAGCCAAAGAATATTCTTGAGTATTAGCAGTTGAGTTGTCAATTCAACCACACCTAGATAACTTAGTATCTACAGCAAAGTATTTAGTAGCAAAAGTGGTATGATAATAAAGGTAATGGTAGCAAAAGTAATGTTTTGGGGTTTTGTAGTAGTTGTAACAATAGCAACGGAAAAGTAAATAAGCGAAGAACAATATGTGAAAAGCTCGTAGGCAATGGATCAGTGATGGATAATTATGTCGGATGTGATTCCTCATGTAATAGTTAGAACATATGGTGACATAGAACTAGCTCCAATTCATCAATGTAATGTAGGCATCTATTCCGAATATAGTCATACGTGCTTATGGAAAAGAACTTGCATGACATATTTTGTCCTACCCTCCCGTGGCAGAGGGGTCCTAGCGGAAACTAAGGGATATTAAGGCCTCCTTTTAATAGAGAACCGGAACAAAGCATTAGCACATAGTGAATACATGAACTCCTCGAACTATGGTCATCACCGAGAAGTATCCCGATTATAGTCACTTCGGGGTTGTCGGATCATAACACATAATAGGTGACTATAGACTTGCAAGATAGGATCTAGAACACACATATATTCATGAAAACATAATAGGTTCAGATCTGAAATCATGGCACTCGGGCCCTAGTGACAAGCATTAAGCATAGCAAAGTCATAGCAACATCAATCTTAGAACATAGTGGATACTAGGGATCAAACCCTAACAAAACTAACTTGATTACATGGTAAATCTCATCCAACCCATCACCGTCCAGCAAGCCTACGATGGAATTACTCACGCACGGCGGTGAGCATCATGAAATTGGTGATGGAGGATGGTTGATGATGACGACGGCGACGAATCCCCCTCTCCGGAGCCGTGAACGGACTCCAGATCAGCCCTCTCGATAGAGATTAGGGCTTGGCGGCAGCTCCGTGTCGTAAAACGCGATGAAACTTTCTCTTTGATTTTTTTCTCCCCGAACGTGAATATATGGAGTTGGAGTTGAGGTCGGTGGAGGTCCAGGGGGCCCATGAGATAGGGGGGCACGCCCCCACCCTCGTGGATAGGGTGTGGGGCCCCTGGTCTTGATTCTTTCGCCAGCATTTTTTATATTTTCCAAAAAGTCCCTCCGTGGATTTTCAGGACATTCTGAGAACTTTTCTTTTCTACACATAAAACAACATCATGGCAGTTCTGCTAAAAATAGCGTCAGTCCGAGTTAGTTTCATTGAAATCATGCAAGTTAGAGTCCAAAACAAGGGCAAAAGTGTTTGGAAAAGTAGATACGTTGGAGACGTATCACCGACCTGTTTGCCGGGTATCACACACATCTTGTTACGCTGAATCATTTGTGTCCACCTCAATCATTGCAAACGGTTCATCGGAGCGAACTGTATGCCGTATATCGCACACACATTGATATGGCTGCCTGTTTCTGTTCTTTTTCCTCATCGCAAACAGTTCTGCTGGATCAACCGTATGCCCAACATCGCACACGCAAGTAAAATCTGAACCGTGTTTGATGCACCTGTCATCGCAAACGTTTTGCACCTTTTTTGACGGTTCTTTTATGCCACCGTTTGTGATTATTCTATCGCACACAGTTTCACCAAAGGGTCTCTGATGATAGTGTCGCGTTAGCAGCATCCTGCAGTAGTGTTATATCAGTATAGTAAACCACAAAAATTCAGCAGTGAGTGCAATCTGAGAAATGTACCTTCGGAGAGCAATGGACAAGCCTTATGTTTTAAAAGCAACCATCACATAGTATTTTCAATGGCTCATAAGCTTTTAGTTCTTCACTTAACTTGATCTTGTACTGCACCCTTAATGATACCAAGCAAATGTAATTGTTCCTTGCTCCAACTGGACATTGTATGTCAAACAGTACTCTTGGTTTAAAACCAGGTGTGCAAAAATTATATGAACATGCAAAAGTAACCATTCTTAAAGTAATACCATATAAAATAGAAGAACATGAAAATGAATACAACACATTCAATAACTTTGTTATCGTCTGAATTAAACCATCGTATAGAATGTCACTCCTGAACTATTATCATTCTGAAGCATATCCTAGGGACAAAATGAACTGGTCATATAGAAGAATACCAGATGAAAACTAAACAAAAATGTAAACCAGATGAGTATTGGAGATATCTTATATGGACCGTGAGGTATTACTTAGGCAAAGATGTAGTTTTTTGACGCATCTTCTGTATGAACCGTCCACTATGAAAGCTCCTGTCAGGTACATCTGAATGGAACTTATCCAAATAAAAGGTAAGAAAACATAGATGTATCCACAAGTTTCGCACAGCAAAATGCAACACAAGTTGCAGAAATATTCAAGAGAATAAGACTATAAGGTACTGTCTAGTCCTCTAAAGGAAGAGTTGCACAAATAAGAGTATAATAAGGTACTTTTTATAATGAAAACACGATGTCCTAACTGGCATACAAAAGTTGGAGAGATTGAATCACACTAATGGTGCATCTATGCACTCTAGGATCCAAATCTTTAGCTAGCCCTCGTGCATAACCAACTAACACATTGGGGATAAGATAGATGCTTATTGGATGAAATTTCATCAAGAAACCACGTCCAACACACAATACTTCAAAGTTCAAACCAAGCAACAAGTTTCAAAATAATATGGCCCATGGGGATCGAGTGGGAGGTAACCGGGGCTCACCTTCTATTGCGGTGGAAACTGACGCGGTGGCCACGACAACAGACATGGGTTACCGCCGAGACGGCTGCGACAGGGGACAACAAGGATGAAGGTAGCTGGACATCCGCATCCTGCGCTTCACCACACCATTTATCTTGAGTTACCGGAGGCAGCGGGTGCAGTAGAGTTGGCGGGGAAGATCGACGAAATCGTCCAGATTAGCGGCGGCTAGGGGCACGGCGGCGGCGACAATTCTTGAGGAGAGAAAAATGGATCGTAGCAAGAGATGCAGAGGGAGGCAGCACTGGCGTGTTATGCACCAGCAAATGAACCCAGCACCTGATGAGGATACAGACCTAGGGTAGGGTCATAGGCCTGGCCTATACGTCCTACCCAAGGTCACTACCCTAGAAGATAAGAAGTCCAAGAGGCAGCAAGAGACCCCCAGTCGAAGATGTCGAGTGCAATCCACTCGACATTCATGTCACTCGGGAGTCCTCCTACCTACTATCACTCGACCATCCAGAGAATCACTCCACCTATCGAAGACCAGGAGTCACTCAGCATTACAACGGGCAGGCGTTCACTCCGTAGTCTTTAAGGTCATTAACAACACTTAAGGTTGGCGTTACCAGTAACGCCCTCACTTTATGTACATTAAGTCCCTTGTAATGGAGGGCGATGGGGGTCCTGGCGTACTCTATATAAGACACCCCCTCCTCTGGCACAAGGGTTCACACCCCCTATAACATCACACATATAATCCAATCGACCGCCTCCGGGCACTGAGACGTAGGGCTGTTACTTCCAGCGAGAAGGGCCTGAACTCGTAAACCTCGTGTGGACACCTTCACCATAGCTGAGATCTTGCCTCTCCATACCTACCCTCCTTTCTACTGCCAGTCTTAGAACCACGACAGTTAGCGCCCACCATGGGGCCGGTGTCTTAGCGACTTGTTGGTGAAGTTGCAAGTTTTTCCGATCATCATCATCATGGTTTCTGGTGGCGGATTGGCTGAGGGCCGCGAGATCCGTCTTGGCGCGCTTGTTTTCGTCACCGACGACTCCGCGTGGCTTCAGGAAGCTCCCCTTGACATTGAGTCACTCCCCGTCCGAGGGGCGATGCACTTTTGCGCGTGCATTCGCGGCGTCCTTCTCCGGCAGCCGTCGACTCAGTATCGGTCGGCTCCGATGGTGTCCTCCCTCCCCGTTGTTCGCCGCCGCAAGTGATCCGGTCGATCGCGGCTTCAGCGGTGGGTGAAACACGTGGTGGCTCGCCGTTCGGACACCCATCAAGTCGCGGCAGTCGAGCCCGACGAAACTCTCCACGGCCTGTTCGATCTGTCGACTGGCTCCATGGAGACCGCATCCGAGTGCGATAGCAGCGACCCTGCGGCTAAAGTCTTGATGGTCAATGGACCGCGTGGTCCGCCTGGTTTCCGTCATGAAGACATCGAAGATGGTGGCGGCGATCCGTCGCGCGTCCATGAGGAATACCATCCCGAACCCCTTTCTTCGCAGCAGAGGGAAGAACTTCGTTGCTGCAACATGGATGCACTCCACACGCCCATCGTTAGGGAAACCCCCGAGGCTCGAGCCTTGGAAGAGGTGTGTCTGGCTAATTTGGCTAAGCGCACACTGGAGAACCTTCAGTGCGCTCTCGACGAGCGCGCTCGGGAGCGGGTCCCTGAGTCCAGTCGACGGTAGCTTTCCCACCTTCGCCTAAGGTATATCGTACTCTGATTCAGAACCTCACAGCTGTGGCCTGAATAGCAGAGTCAATCCAACCTTCCTAGTCGGAGGCTGGCAGAGGGTTGATGCAGATCCGGGCCTTGCTCCGAGCAGCAGGAGAGTAGAACACAGCAGTGTCTCAGTCGCGGAATAGGATTCACAGCAGATCTGTTGTAGCGGATACAGTTCAGTCGGCCCACAGCCCAAGATCGCCCCTGCGGTGTGAGGGCCGTGGACAGTATGATCATCGGCTCGACCGCGACAATCGTCGTCGAGTGCCTATGCCTCCTCCGAGGAGTGCGTCATATGTGCCTCGGCAGAACAATGATAGACGCCGTCACAGTGGCGAGCGCAGAGCACCAGTCGGCCCAAGAGAGCCGGGCTTCGATGCGAGATCCATCCTAGTTCAGGGTCTAGTCGACCGGAATAGAGCGCAAAGGGAAGACCCTGGCAGAGATCGTCCAAGTGGCAGCAGAGTGCATGTTTCCGGTCCAGAGTGTTTTAGCAGAGCCATCAGGGCGGCAATGATTCCTCCCAACTTCAGGTTGGTGACCGGAGTCAGTAAGTTCACCGGCGAATCCAAGCCTGAAACATGGCTTGAGGATTACCGAGTGGCTATGTAGATTGGCGGTGGAAACGATGAAGTAGCAATGAAACATCTTCCTCTGATGTTGGAAGGGTCAGCCCAAGCGTGATTGACTCAGTTAGCTCCAGGCAGTATATACAGTTGGGAAGAGCTGGCTCGAGTGTTCGTCAGAACTTTTGAGGGCACTTGCAAGCGACCAGCAGGATTGACCGAGTTGCAACATTGTGTGCAGAAGCCGAGTGAGACTTTGAGAGATTTCATTCAGAGGTGGACCACTTTGCATCACACCGTTGAAAATGTATCAGAGCATCAAGCGGTGTGTGCCTTCAAGGAAGGCGTCAAATACCGAGAGTTAGTCTTGAAGTTCGATAAGACTAGAGATATGACTCTGACTCGGATAATGGAAATAGCCACCCGGTACGCTAACGGAGAAGAAGAGGATCGACTCCGTAGCGGAAAGAGTAAGCCAGTCGGCCAAGAGGCCGGTGGAGGTAATTCCAGTCGGAAACAGAAGCGTAAGGCTGAGCCCGCAGCACCCGGTGAGATTGCAGCAGTGGCTCAAGGAAAGTTTTAGGGAAAACCTAAAGGGCCCTGCCCCCCTAAGAAGGTAAAGGACCAAGCGGGGAATGATGTGTTGGATTTGCCATGTCACATCCACACAAAGAAAGACGAAGAGGGTAATCTGATCTACCCTAAGCATACCACTCGACAATGTCGACTCCTGATCCAACAGTTCCGAGAAAAACAGCCCGATGAGAAGGAGAAAGAGTCGGACAAAGATGAGGATGAAGAGGAAGACGATAGTTATCCCAAGGTCAATTCCACCCTCATGATTTTTGCTGATGTTGAGAGCAAGAGTCGGTTGAAACTTATCAATAGAGAAGTGAATATGGTCACTCCGGTGACGACGACCACATACCTGAAATGGTCTCAGACAGCCATCACATTCGACTAGTCTAACCATCTTGCTCGTGTAGCCACCCCCGGGAGGCAAGCATTGGTGGTCGACCCCGTGGTCGGAGGCACTAGACTGACTAAAGTGCTGATGGATGGTGGTAGCGGTATGAATATTCTTTATGCTGAAACCCTGAAGGGGATGGGCATTCCGATGTCCAAACTTAGCGAGAGCAATATGAGTTTCCATGGTGTTATCCCTAGAAAGAAAGCTGAATCACTCGGCCAGATCGTTCTCGACGTGGTTTTCGGTGATTCCAAGCATTACTGTAAGGAAAAGTTGACATTTGAAGTCATGGATTTCCAGAGTGCTTATCATGCCATTCTGGGTAGGCCTGCCTACGTACATTTTATGGCTCGACCATGATACATGTACCTATAGTTAAAGATGCCTGGCCCCAAAGGTGTGATCACAGTTACTAGCAATCGACAGAAAGCAGAGGAATGTTTCCAGAAAGGTTCCAAAATTGCCGATGCACAGATGGCAGCAGTTGAACTCCAAGAGTATCAGAAGAATGCAGATCCGAGTGATTTGCTCCGAGCCAAGAAGCCGGCCACGGATTCTGCATTTTAGTCGTCTGGTGAAATGAAGCCGATTCACATTCACCCGACCGATCCCAATGCCGCGCCAACTCATATATCAACGACACTCGACAGCAAATAGGAAGAAGCGCTCATCCAGTTCCTTCGTGAGAACTGGGACATCTTTGCATGGAAACCCTCTGACATGCTGCATGTACCCATAGGACTGGCTGAGCACCGTTTGCGTGTCGACCCCAAAGTAAAACCCGTCAAAGAGCATCTTCGACGGTCCGCCGTGCAGAAGAGTAAAGCGATTGGCGAGGAAGTGGCTCGGCTGCTAGCAGCAGAGTTCATCCGTGAGATCTACCACTCCGAGTGGCTTGCCAATGTAGTCATGGTCCCTAAGAAGGACGATTCACTTTGTATGTGCATTGATTTCAAGCATATCAATCAGGCTTTCCCAAAAGATCACTTCCCTCTCCCCCGCATCGATCAGATTGTTGACTCGACTGCGGTGTGTGAGCGCTTGTCTTTTTTAGATGCATATTCCGGGTATCATCAGATCCGACTGTATGGTCCCGATGAAATAAAAACAGCCTTCATCACCCCATTCGGGTGCTTTTGTTATGTCACTATGCCATTTGGTCTTAAAAATGCCGGAGCCACATTCATGAGAATGATTCAGAAGTGCCTGCTCACTCAAATCAGTCGGAATGTGGAAGCATACATGGATGACATTGTGGTCAAGTCTCGCAAAGGTTCTGACCTATTGACTGACCTCGCAGAAACCTTTGCCAACCTAAGAAGGTAGGATATCAAGCTTAATCCGTCAAAATGCACATTCGGAGTTCCAGGAGGAAAGTTACTCGGTTTTCTCGTTTCCAAACGAGGGATCGACGCCAATCCGGAAAAATTTGATACCATCCTCTGAATGAAACACCCTGTGCGGGTGCATGACATTGAGAAGTTGACTGGTTGTTTGGCCGCCTTTAGTCGATTCATTTCTCGTCTCGGCGAAAAGGCATTACCTCTTTACCGATTGATGAAGAAATCTGATAAGTTCAAGTGGACCGAGGAAGCTGATGCAGCGTTTGTAGAGCTCAAAACCCTGCTTTCCACCCAGCCGGTGCTTGTTGCGCCAATCAGCAAAGAGCGTTTACTGCTTTACATTGCAGCCACTGGACAAGTTGTCAGTACAGTACTCACGGTCGAGCGAGTAGAGGAAGGAAAAGCTTACAAGTTTCAGCGCCCAGTATATTATCTCTCTAAAGTTTTGACTCCATCCAAGCAACGATATCCACATTATCAGAAGCTTGTCTATGGAATATACATGACCATGAAGAAGGTTGCACATTATTTCTCTGATCACTCCATTACAGTCGTCAGCGACGCACCATTATCTGAAATTCTGAATAACAGAGATGCAAGTGGTCGAGTAGCAAAATGGGCGACTGAACTTCTTCCATTGGATATCAAGTTTGAGGCAAAGAAGGCTATCAAGTCCCAAGCAATCACAAATTTCCTTGCCGAGTGGATTGAGCAGCAATTGCCGACTCAAGTTCACTCGTAGCATTGGACTATGTTCTTTGATGGCTCCAAGATGCTGAATGGTTCAGGTGCTGGGGTAGTATTAGTATTCCCCCGTGGAGACAAGCTTAGCTATGTTCTCCAGATTCATTTTGATTCCTCCAATAATGAAGCGGAATATGAAGCACTTTTATACGGGTTGCGTATGGCCATTTCACTCGGCGTCTGTCGCCTAATGGTATATGACGACTCAGATTTGGTGGTTAATCAAGTGATGAAGGAATGGGATGTCAGGAGCCCAGCCATGACTGGTTATTGCAATGCAGTAAGAAAGCTGGAAAATAAGTTTGAAGGATTGGAGCTTCACCATATACCCCGACTGGAAAATCAAGCTGCAGATGAGTTGGCAAGGATAGGTTCAAAGAGAGAGGCCATTCCCCTCAATGTGTTTTTGGAACATATTCATTCACCTTCAGTTCAGGAAGATCCTTTCACTGAAGAGTCACCACAGCCCAATAGCGCCACATATCCGACTAAAGTCGAAATCCCAGCCGTGGTCGACTTAGTCATGGAGGTTTTGGTCATCACTCCTGACTGGATGGTGCCGTACATTGCATACATTCTTAGGAAAGAACTTCCAGAGGATGAAGAAGAGGCTCGACAGATCGTCCGACGATCTAAAGCCTTTACCGTGATAAAAGGTCGGTTGTTCAGAGAAAGTGTAAATGGGGTCTGCCAGAAGTGCATCACGCCAGAAGAAGGCCGAATGATCCTCAATGATATTCACTCAGGGACCTGTGGTCACCATGCATCCTCTCGGACCATCGTGGCCAAAGCATATCGAGTCAGATTTTACTGGCCACGTGCCAATGAGATAGCAAAATAAATAATGGACAAGTGTGAAGGCTGTCAGTTTTACTCCAACATGTCCCATAAACCTGCGTCGGAACTGAAGACTATTCCACTCGTCTGGCCTTTTTCTGTCTGGGGATTGGACATGGGTGGACCTCTGAGGACTGGCAGGAGTGGATTTACCTATGTGCTGGTGGCAGTCGACAAGTTTACCAAATGGATCGAAGCCAAGCCCATTAAAAACCTTGAAGCAAGTACAGCTGTAAGTTTCATCAGGGAATTGATATTCAGATATGGTGTTCTGCACAGCATCATGACGGATAACGGATCAAACTTCGACTCTGATGAATTCAGAGCCTTTTGTGCTTCCCAAGGCACGAGGGTTGATTACGCTTCAGTAGCTCATCCTCAATCGAATGGGCAGGCTGAGCAAGCAAATGGATTGATTCTCAAAGGACTGAAACCCCAGTTGATGCGTGACCTCAAGCATGCAGTAGGGGCTTGGGTCGATGAACTCCCATCAATGCTTTGGGGATTGAGGACAACGCCTAATCGGTCGACTGGACGGACTCCATTCTTCTTAGTCTACGGAGCCGAAGCCGTACTCTCGAGTGATTTGCTCCACAACGCGCCCCGAGTCGAACTCTTCTCAGAAGAGGAAGCAGAGCAAACTTGGCAAGATGCAGTTGATCTCCTGGAAGAGGAAAGAGAGATGGGCTTGATCCGGTCGACCATTTATCAGCAAGACCTGCGTCGATTCCACGCCAAAAACGTAAGGGGTCGGGCATTTCAGGAAGGAGACCTAGTTCTTCGAGTGGACCAGCAGAAACCACACAAGCTCGCTCTTGCTTGGGAAGGCCCTTCCGTCGTCACCAAAGTGATCCACAACGGAGCAAATCGTCTTTTCAACGTCGAGCACAATAAAGATGAGCCACGCGCTTGGAATGCGGAACTACTCCGCCCTTTTTACTCCTAAAGTATTTAGACTGTTGAGATGCAATAAGAAGTACCTTTTAGTTTGATTATCAAAAGACATGATTTTACAGTCTTCCGAATGATTGTTGTTCATTTTTTACATGTTCTAAAATCCCCCAGTGTGTGCCTTAGCTGCGAATCCGTTTTTACCTAAGTTGAAGAAAAAATCCTACCGAGTGGTGAGTCTGCCTCTCACTTGGGGGTTTAGCTGCAGTCCAGTACTCGCCTAAGTGATAAAAAATGCTACCGAGTGGTGAGCCTACCTCTCACTCGGGGGCTTAGCTGCAGTCCAGTACTCGCCTAAGTGACAAAAAATCCTACCGACTGGTGAGCCTGCGTCACACTCGGGGGGCTTAGCTGCAGTCCAGTACTCGCCTAAGTGATAAAAAATCCTACCAAGTGGTGAGTCTGCCTCTCACTCGGAGGCTTAGCTGCAGTCTAGTACTCG